>NC_090725.1:265376083-265393583 GCF_036898095.1 Palaemon carinicauda | reverse complement strand
TACGCTGGCATCACGAACTTCAGTTTGGTTGACTATGTTGACGATGTCAGTTCCAGGTCGTTTAGTGAGCAAACGAGGCTACTTTTTTTTGTATAAATCTATAGTTTTTTTTTTATAATTTTAACTCGCTTCTAATGTGGAGAATTGTTTTAGATTATGAAAAAGTAATAGAGGAAAACAATAGCTTTGCATAATTTACCAGTATATGGAGAGCGCGGTCTTGTAAACAAATATTAAGATTATTAAATCTATGTAAAAGTTATCATCACTATCACGATTTGAAAAAAAAAAAATAATAATAATAATTCATTAGACTTTATATCTCAACAAAATCGTCGTAATTGATTTAGGTTTCTTTGATAAACTGGTTCATGGCATAATTATAATACCTCTTACCCAAGAGCCAAAGCATGAAAGCATCAACGGCCGTTTGAAGGGAAAGCATACGATGACACAGTTTCCAAGTCGTTATTTCTCGTTTTATTTTTGTCAAAATTATTTATTTTTCTTCCACGTATCATTTATGGCTTTTGTGTTGGTATGTTCAATGAGATTAGATCAATCTCCCCATATGAAGGCATTCGAGAGGCAGCGCCCAGATTTGCTACTATATCTCAGGGAAGCTTTGATATAACTTGGTCTTATTAGTGGCTATCTCCCCTTATATATATTATCATGCTTTTCTCTCTCTCTCTCTCTCTCTCTCTCTCTCTCTCTCTCTCTCTCTCTCTCTCTCTCTCTCTCTCTCTCTCTCTCTCTCGTAAAACATTTTTGGAACGACTTGAGTAAGCATAACAGACCTTCATAGGGAAACGAGACTTTTCTGTCGATGAAAAGAATAACGGCCTTTCTAGCATTATTGAAAACAGTTTTCAACAGCTTAACGTGTCTAAGTTTGGCGCAGTGTAACCGTATAAGATTTTTATTCATTCCAACCTGAAATTTCATCATTAAAATCAGAATTCTTTCCGCCTAAGCCATTTAAGTAGCAATTTTCAAGGATTTTTTGAGGAGCCGATGGGACTAATAAAAGTTGACATTTCAAAGTTACTCGTCCTCAAATAAGCACATTTTGATAAGAGACATAAACATAACCTGCTTAACATTTCTGTTTACAAACGTCAGTTCAAAAGAAGGTCGTTGCAACTGTTATATTGGAAACTGGAGACAAGTCAGCGAATAATCATATTTTTAGAGATCGATTCAAAGAATCTGAAGAAACATTTTTCTGAATTTAGGACTGAAAGGTTATGTAATTTTAGGATAAGGTGTTAGTGTCTCGCTTTGCATAAAAGTAACGTTATACTCATCATTAACAAATTAAGAATCGTGAGAGGGACCTGTTTAGTCTTGTTTAATTTTACTTTTCCCTTATGCTTTGTCAATTTGCCGCGAAACTCTGAATTAAGATATATGAACACTGTCTTTAATACATATTAGGGGAGTGAATAATGGTTATCTTAAGACTCTTGGTTATAACCGTTTCCATTTTAAATTACCAAGCTGTATGGTAGTCTATATTCGTGGTATATGGACCCTTTTCTGTTCTGAAACTTCATCTCACTTTAATATTCAATGTTTATTTTTTTTATCGGTCTAATATCCATTGCCATTAGAGTAGCTTTCTTGCATGAATTGTTCATTGTTGGAGAAATATGTCGCTTCATGAAGTGGTGTAGTAAAATGTGGAACAGATCAAAGTTCATTTCTACCATTTTTGCATTTATTCGTATCAAAATTTTCCCACTAAGGGAAATTTATTATTTTGCCATAGGTGATATTTTGTCTAACACCAAAAAAGTAACTGTTGAGAATCTTTCCAAGTACCAAGGTCTTTTAAAGGATATTTGAATTAATTATCCAGACTCCGATATCCAATACTCCCACTATGTAATGAGTGTTGGCACTTCATGGCTATATGAATGGAATTCCCCAGCAACGATGAAGTATCTTTATGTATCATCAAGGATATAAACCGCTCCACAATCGCTGAATTAAGTCAAAACATATAATCTTATAAGATATATGAGTAGTGCATAGACTTGAAGTACACAGTACTGAGCCATAGGGATATGTGGGGATAGCAAACCTTCTGAGGATTAAAAAGATAGATCAATAGAGAGAAAGATCGATAGACTGAAAAAGATTATGAGAAATTGGAAAACATGGAAAGGCTTAGAAAGCCAAGAATTGTGATACTGCAAATACCTGCTTCCTCTGTACAGTCAGTTCTCTTGGGAAACTTTGCAGAGTAAGGACTATAATTGCCAAAATTACAGATTGTGATTTTGTTATATTTTTTATTTTCCTGTGTAGAGTTTATTTTGGTACAGGTCTAGTCAGTTGTTCTGTTTTTTTTTTTCATTTTTTTTTTTTTTTTTAATTGTATGTTTTCCTGAAATCCCATATATTGTTCTGTGTTCTTCTCTTTGTGTCTAGTATCGTTATGTAAACTGTTTTACTAGTTTTTGGCTGCCTTTATCTTTGGCGGTTATTTTCTGTTTTTATTCCTTGTCCTTTTTAGACTATTTTTGTCAGTTGCCTTTGCTTCAGGTTTTTTTTTTTTTTTGGGGGGGGGGGCATTTTTTTTCTTCATGAATAGTGGTAATACCTTTTGTTGAAATGCAGTATGTTGTTCACAAGATTTATTTGCCATTTTCACTTCAGACTCAAAATTTTACAATTTTCAACGAACATGACTTCACAATTTCACGAGGATATATAACGGTATTAGAAGCGACGTCCCGGCTCAGTCACGGTGATTTATTTCTAATTGGTAAACCTCTCCCATAACTAATTTTTCTCACATTTTCTTCTTTGCGATGAAATAAAAGATATGTGGACCCAGAATTTCTTTCACCAAGAAAATACAAAAAATAATTTCTAGCTATGAACAAGACTACCATGAGGCGATCCCTCATCATACTTGCTCATTATGAATATAAAGTCATTTATGGTGGGACCTTTCTCCACGCTTTTTTTTTTTTCCCTCCACCTCGTCTCCTTTTGCACTTTAACTCTTTTCAAGATGTTCACGCTTCAAATCTTCCATAGCTTATCCCCCTACATTTTCTGTATAGGACTGACCCTCATCACCATTCTTTGCTGGCCGCTTCTTCCTAACCTCTTTCTCGCCACTAAGCATAGCTGCACAAGAGATATTTCATCTCAATTCTCATCTTCCTTTCTCTATTTTTCATTCGGCAATCACATTTCGTTTACATTAGGGAGAGTTCATTCTCTTTTGCTTTAACATATAAATACTTCTATATTGGTTTTTTTAATCCTGGTATATCTTTCGGCTTATGAATATATATTGTATTTACTACTTCCAAAAACATATGCGAATCAACGACTTCTATTTAAATACAGTTGCTACCGTTCATTCCTTCTAAGAATCTCTTCTCACAAGCGCTTCAAAATCCTTTCCCAAGTTGAAGTTGCATCAACAGCGAACATCAGCTATTCCAAATGCATTATGGAATGGCTTCCTTGGCCCCGATGTCTAGTGTTTAGAATGAAAAAAAATACTATATAATATCCACCAGTCATTCTGTCTATTCATAAGTAATATTAAGTAGACAGTGGTGAGGAGTGAAATAGTTTTGCCTGTAAACTCTAACACCGACTTTAATTGTCATAAAATCTCCTAATTATTAAAAAAAAAAAAAATGTGGTACTTCATAATGTCAATCTCTCAGTTTTTAATAGGCTTTTTCTTGGCCAGTTCTTTTCCATCACAATACATGACCTCAGACATACTTCTCTGTCTGAATTCCTATAACCATCTGTAGTAATCCTTTCTTTATCTGTTTGTCTTTTCAATGAATCCTACCGTATGTTTATATGTTTACACCAAAAAAAGTAACAATAAAGAAATAAGCCTGTTATATATATATATATATATTTTTTTTTTTTTTTTTGTAAATACAGCATACAATTAAATGATTCATGTTCTTCAATTGCACAAAAGAATATTGGCCAATTAAAAAATTCTTTTAGGATTTTAGGTGATCAATATATTTTGAAGATTTTTCTTAATTCTTTCATTTCATAGTGCTTTTTTTCCGAGTATTGTTCTCCAGCCTCTCCTGTGTGGTCTTTAGCTGTTGACTCTCATCTTAATTTGTTGGATAAAAACTTGCTGTCTACTGATTTTTTTTCCTTATCTAGATATCAATCTCTGACAACGTCGTTCAGTTGGCTCTTTATTCATGTTGCATAAGATTTTGCATAATTTTGATCATCCTTTGAATTCAGATCTTCCCAAACTTTACCATACTGGACGTAGCATTATATGCATGCACTTAATTCTATTAGTCATGCCTTCTCCATCATAAGGCTCAATACTATACATTATTCTTGAAGTTATATTCCAGCTGTGACCAGATTGTGAAATGATCTTATTAATCAGGAAGTGTAATCAGTGGAATTTCAGAAGTCAAAACCATTTGTAAATGTTTTTTATGTTGAACAGGCTTACATAAGTCTTTTTTCATCATTTATATGTAACATCTGTTATTAACTTTGTTACTGATCCTGTTATATTCTATGTTCATTATTCATACCTTTTCATACATAAATTAGTTTATTTCCTTATTTCCTTTCCTCGCTTGGCTACTTTCCGTGTTGAAACACTAGATTTGTAGCATCCTGATTTTCCAATTAGGATTGTATTTCAGCTCGTAATAAATATAATGATAACAATAAGAGTAAAGTGATTTATTCATCTCTCATGACAGATCACTACCTGTGGAATATGCCTCTCAGTGCAATTGAAGCAGGAAAAACAACTCTGATATATTTCCTGGCCTCTTCTCACTTGCTGCTTGGAGTTTCCTGCCTAACGAGCATCTACGACCCCGATGAGGACAAAGTGGTCGAACTTTTCTCAGAGGAAGGCCAGCAGGGACAGAGCAGGATCCTACACTCGCATGTCTCGAAGCTTACGCAGGAATGGAGAAGTCTGAGGCAGAGTGGCGTGTAAGTGTTTTCCTTGCAGTCTGTTTACGATTATTCCCAGCTTATATTTATAGAAGCTGTTAAATAGAATTTCTCCTTTATTTTATAACAACATTCCATTTATTTCGCTGTTCTGGTTCCAGTTTAATCATTTCCTTTATTTCCGTTGTTATTGTCATGAAAACTTTATCATAAAGATTTCACACACACACACACACACACACACACACACACACACACACACACATATATATATATATATATATATATATATATATATATATATATATATAGTGTGTGTGAAAGATTTTGGCTCAATCAGTTAAAGCATAGACTGCCATAAATGCCTAACCAATTTAGAAACCCGCTCATCTTTGAAAGAATCCTCAGAAAAAGTGTCCTTTCCCCGTGAGAGCGGGATGAGGGTTGGTGCATTCCAACTGCCACGGTCGAGTTGTTCCATCAGCAGTAAATTGGTCCTAAAAATGGAAAAAAAAAAATAGATTTTGAATAAGGGTGTGGAGTTTGCAGTATATGGACTTTTAAATGTTGTGGTGGCCTATTGGTAACGTCCCTACTCAAAATCTTTAGTTTCATTCGTAGTTGCAACCTCTCCGTCCTTGTGAGCTAAGAATGGGGTTTTGGGGGGAGCCTACAGGTCTACCTGCCGAGTCATCAGCAGCCATTGCCTAGCCCTCCTCAGTCATAGCTTGGATGGAACGTGGGCTTGGGCACTGATCATATGTATATATTTTATTTCATATAAACAGGTACTGTATAGTCAATAAACTTAAAAATCATCTCATAGTTCCATTGGTATTTACCTACTCTTAAATCTTGATTATGTGTATATGCAACTATTATGATTTTGTATTGTAATGCTAGTTCGATAACGAAATCATTCCATGATTGAATGTAACATGGAATAAAAAGAAGCATTCGAAGCGGACGTTTGATTTAAAAATCAAATAAAGAGGATAACTGGGGTGGATATCTCTATCAGGATCTGTTACAAGGCGCCATTTGGTTAATAGAAAGGTCAACAAGTCTCACTAGGTCAAACGGTCATAGAGGAAAACATAAAATGACCCGGTCAGGTCAAGGCCATGGAGATTCATATATCATGTAGACATTGTTGTTAACGTGGTCTGTGTTACTGCTCAATTCCCTAGAAATCTCACTACTTGTGGCTTTTTTATTGTTTTTATCTGTTTTTACTCTCAAGAGAGGCGTCGAATAAATAATGCCGGTGGCTCTCTCTTGTAACCTCTACTATTTGCAAGAAAGAATTTTCAGTTTTGTCATCACGATCAATACGATGTTAACGGATAATTGAAGGGTTTCATTGTACTGAGCTAAAGAGACAAGGCAGATGGAAGAGAATGGGGGGGGGGGTAGTTTGAATTAAATTAAATCTTATCCTCAAAGGTTTTTAGGGTTATTTTTTATCTTTTATTAGGAAATACATATCTACAATTATAATTTATGATATATATACATCATAGTATATTTACAGGAATAATTTTTATTTAACATAGGTATACTGTATTTATAATTACAATTTTTACTATTTATCTAAATATGTTCTTAAATATAAAAAATATATCGACTCGTGAATTACATGAATAATATTTTTTTTTTTCATTCTACATATACTGTATTTACAAGTGAACTTTTTACTATTTATCTAAATATGTTTTTAAATGAAAAATATATCGACTCGTGAATACTTTATTAACAGAAGTTTCAAATCTTATTTTATTTATAGTAAAAGTATTTACTATTCTACTTTTGATATATTTAAGTAATTGTGGGTCAGTATTTGAAAATCCTAAGTATTTTCCCATCCAAAGTCTATAGAAAGAAATATATACAATATGCAGATCTTGTTCCCATCCACATCCCTGCAATAAAATCCGCTATTATGACCATTGCCGTATTTTCATCCTTCTTTAAATCTGCTTCAAAATCTTTAGTAGGGTTACTCTTCGCAACAGAAATTAGGAAATGTTGAAAAGCTAATTAGTAAATCAAATTAGAGTAAATTAAAGTAAATTAAATCGACGATCATATAGAATGGTTACTTTGACAATTTCTTGAACATACCCTAGCCCCCTTTCTTGTCAGATATTCTTGACGTGTGTTATCCTTTACAAATAAATGATAAGGAACAACATTTCTTGTTTTACATTACGGGTCCTTCTGTATAGTTTCCTTCGCTTTCAATGTCCTACTCTCTGCTTTTATTTTTCGGTTCACGGTTAAGCCTGGACTACTTGATGACACCTCTTTTCCTTGTCTCATCAACCTTGACATTACAAAGTTGAAAAAACAATAGATTAAACAGGGTCATTTAGAGGCATTCGATCCGTGGGCTTTAAATAGTTCATGGGACATATATGATAGGAAGTATTTATCAGCTATAAAAGGCCAATATTTAAAAAAGAACAGCGAGTAACGATCCCAGACTCAAGGAAAACTCCCGCGCCACTCTCCTGAAACTGTCGATGAGTATACACCACCGAGATGGAATTCATCACCTATCAAATTACTTCCTGTTAACGAAAACTTAGCTGAAACAAGTCCAGCAACTTTCGAAAATAATAAGAAAATATTGCATACTTACTTTTAGATAATCAAGATTTGTGTTTATGAAGCTATAGTGATGAACTGAAATGTCAAAATAATCTGTATTGTCATTGTTCAAGATTCAGTCTTGTATCGCTGCCTCTAACTTTGGTGTATAAGGCGAAGGTATATTGCATGTTAAAAGGGTGATGTCGTTGTCTCTGGATGACGGCAGAAGGTTAATCTTCACGTAATTATATTATTAATTTGATATACATGAAGAAATGCAGAGGATAGAAGTTAACAATAATATAAATTGCCTTTTGAAACCAAAAACTTGATGAAAGTAAAATTCTGAGCTTATTCTTGGGATCAAATCTCTCAATCAAATGAACAAGATCAATATTGGGCAAAAGCCTTTTGATAACGAACACGTAAAATAAGGGAAGCACCTGGGATTTTCAAAACAACAAACACAATTACGATGATAGGCCAAGCTGCCGCCAAAAAACAGAAAGCCCTGTCATTAGCCCGCGCGAAAATTACATGGTGTAACTAGCCCTATTGGTTCCCACATTTTCCTTCGTTAATGCTACTTGGATTTCATTAGAGCCGTCGTAAATTTCGAGAGATATCTTCTTCATGAAGCTTTGCCGCATCGGCGCTACCGCAATTACAAAATGACAACACATCCTCCATTACTACACTACCCGTCCCTCTCCCCATGACCCGTCCCCTTCAGACTTCAGTCAGTCGGAGCAACAGAGCCTGGGTAAATTCTTGTCCTTTGAATGGAAGGAACATTCTCTCTCTCTCTCTCTCTCTCTCTCTCTCTCTCTCTCTCTCTCTCTCTCTCTCTCTCTCTCTCTCTCACTCCTTCCAAACCGCTTTCTAATGAATGAAGCTTAAAATAGATATATAATTTTTCATGTATATATATATATATATATATATATATATATATATATATATATATGTGTGTGTGTGTGTGTGTGTGTGTGTGTGTGAGTGTGTGTGTATATATTATTATTAATATTTTTATTATTATTATCATTAGTATTAGTATTAGCTAAGCTACAACCCTAGTTGGAAAAGCAAAATGCTATAAGCCCAAGGGCTCCAACAGGGAAAAATTGTCCAGTAAGGAAAGGAAATAACAAAATAAAGAACGATATGAGAAGTATTTAACAATTAATAAAGTATTCTAAAATAGTATCAAGAGCAAAACAGATATTTCATATATACTGCACGTTCATAGATCCACAGATTAAATTTTAGATTTTATGTTGCATTGGCGGCCTAAACCTGAACAAAAAAGGAACCACTGTTCCAGATTCCTTGCTGTTTACAGATGGCAATAGAAAGTGTTATAAAGGATTTCAAAGAACTTTTTGCTCACGGAGAACATAGTGACTGATGGTTTTTTTCTTTTATTTTTTTTTTCTTTTATTTTTTTTTTCTTTTTGCACCTTATTGTTTCTTCATTTTTGACATACTTCAAGTTTGAGTGAATCCGTTTTTAATGAAGCTTCTGTCACACGACCCTTCCATGAAAAAATCGCGCTCCCTAAGACAGACTTTCTCTTCATTCACAGGTGGATATATTACAGCGAAGAGAATTATCAAGGTGACAACGTGACAGTCGTCTTCGGTGATACCATCGCCATCAATATCTTCCATCCTGTAGTAAGTCATTCCTGCATCTATAGCTTTTACTGCATATTCCAATAGCTGGTTAACCCCTGATACCAATAAAAAAAGTCATAAGTTAAACCTGAAATCAGATCAGATCTTCATATAGTATCATTAATGGAGAAAGATTGGAGTATTAATTTGTTTCTTAGTTACGTTACTTTCACTATTTTATGACAGTGCTTTGTCAGCATATTGGTATCACCGGGTAGTAATGGTTACATGCACACTTATTTATATCTATAATTATCCATATTATTATTATTATTCTTTTAATGGAGCTACTTTAAAACCGATTCTATTATTATGGCATGTGGAATGAGCGAGGGAAAAAAAGAGGCGTATGATGGAAATGCAGAGAGAGAAGAAAAAATAGATTATTGGGTAGAGGAAGGAAAAGTATCAAGTAAAATAGTAAATATTTATAAAAATGGTATTAGAATGAAAGAGGCAGAGAAATCATTTCTTTTTGAAAACGATAGAAGGTACCATTGAATGGGGTTATAGGTAAAAAAAGTATGTGATACTGAGAGTGATTATTATTATTATTATTATTATTATTATTATTATTATTATTATTATTATTATTATTATTATTATTATTATTATTACTTGCTAAGCTACAACACTAGTTGGAAAAGCATTATGGAAGTGATTGTTTGGAATCACTTGATGTGTCACGAATTATGATCATGGCCGGCGAGAGTCTGATTGTGTGGATGTTCAGTGAGTATAAGGTGGGCCTAGACGATTACAGGCTGCCGAAATCTGTATGTATGTAATGAAATAGAAAAGACTACAAAGACTGGAGAGGCAAAGCGGTGCTAAGTATTAATTGAAATAGATCTGATTTGGGAACTAAGAGAGGAAGCAGAAAGATGGATAGAAGAGCAATATGGACTAAAACAAGCAAGGAGGAGTCGATAGTATTTGTCGTGATAAAAGTTTGAGAGGAAAGGCAAAACATTTATGTAGAACAGAGCATTGTATAACAGCTTTGGTTGTTTCTGAATCAATCGGTAAGAGAAGTTTAAGACTTCATATGTAGGGATTATAAACTGTCCTTAATAGCTGAATCATGTTTATTGATAAGTCGTCTGAAAGAGGCGAGTAAAGATTGAATGTTTTGATTTGGGGAATGTTGAACGTAAATATAGTTAGATTATATGGATAAATGATAGCCAGGAAGATGGAGCAATGACCTTTAACATGGATATAGGATCATTGGAAGTGGCTCAAGTTCATAGGCATTTGGGAAGAATGGAAGATGATAATGATCAGGAAATCTTGTGGTATTTGTATTGGGTAAGGGAGGTAGACCTAGACCTTAATGATTCAAAGATGTTAAATGCCTATACTGTTAGAACTGAGGGGGGTTAATGTCCTGGAAGAACCAGATCAATAGCAACCAGTATCAATTCTTTTTACACATCACATACTGCTTATGCAGTTCATTTCAGCAGCTATTTTTCCTTTCATTTACACTAAACATCCTCAGATTACTTCAATGCAAGATAGTTAGATTCCCACCTTGTATTCCACAAGCAATTCAAATCTTTATCTTTTCCGCACACCTTGCTAACTTTCTTCTTCTTCCCAAATCTGTGACTCACATCTTAGCTGATCTCTGTAACTCGCTTACTGTCACATCTTACCATCATCTATTATATTCACTTCCAAATACTTTAACGAATTTACTACTCCCATTCTTCCACCATCCATATCAAAATTTCATACTTTACCTTTCTGTTTTACATATTTTTTTCATGATCCAACTCTTCCTCATAGATTTCTCCCGTTTTTATTTAGTTTTTCATTATCTTGTTTTACTTCCATCATGGAATATATTAATAGCCCTTACAGTCTTATCTTCTATATGAAATAATGCAATTTCAACACCCTCCGTGGTGCCCAACTATTATTATTACTTGCTAAGCTACAACCCTTGTGTGAAAAGCAGGATGCTATAAGCCCAAAGGCTTCAACAGAGAAAAATAGCTCAGTGAGTAAAGGAAATAAGTAAATAAATAAACTAAAATACAAGTAATAACAACCAAAATAAAATATTTCAAGAACAGTAACATTTGAATAGATTTTTCATATATGAAGTTTAAATAATTTACTTAAAAGACAAGAGGAAGAGAAATAAGACAGAACAGTGTTCCTGAGTGTACCCTCAAGCAAGAGAATTCTACCCTAAGACAGTGGAAGACCATGGTACAGAGGTTACGGCACTACCAAAGACTAGAGAACAATAGTTTGGTTTTGGAGTGTCCTTCTCCTGGAAGAGCGGCTTGCCATTGCTAGTCTCTCTTCTACCCTTACCGAGAGGAAAGCAGCCACTGAACAATTGCATTGTAGTATTTAACCCATTGAGAGAAGAATTGTTTGGTAATCGTAGTGTTGTCAGGTGTATGAGGACAGAGGAAAATATGGAAAGAATGGGCCAGACTATTCGGTGTATGTGTAGACAAAGGAAAAATGAGCCGTAATCAGAGAGAGAGAGAGAGAGAGAGAGAGAGAGAGAGAGAGAGAGAGAGAGAGAGAGAGAGAGAGAGAGAGAGAGATGTGGTACTGTCTGGCCAGTCAAAAAAAAAAAAAAAAAAATAGCTGAGTACCGATAGTATCACAACGGGTGACTGGTGCCCTGGCCAACCTACTACTTATTGTTTGTATCACAGATTCTTCCTAGTTCCAAGTATACCAAATACAGCATTTTCCTAATATCTATAAACTGTTTGTGCATAAACTTCATAACAAACGCTCTTCCCTGTTTAACCCACACTGTTCTTCCTCTATTATTCATGTCACCTGAATTACTCTCTCAATCAAAATCGTACTGTGGACCTTTACTGGTATACCAAGTAACTTTGTGCCCCGTAATCTTTATAACCTCATTTTAATACAACAGAACTGTTACTGTATTCCTCTCGCTCATTTCTCTCTCAACTTTCCCTCACCCTGACATAAAAAAAAAAAAATTCACGATATCTGGTGTTCCCAGGGTAGTGTTCTTAACCCATTACTTTTTATAATATATACACATGACGTGGTTTGGCATAGAAAACAACATTGTTGCATATGCAGGTGATGCTACACTCTTTGCATCAATTCCATCTCCTAATTGTAAATCAGGAGTTGCTGAATCCCTTGATAGAGATCTAACTAAAATTAGTGCTTGGTGCAAATTATGGGGCATGAAGTTGAATCCTAACTAAACTCAGAGTATGATTGTAAGTAGGTCAAGGATAGTGGTTTCTCAAAATCTGGATCTCAGCATTGATAATGTTTCTATAACTGTATGACTCTTTTGAAATTTTAGGTGTGATTCTCGACAGCAAATTTACTTTTGAGAAACACATTAGGTCTGTATCTTATTCAGTTGCACAAAAAATTGGCTTATTAAGAAAGCCTTTTTAAGATATTCGGTGATCAAACTACTCTGAAGAAGTTTTTTAATTCTTTCATTCTACCTTGTTTCTACTGTAGTATTGTTATCCTGCCTGGTCTTCAGCTGCTGATTCTCATCTTAATTTGTTGGACAGCAACCTACGGTCTATTAGATTTCTTATTCCTGGTCTAGATATTAATCTCTGGCACTGTCGTTCAATTAGTTCGTTACGCATGTTACATAAGAATTTTCATAATTCTGATCATCCTTTAAATTCAGATCTTCCCGGACAGTTCCCTCCTGTGTGTAATACTAGGCATGCAGTTAATTCTAATAGTCAGAGATTCTCTATCATGAGGCTTAATACTGCACAGTATTCTAGAAGTTCTATTCCAGCTGTGACCAAGTTGTGGAATGATCTTCCTAATTGGGTAGTTGAATCAGTAGAACTTCAAAAGTTCAAACTTACATCAAATGTTTTTATATTGAACAGGCTGACTTAAGTCTTTCTATAGTTTATATATGAAATATCTGTTTTGATGTTACTGTTTTTAGAATAATCTATTCTAATTGTTCATTATTTATCATATCGTTTATTTATTTCCTTATTTCCTTTCCTCACTGGGCTATTTTTTTTCCCTGTTGGAGCTCTTGAGCTTATAGCATCCCGTTTTTTCCAACTAGGGGCATAGCTTAGCTAGTAATAATAATAATAATAATAATAATAATAATAATAATAAAATGGCTGGGTGGGACTCTATCGAAAATTTACCCGTTGCAAACACTGGTCAGCCAATCGATCACAGTACCACCACTGTACCATAATACTTTGCCTGTAATCTCATCATCCCATCAGCGTATGTTGTCTTTTCAATCTTCTGCCATTAGTCATTGCTCTCCTATCCACACCAGTCACTCTATATTCATTTCCTATTTTGTACTAACTATTTAAAATCTTACATTTGTTTCTGCCTTTCTTCTAGTAACCACAATTGGAAATCATTTTGAATACATATTCTGTCTCCATTTACACCGTTTATTCTAAGATCCATATGTTCATTAACCTTCCTCTCTATATTCAATTTCCGATCAACTGTTTTTTTTTATGTTGAACAGGCTTACATAAGTCCTTTTATATTTTATATATCAAATATCTGTTTTAATGTTAATTTTTTTAGATACTTTATTTTAATTTTTCATTACTTCTTATATTGTTTATTCATTTCCTTATTTCCTTTCCTCTCTTGGCTGTTTTTCTCTGATTAGCCCTTGGGCTTATAACATCTTGCTTTTCCAACTAGGGTTGTAGCTTGGCTAGTAATAATAATAATAATAATAATAATAATAATAATAATAATAATAATAATAATAATAATAATAATATCTTTCGTAATCTTCTAGTTTACCCCTTTGTCATAATTGTCAATACTAGTAATTTTTTCCTCTCTCACTTTATTCTTAGTTCCTCTATCCACCGTCCTGTATGTCTGCACAAGCTCTTCTCTTCTGCCATGCAACGGCATCGCAAATCTACATTCTCTGCAGTCACTTTAACACTAACCTGCATTTTTCGAAATCCTAACCTACTCCTTCTATTCTCGTTTTTATAAACTGAGCCCAAAGATCACCATTTTCACCTTGCTCCTCTCACTTCCTTTTTATCAAAATCAATTCGCAACCACATTTCCACATCTTCCTCTCTAAATTGTATCTAGTTTAGCTTTCTCCTTCGCTCTAACCAAGCAGGGATTAGAGCCACACTATTATCTCTTTCTTAAGTATACCTGTAAACAATCTTTATTGAATATATTTATGTAGCCAGAATGAAGAGATGGAGAATTTAAATTTTTATTGTGATATTTGAAACATAATATACATATGAATATATATCCAGGGAAAGTAATTTTCTCTCTCTCTCTCTCTCTCTCTCTCTCTCTCTCTCTGTATATATATATATATATATATATATATATGAATGTGTGTGGGTGGGTATCTATACAGATATATATGTAAGTATATATATATATATATATATATATATATATATATATATATATATATATATATATATGTATATATATATCTATATATATATATATATATATATGTATATATATACAGTATATATATACATATATATATATATATATATGTATATATATACATACAGTATATACTGTATATGTATATATATATATATATATATATATATATATATATATATATTTATTTATATTGGGATAGAGAATGCTAGCTGTAACCTAGCATGAGTTGGTTCTGTTACGAAAGGTGAAAGCTTCAGCGTTTATTTCGCTCATGATAAAGGTAAACGTTTCCCAAAAGTGCAGAGAAGTCGATAAATCTTATACTCACGCACACGCGCACGCACACACTTAGGTTTGTTTATGTATATATGTGAAAAATATGTAGTTGGTGGTTATTGGTAATGCGTACCATATCTATTTTACACTTACTAATATTGGCCCAAAAACTGTCAATTTTATGCAAAGATAAATGTTGTGCAACTTCCATAGATTTTTATCATTTTTCTTCTGTTGGATTAAACTCTCATTTATTGTAACAGGAGCTATGAATAATGTTTTAATAATGAACTTGGAAAAAATAAAACACTAATGAATGTCTAGATAATAAATTCTGAAATGCATCTGATTTTTTAGTATAAGAACAAGCGATTGGTGGCAATATCTCTTTGCAAAAAGTAAAACATAGCAAAATGTAGTTTTTTTTATATATATGACGTTTTTAACGAAATAATGTTTCTCGCAATTTCACTTAATCGCCTGAATGTTTTCACTGTCTTAGGTTAGAGTTCTCTTGCTTGAGGGTACACGCGGGCACACTGTTCTATCTTATATCTTATTTCTTTTTCTCTAGTTTTGTTAAGTTTTAACAGTTTATAAAGTGATATTTATTTTAATATTGTTGCTCTTCTTAAAATATTTTGTTTTTCCTTGTTCCCTTTCCTCACTGAGCTATTTTCCCTGTTGGAGCCCCTGGGCGTAAAGCATCCTGCTTTAACAACTAGGGTGGTAGCTTAGCAAGTAATAATAATAATAATGATAATAATAATAATAATAATAATAATAATAATAATAATAATAATAATAATGACCTAAAATGATGATTACCAAGATTTTACTGCCACCGCTATTCTTCATGGACGCACATTCCTGTACAACGCATTAAAAGGCCATATACTTGATAAACAAACATTACCTGGACGATAATGGTAGAGACGCGGCTATTTTATTTTTTACTACATATATCACGGTCTACTTCCAAAACGTGTGAATGGATAGCAAGTGACTTTCGATATAAAATCTCGAAGGAAATGAGGAGCAAAATTATGATGATCAGTTATTATTATTATTATTATTATTATTATTATTATTACTTGCTAAGCTACAACCCTAGTTGGAAAAGCAGGATGCTATAACCCAGGGGCCTCAACAAGGAAAATAGCCCAGTGAGGAAAGGAAACGAGGTAAAATAAAATATTTTAAGAGCAATAACATCATTAAAATAAATATTTCCTATATAAACTATAAATACTTTCACAAAACAAGAGGAAGAGAGATTAGATAGAATAGTGTGCCGAGTGTACCCTCAAGCAAGAGAACTCTAACCCAAGACAGTGGAAGACCGTGGTACAGAGGCTATGGCACTACCCAAGACTAGAGAACAATGGTTTGATTTTGGAGTGTCCTTCTAGAAGAACTGCTTACCAAAGCCAAAGAGTCTCTTCTACCCTTACTATTATAAGAGGAAAGTAGCCACTGAATAATTACAGTAGTTAACCCCTTGGGCGAAGAAGAATTGTATGGTAATTTCAGTGTTGTCAGGTGTATGAAAGACAGAGGAGAATCTGTAAAGAATAGGCCAGACTATTCGTTGTATGTGTAGGCAAAGTGAAAGAACCGCAACCAGAGAGAAGGATCCAATGTGAAAATATCATTTCTAATCGCAGTGAGACCTAGAGAAGATTTTTTCTTTTACTCCTCGAAATGCTATGTAGGCTACTTCAGCTTCCCCACTTCCAACATTGAAGAGAAAGCCCCTAAATACAGTCACGTCTCGCGCCATTTACTGGGCGATTGTATCATGTTTAGTCCCAGCTGTTCTCGCTGACCCTCGAGTTACATTTTCATATCTATTTGTTTACATTCATTCCGCGTGCTGCTGCCCTTCTGTCGCCAGCATCTTAAGGGAGATGAGGTTCTGGCGAGAAAAATATTTGCTACAATGTGCTAAAAGATATATACATATGGATATTCTTACATATATTTGTATCGAAAGCGTGTGTATACCTAATTAGTCATGCATTGCGAAATTGTAATACCTCTACAACGTTATATATAATTGGGTCCTTTGACTGGCTAGATAGTACAACATTGGATCCCTCTCTGGTTGCGGCTCATTTTTCATTTGCCTACACATACAGCGAATAGTCTGGCCTATTCTTTGCACATTCTCCTCTTTCCTCATACACCTGGTAACACTAAGATAACAGAAAAATTCTTATGCACTCAGGGGTTAACTACTGCACTGTATTACCCAGTGGCTAATTTCCTCTTAGTAAGATTAGGGGAGACTCTTTAGCTATGGTAAGCAGCTTTTCTAGGAGAATGACACCCTAATATTAAACCATTGTTCTCTAGCCTTGGGTAGTACCATAGCCTATACCATGGTCTTGCACTGTTCCTTATTTGAAGGTACACTCATGCACACTTTCTCTCTGTTTTCTTATTCCCTTTCCTCATTGGTCTATTTTCCCCGTGGGAGCCCTTGTGCTTATACAGTCCTGCTTTTCCAACTAGGTTTGTAGCTTAGCTAGTAATAATGATATCTTCAGTATTTTTTAAAGAA
>NC_090725.1:265356083-265371083 GCF_036898095.1 Palaemon carinicauda | reverse complement strand
CATGATTCCCAACTTCCGTGACCTGGGAACGGATGCTCAGTCCATGATCCTTGTGGGGGTCGGAGTGGACCACTTTCCCGTGAGTCTTTCATTTCAACATAGAGTTCTTTTGCTTGAGGGTACGATCGGGCACAATATTCTATTTTATCATTCTTCCGCTTGTTTGTTTTTTTTTTCTTAAGTTTTTATAGTTTATATTGTATATTAAAGATCTCTATTTTAATGTTGTTACTGTTCTTAGAATATTTTATCCTAATGTTGTCACTATTCTTAAAATATTTCATTTTAGTTATTCATTACTTCTCTTGTAGTTTATTTATTTCCTTATTTCCTTTCCTCACTGGGCAATCTTTCCCTGCTTATTAGCATCCTCCTTTTGCAACTAGGGTTGTAGCTTAGCTAGTACTAGTGATAATAGTAAATTATTCTGTTCTCTTCGTTTGAATAGATACGCATTAAACTTTGTTATTTTTCTTTTGAAATTTGCTTCAAGCCTGAAATATTTGCTAAGAAATCTATTTTGTTCCTTTTCGTATTTGAGTTCAGATAAGATTGTGTCAAGGTAATAGTTCAAAAGAAACCTTTTTAGTCAAAAATGTGTATTTTAGGAATAATTCGAATTAATTGCAATTGAATGCTTGCAACGACATACTCTTATCAGTGAGTCTTATTTGTGAGTCTCCTCAAATGAAAAAGAAAGGGACGAGATTGAAGATATGATTGCCAGAGAAATTATGGTGGTTTATGAGAGAGAGAGAGAGAGAGAGAGAGAGAGAGAGAGAGAGAGAGAGATGTACAAAAATGAAGTACGCAAGGTAGTCCCCGTTTGTGTTCCGGTGACCGCAATCCTTAATAATATTTGATGATATTTCTTTTGTTAAGAAAAATACATATTTTTTTTTTCTTTTAGAAAGATATGGTGCTTCTCTGTGATCAGAATGTTATCCTAAACTACATCATTTTTATCGAAAATCTCCAGTGTCTATATCCGGAAGATTTCTATTAATAAATGCCCTTGTTAAATCAGTACTTGACCAGGCGTTGGCGCTCCTACGGTTCTGGATGCGTCCTTCCATATTCAAACGCGACCAGCGGCGACAGATGTTAAGGCTAGCGCTTCGATTAATGAATAAGTAGCGTGTGACATCATAGAAGACCTCACTGACATCAGACACGCAAGGCCTGCGGAGATATTATGACCTTTGGGATTATCGTTATTTGGGGCACACGACTTACGTTTCGCTTTTGAGAATGACTCGAGGCGCAGGTTAATAACTTGATGGGAGGCGCACCGTGATGCTCACTTCATTGCGCATTTTGAATTCTAGAAATTCTCTCTCTCTCTCTCTCTCTTCTCTCTCTCTCTCTCTCTCTCTCTGTCATTATTTCGATGGAAATCAGTCTCACCATTAAATATTGTTGTGCTGCTTCAGTTTTCATCGTCTGTTTTTCAAAAGGTCGGTTTATGTTAAATATATATATATATATATATATATATATAAATCATCATCATCGTCGTCATCTCCATCTCTTCCTACGCCTGTTGACGCAAAGGGCCTCGGTTAGTTTTCGCCAATCGTCTCTATCTTGAACTTTTAAATCAATATTTCTCCATTCAATATATATATATATATATATATATGTGTGTGTGTGTGTGTGTGTGTGTGTGTGCACAAGGAACCGAAATGGTCTGGGATGATGCCCAAATGTGGTTTAGCTGTTGAAATTCATAATGGTCTAGGTGTCAGCGGACTTGCCTCAGGATACTGTCGTCTTGTGGCGTCCCCAGCAAGGCAAGGGGGACACAGTCAGCAGAAAATGTCTCCCGAGAAGCCTTTTAGGCGAAGATTCAGAATGGACGGAGGGTGAATGATGATGATGATATCCAGTTGTGGACGCGCTTGCTAATGTGCCCGCCTAGACTCATCACACTGTCTTGTATTTCTTTCCTTGATATTGTGTTGCCTCTCAAGTGATGATACTTTTCGTTTATATCGTTTTTAATGGCAAGAGGCTTTTCTTTGAAAGAGCAGAAATGAAAAACTGCCGATTCATGGACAAATCAAAGTGCGCGTGTTTGCTTATTAACGATTACCTTGGTTAAACAGACTGCAATTGAATGACCTTGGAACCTTGTTAGCATTATGAAGGATCCTAATTGTATTTGTTTGTTTATTTATCTCTCGAGGCGAATTAAGAATTGGCTTCGCAGCCGCTGTGACGAACACGTCGACATGCACAGGTGACTGACTGCCACCATGATCGAAGATCGGAGCATGTTGTTAACTGCTTATGAAAACCGGCGTTCAGATGTGCCATATGCTAAGCGCAGCTGGAAAACGTACACGAAGTCTTGTGTACGCCGATGATCGTGTGTGTGAATGCTTGTGCACACCAAGGTATAGTCTAGTATAGACGTGCTTGGACTTTATATTCTCCTATGTCCCTTGACGGAGAAGAGAGCGAGGTTGCCATTCGACGAAAAAATCCACGAATTATGTGACACTCGGGTTTGCAGATAAGGAAGGATGCCTGGATTTCAGACTCGGGAATAATAGAAAACGCTAACTTCAAGTTAGTGTCAGAGAGAGAGAGAGAGAGAGAGAGAGAGAGAGAGAGAGAGACTCGCTTTGCGTCTCGTTTTATTCCCTCGTTTATCAAATTTCAATGTCATCGTTTCGAGCCGATGCTGGGATGAGTAAGCAGTAAGTATTTCTGTGATCTCCAGAGAATTTTTTTTCTTGTGAATTTCCGTTTGCCGGGTTTGAGGATACAGCCGATAATTGTTTTTCTTCTTTCTTTTTTTCCCACAAAAAGTCATTGGTCTTTCTAAATTAAAATTCAACTTACAAGAGCAATTTATACCAGATTTGCTAATGTGGCACTGCGATTATCTTGCTTGCTTCGGTATAAGGTAGTTGATCATCATGTAAACAATAGCTCCTGTTTCTTTGTAATAACTTTGAATTAACAATTTTAGTCTTCCATCGCTTTAAATATCAAATATAGTATAGAAACTGTGATGTTCATAATCTCTCTTTTTCTCTTCCTTTTCCTATTTCTCTTGAATAGGTGGTTTAACGTCACAGCGGAGCTTGGGAAATAGACCGAGCAAGCCACAACGTAGAGTGGCAGAGAAACAGCTCTACTCTTTACAATGTGGTTTGCTTGCGTGTTTGGATATTTTGATGTCTGTTATGCGAGCTCATTAGTATACGAGGAAAGTATAAAAAAGAAGAGAGAGAGAAAAAAGAAACATATGTCGCCAACATACATTAATTTATTGGTGCATGAGGTGTACAACCTCAGTTAACTAGTCGTGAGATTTCTTCCATCTCAAATTCCTCACAAATCTTCCCCTATCCCCCCCCCCCCACCCCTGGCCATGGCGAAGTTCGTTTCCTCTGTTGTAGGACCCTCGATTGATACCCCTCCCCCACTTAAATTTGAATTTGTTTAAGCTATTTTCACATCACAATGATTGTTAAATTTGAGTTTCTTCTTATGAGTCGGTTGATTACGTTATGTAGATATTTTGCTAGGCATGTGATATTCTTTATAGCTCCACCTCCAATGCTATAGTTATGACTTGTTTATATATATATATATATATATATATATATATAATATATATATATATATATATATATATATATATATATATATGTGTGTGTGCGTGTGTGTGTGTGTGCATGTGTGTGTTCGTGTACGTTTTAGTCAGTGATGATATCAGATTTTCTGTTCTTCCATTTTTCCCTATGATAGCAATTTTCGCAATTAATTGTATAGAAAAAAACGCTATTATGCCTATGAAATAAAGAATATACAGTATTATAAACTAAAAGATATATGCAGTCGGAATGAATTTATGTCATTCCACAAAGCTATGATTTTTTTTTTTTTTTTTTTTGACGATGGAAATCTTTTAAAAACCACCTTTGCGATGTCTTTGAAATAGAGCGGGTGCCTAGAAAACCCGTAGCTCATACACATAAGTTACTTTTTTTTATTTCTTTATGTTAGAGACCATAAGCATGAAAAGTATGTCAATGCAGTCATTTACACTTCTAAGTAGCATCAGAGATTAAAAAACATGGTAAATTCCACGTTCTGGAAGTCAATGATTTGGAAAAGGATCATCACACCGATTTTCTCTCACGTTCGTGACTGATGCACACATTGAAACCAACAGAATGGGAATTTCAGAGCTTTTATGATATGGACTTATGGAGCAATGGCAGGATGGGAAGAATACACATGCATGACCTGATAAGCCACACATGAATTTCTAGGTACTGTCCATTAGAAAAGTGCACACGCCACCTATAGAGACAGTAGAACAACTATTGTTTCAAGGACTAACATTGCGGAGATAACGTTGTCTTTCTAATATATACTACTAGTGTATGCGACCGGTCTAAAATGACGGCTAAGTATTTAGATAGATATACGCCCACATACACACGCACCCCCTTTCACCATGGTAGGAATACTCCCTCTCCCTCCTCCGAGGGTCGGGGAGAGCTGGGCGTGACCGGGGAATATATATATATATATATATATATATATATATATATATATATATTATATATATATATATATATATATATATATATATAATAGCCAGAGACTTGCTCTTTATTATATTTGGGAGATTATTTGCTTTCAAGCTGTAATTACATATAGATTTGAAGTGTACATATTCCAAATTTCTGTTTACCTCTTTAGAGATAATATGTAGATCTCCATCACGTCATCAGGGCATAGAACGAGACAGGGAACAAACAGTAAATAATCTCATGATTTTTTGTTTTTTATTTGAATAACCTGATTTAGAGGGTCTATGATAGATAAATTAGAATTAAGGAAGTGTAGGAAATTTATATATCCCTGAGGAACTTTGCAAGGAACAAAAAAAATCACCTTCATATGCCATTATTATTATTATTATTATTATTATTATTATTATTATTAGCTAAGCTATAGCCATAGCTTGAAAAGTAAGAGGCTATAAGACCAAGAACTGTAACATGGAAAAATAGCCCAGTGACGAAAGAAAATATTGAAACAAATAAACTAAATGAGAAGCAGCGAATAAAGCATATAAAACATCTTAAGATAGGCAACAATGTTAGAGTAGATTTGTCTTATATAAACTACGAAGAGAGACTTATGCTAGCCTGTTCAACTTAAAAACATTCGCTGCAAGTTCGGACTAATTAAGTTCCACCTATTTAACTGCCTGATTGGGAAGATTAGTCCACAATCTGGTCGCAGCTGGAATAAAACTTCTAGAATACTTTGTCGTGTTGAGCTTTATGATAGAGAAGGCACGTCTGTTGGAATTAACTGCATACAGTATTACGAACAGGGTGGTACTGTCCGGGAAGATCTGAATGCATAGGATGGTCAGAATTATAAAATATTTTATGTAACATGCATAGAATACTAACAGAACGATGGTGCCAGAAATTAATATCAATATCAGAAATAAAAAAAGATAATAGATCGCAAGTTTTTGTCCAACAAATTAAGATGAGATTCAGCAGCTGAAGACCAGACAAGGCAGAATGAAATTAAAAAATTTCTTCAGAATAGATTGATCACCAAAAATCTTAAGACTTTCTCAATAAGCCACCTTATTGTATAATTGAGGAAGAAACAGACTGAATGTATTTCTCAAAAGTAAACTTGCAATTAAGAATCATATCTAAAATTTTAAAAGTCGTATAGAGTTAAAGAAACGTTTTCAATAAAGAGATCTGGAGCCGCTGTCCTCGGCCTACTTACAATCATACTTTGAGTTTTGTTAGTGCACCATGTACTAATTTTAGCCATATCTCTATTAATTGATTCAGCGGCCCTAGATCTACAATTAGGAGATAGAATTGAGGCAAAGAGAGTAGTATCATCTTATGCAACGAGCTTGTTTTCTGGGTCAAACCACATGTCATGTGCATATAGTATGAAAAGCAGTGGGCCAAGAACACTACTCAGAGGAACACCAGATATCACATTCCTAAAGTCACTATGGTGCCCATCAACTACTACTCTTTGCAATTTATTGCTTAAAAATCCAATAAGGATGCTAAGAAAGAACCCACTCACTCCCAACTATTTGAGTTTGAAAACAAGGGTTTCATGATTAACACTGTCAATAGGAAGGTTAAATGACACATTTATAATGGGTCAAGCTTGACTATTGTCCCTCCCCTCCTTCCTTTATTTTATTTATCTATTCATGTTTTTCTAATGTAGAACTCGAGCGGAATGGTGAAATAGAATTAATCTTTTTTGCTTTCAAAAAGAAAAATGCGTACATTTTCATTTGTACTAAATCTGTCCATCTTTCTGTATTTTCACTTGAATAGACGAAATTATAACTAAAATAGAGGAGCATATTAGGAGAGTGGATTGGTGTGTCGAGCTACTTGGTCTGTCTGTAGCATTTCCGAAAACTCCATGAGCAATCACGCAGAATCATGAAATTGGAATCATAGGGTAGGCAACAAGCGGTCGAATTTATCTTCCGGTTTTTTTAAGTAGTACCTCTTGAAGCTCTTAACATTTAGATTATTGGCGATGGATTAATGGGAGAGATGAATTTTAAATCGCATTCCCTTACTCCCTTTCAGACATCGTATACGATACCCCAATTCCACCTCTACCAATATCTTTTCCAAGGTTTAAAGGCTTAAAAGCCGCTCATGAATGACAGAGACAAACAATGCCCTAGAGACTGACCATATATACATATGATTAGCTCCCAAGCCTCCTCTCCCCTCAAGCTAGGACCAAGGAGGGCCATGCAATTGCTGCTGATGACCCAACAGATAGACATATAGCTCATAAAGATAGTGAGGTTTCGGCCACTACTAATGAGTTTGAGCGGGACTCGAACCGTAGTCTGGCATTCACCAGTCATGGACGTTACCACGCCGGCCTCCACAACCCTAGAGAAAATATGCGAATTCTATGTTTGTCCGTCGTCCGCACTACCAAGCTCACAAGGTAGTGAATCCTTAAAGCTTTTTTTTTTTTACTTGTACGGTATATCTTAGACACCTGCGCACCATAGGCTTGTAAATTAAATACTCACTAATAGACGGGTAGGATACATAGTGTTGCCAGGAGAGCTTGAAAGTCATTGAGCTTCATTTCTCTTATTTTGTTTAGACAGGAATTTAGTCTTAGGCTTACATCTCTAGTTTATGCAAATGCCCATTCGACTCTGAAATGATTCATGTGATGAAAGGATGGATGACAGAAAGAGTGAAACACTCGGTATTAAATATCGCCCTTAAACCTAACATATTTTTACCTAGCTAAAACCTATCAAATAAGCCATGAATAAAACACGCATTTTCAATACATTACAACACTCCTCGTTGAGCCATCATACATTAGTTTCGTCCTTATATTCCGTAAATGCGTAATTATCTATTTTTGTCTTAAGCTGTGGCGTCATTGAAGCAATGAGTTGCGTCTTTTGGGGAAATGACTGACACTCTGATAGTGGTCAAATTTGCCTTTCGCAAAGGAAGGATTATTTGGTTTCATGATTTCACGATTCCAGTATTTTCAGTGTCAGGAGTTTATCGATAGACAGTGATTCTAGAGATGCAAGCTTCGTTTTTCTTAATTATCTTGTTAACAATATTTGATAATTTCTCTTATGACTCAATTCTGGGATGTGGAATGATTCGTTAACTGTCTCTTTGTAGTGATTCTCTTCTCTACATCTTTCTCCAATATCCATAGAATAGAAATGTAATTCTAGCGGTAGAATCAGAACATTTTGGTTTAAGGGTTTTAAGTTTATTATATGCTCAACATTGCAAGTAAGAAATTAACCATGATGCGAATGTATCCATAGGTAAATGTATAAAAATTTCCTTCTTTGACATGTAACAGGGAGAGAGAGAGAGAGAGAGAGAGAGAGAGAGAGAGAGAGGGATCTCTCTCTCTCTCTCTCTCTCTCTCTCTCTCTCTCTCTCTCTCTCTCTCTCTCTCTCTCTCTCTCTCTCTATATATATATATATATATATATATATATATATATATCACTGTTTGTGCTTGTAAGTAATGGTAACTCTTAAGAAGTTAAACAGTAAAAGACTCTCTCTCTCTCTCTCTCTCTCTCTCTCTCTCTCTCTCTCTCTCTCTCTCTCTCTCTCTCTCTCTCTCTCTCTCTCTCTCCCAATCAGTATTTGTGCTTGTAAAATAATGGTAACCCTTAAGAAATTAAACAGTAAAACACCTAACCAACAAGAAAGAGATGACGTGGCAAATCTCCTGTAGACATTGCATCCGCAAACATTATGGATGTAAATTCCGGAGAAGCCTAATAATGAACTCGCAGTAAAAGCTACGGGAGTGATGTGTTATTTCATAGTGATTATAGAAATTTGTCTGGATATAGAACCCAGAAAGAAACGGTGTCTGTATATCTGAAATTAAATTATAAACTGATGCTAATGAGTTCTTTAAAATTTATAGCATTAGACCAAGCTTGGGGCAAGCGCCTAAGGGCAGTGTACCAGACGATTTATGATCGTAGACTAACGACGTATGTTTACGAAAGATGTAAGGCTCAGTCTAGATGTGTCTTTTGCCAGAAAGAAATCGTAATAAGCACACGAGAACCTGTAAATCGCGCTGATGTAAAATTCTGCCAAGCACATTCCTTCCTATTATGTTTATGATAACAAATAAGTTTACAATAAGCAATCTCTATCATCAGCTTTCATTTACGAAGCCTCTGAGTTACTGGGCAATATCCACATCCGAGGATTAATAGCCTTTAACTCCCTCATTATGAACCAGCTCTTCATTAACTATTACGCTGATAAATGACGCGAAACGGAATGATTACTACATTTGCCCCATGATTATGGAAGGGGCGATGCGTGGCCTCTTCAGCTGGAAAACGCGTAGCCAACTGGAAATGAACTTCCAGGAGCTCTCGCATTTTTTTTTTTTTTTTTTTTTTTTTTTTTTTTTCTTGCCTGATGCAAAACTGGTAGATGGCTGGTTCTGGAAGCTTGATTTTGGCTTTGGAAATGTGATCCACCTGACGCTCCTCTTTCAGTGTTAATAAACTTTGATGGCGCACGCGAAGGATAAGGAGTCATACGGTTATCGAAGAGGATTTTGATATAGAGAAGTTGATCAACATTGCACATCTGTTGACAAAAGAAGACCGTTGTTTGTCAAACACTGTTACCAAAAGTTCATTCACCTACGAATTGTAACTGAGAATCTAATTTAGTTCGACGAGATAAGTTTAATTTTATTTATTTTGATACAAACTTGTAAGATCTTTACTATACAAGAGCTTAATCATGTCACCAAATGTCTTCGTCGGCATTAAATTTTCAGTCATGGTGCCAGTAATGTCGCTGCATCCTAATGTTATACGTATCGGTGCGAGGTGTTGGATGTTCTCAGAACTTCTATCCCTGGAAGTAAATCAGTAGCTCCTAGGGAGGGAAAATAATTCCCTTCTCGGATGCCATTGAATCTGAACATTCCTCTGACAATTAAAGATAGATATTATGACCTCTTTCAAACTTTATTTATTTATTTATTTATTTTATTTTTTTGGTTGGGGTGGGGGACATTTTCACCAATGGAGCCAAAAGTCTCTCGATGTTGATCATAACATCGCTACAGTCACAGCGGCGTTAGCTTTTGAAAATTTGCAAGGAGCTGTAGTGACAAATAATGTTTGATACGTCATCATTTCAGCTATGTAACTTGAGAACCAGCTTTGAAAAGGACTGATAATTTTGTTTTTTATTTTATTTTAGTCATATCTTGACTAATTTTCTTCGATTCTTTAGCAGTTTAGTCTGGACAAAATTATGTTCATATAATCATGAAATTCAGCTTCGAAAAAATCTTCAGGCCACAGGGTCTGAAGCTTTTTTAATTTTGACATGACTGCATTGCATCTAATCTTACAGATACAATCTACACACAAACATTTCAGAGCTAAATCTTGTCTGTTTGTTAGCACCACGAATACTAGGTTATCATATCAAGATCTACAGTACATGCAATTTTTACTCCAGTAAAATAACTTAGATAAAACATAAAAAACCGGTATTATTCATGTTAGATTTGCAGTGCAATGGATCAGGATGTTTTTTCGGTGTAAATGTAATGTTGGTGCAGAGCACGCGACACTCTTGCTTGCATATTTTGAGGATTTTCAAAGCTTATCATGGAGACTCGTCTGTTCAAAGCTCAGAACCCTCTCACTTTTGTCTTTGAAACTCTACTCAGATGCAGCGATGAGATGTAGAGATCTGCGTACTGTTATTTAAGTGTATTAACTTCAAGAGCAACTTACTTTGCAGGTCAGATTCAACTGAACAATTAATGTAATCGTAGTTCAAAGTCTTGATTGTAGACATTACAGCGTTGCCTCTGCCCCAAGAAACCACCGGCATTGCGGTCAGTGTATAAATCCATTCCACAAAAATCTCATATCTGCAAGTACCCTTTACGCATCCTAAATTCAATAGATTTTTCAAAGAACGCTATTTCAAATCAACTGTATTAGATTGGATTTCAGCAGCTTTTTTGCGTAAACATTTCCTTTCCTCACAGGGCTATTTTCCCCGTTATAGCCCTATAGAGCTTGCAGTATCCTGCTTTTCCAGCAAGGGTTGTAGTTTAGTCTGTAATAATAATAATAATAATAATAATAATAATAATTACATGTTCAAGACGCAACATCTGATTTCTCTGGAAATATCAGCCCTTAGTTACTTGACGCCAGCGTTTGCGAAAAAGCTTGTATGTACAGCACTGTATGTTGTTTCCTGTGTTTGTTTCCAGTAGTTTAGGCATTAGTTTACGTGTTCCGATAAGAAATGATGGCGGATATAAGTTTTCATTTTTTAATATTATTGAAGCCCTATTATGAAGAAACTTCGCTAACATGGGCCAAATAAAAACTACTTCAATTTATATTTTGGTATACTGAGAAACCCTAAAGTTGTCTTGTGTCTAGATGAATTTTTTGCAGCCATAACAACCACTCTCAAGGAAATAAGAATGAATAAAACAATTGGTTGAGTTAAATAGTCTAAAGTTTAACTAATATTAGTTCGTTAGTTTTATAATATACGAAAATCATTCTTTACCATTTAATAAAAAAAAAAATAGCTGAGGTTTACATAAATCACTAAATGTGGTGGATGTTCAAAACGCTAAATCAAAACTCTCGAAATATTGATTCTGATACAAAGTTAAATGAATAATCATTGCATGATTTATGCCTCGTCTCCTCCCCTTTTTATAAGTTGCAGGTACCTCTTGCAAAAACGAAACTTCTGGCAGATATTCTTCGAGGAACTATAAACATATTTAAATGCTTTAAAGGCCGCTCATGAATGGTAGAGGCAAGGGACAGTAACATTGCCCTATCAAGTAGGGCAATTCTCTAGAGACTTACCATATGTACAGTTTAAAGGTTTAAAGGCCGCTCATGAATGGCAGAGGCAAGGGACTGATATTGCCCTATCAAGTGTGACAATGCCCTACAGATTGACCATATATACATATGAATAGCACCCAAGCACCCTCTCCACCCAAGCTAGGACCAAGGAGGCCCAGGCAATGGCTGCTGATGACTCAGCAAATATACCTATAAGTTTCTTCAACCCCCCCCCCCTCTGTCCCTAGCTTACAAGGATGGTGAGGTTGCAGCCACTAAAGGAACTAATGAGTTTGAGCGGGACTCGAATCCCAGCCTGGCGATCACCAGGCAAGGACGCTGTTAACAGGTCACCACAACTCTGCACGGTAATAAATCCAGAGATTAAGTGCACTTTGGTAGTACTACCTCAAGCATTAACTAAGAC
The DNA here is from genome assembly GCF_036898095.1 of Palaemon carinicauda. Classification (NCBI taxonomy): domain Eukaryota; kingdom Metazoa; phylum Arthropoda; class Malacostraca; order Decapoda; family Palaemonidae; genus Palaemon; species Palaemon carinicauda. Next base: position 265,359,207 of record NC_090725.1, on the reverse strand, counting down.
TTTGGATAGACTTCGGGTGGACTGAAGATCAAGGGAAACAATATTACATCATTATTAGAAGGAGGAGATTTACCAGTTCAATGAGTCAAGCTTGACTCTTGCAGAAGTAACATAAAATCAGGACGAGAAATATTGTATATATTAAATATAATGAATAAAAAAGAAAATAAAATAAATATGCGAGATACAAATAAATTATGAGATAAAAGTCTGCGATAAATGTAAACTTAAATCATATCTATAAAACTTATGCTTCTTAAAAAGGTTAAAATGTCAGTCAAATTTTTGTTACCAAAGCATAAATATGTTTGTCTTGTCAGAACTTTACGACCTAGTGCCAGGTTTCCGTTGCTGGGTTATATTAAGTTAGATTGGGTTGCGATATGTTACAATCCACAACTATCTCTCAAGTTTGTTTTTTTATTATTATTATGGAATGTATTTGTTGACATAACACTTATTGATAGTGTTTTACTCCTTGATGAAATTAAGGAAATTCATTATGCGCATATTTGCACTTATCAAGGGTCGGTTGCAATCATGGTTGTAGATCACGGGAGATAAAGGGGTTGCACCTCCTGATATTTAAGTTGGAGGGGATGCCTTGTGTAATCATTCACCCCGTAATTCAATCAGGAATTATGTAACTCATCTTCATTACAATCATAATTGAAAGTAATCATTTTTTATTTTTTATGATTACACCAGTCACCAATCACTAAAAATGAAAATAAGTAGTTACCCTATTAGTTTATGGCTTTTCTAAGCTGGCGTCAGATACTGTTACGATCATAAAATTTTTTATTTGCATGAATGTGTATGTGCGCTTGGAATGCGTCGGATGTCGTAACGTATAAACATGAGTTAGATAATGTGGACGTCTAGAAACTGGCCAAAGGACTCGTAAGGAAAATCAGAGCAAAGGAGATGGTAGTATGTTAGCATAAGGCTATACTTATGCACTTTGTCTTAGACGATAAAGGATTTAATAATCTGTAATTTAGTAATTTGTATGTTAGGCCTATATCTATTTTATGCGCACTTGTTAGTTGAACTTTTAGTTCAAATAATTTCTATGATTTATAGTTATAATAATCTGAAAATTAAATAACAGAAATTTGAATAGTTGTTTATTTGGTTAAAGTGTGGATGTCTTACTTGCAGTTTTAAATATCTGTGTATTGATTAGATATCGATCTCTGCGCTCACACATGGCATATACATACTTACTTCATGAATTGATGTATGGGAAGACTTTTTTAACCATTTATCTTATCACTGAAATATATGAAATTGAGTAAAATATAGGCATGAATGTACAACTAAATTACTCGCTTCGCTTGCCCTAGTCATAACAAGAAATCTACGTCACTGGTACTTTCGGATAATTATTCAGAAAGTCCAGTGCGGGAAGGTAATGCAGCTTCTGATTTTAGTAATTACATTTATTTGAATTATTTGTAAGAATAAAATGAAAAATTTTAACGACATAAGAATTATAAAAAAAGGTTCATCCATATTTTTTATGAAGTTGACAATGACATCGTTTGTTGACAATAAAAAAAATCTAATTTTAGATGTTATCTCTTGAATGTTGATAAGTTTCTGATTATCATCTAGCCTTTTAACCACTGAAAAAAAAAAATATTAGCTTCAGAGATATGCAACATTTGGAAAACCCGTTCCCCGTGACTGTTTAGTGACAAACGTAATTGTAAACTGTTCCATATTTAAAAGAAAAACTTAGGACTTTGTAGATCAAGGTCTATAGAATATAGACCTGGGTGTAGATTAGATGTACAGTGGCTATTTCGTTCAGAAAGACCTAATTAATGTTTAACTGTGATGTTTAGTTACGTGATATGTATAGAAAAGCTTGATAGTCGGGGGTTTAAAAAAAGAAATTCGTGTGTTGTGGTGGCCTATTGGAAACGTCCCGGCCTGGCTATTTGACGAACTGGAGTTCGAGTTTCACTCAAGCTCGATAGTTTCTTGTAGTGTCTGCAACTTCACCATCCTTGTGAGCTAAATATGAGGAATTTGAGGGAGCCTATAGGTTTACCTGCTGAGTCATCAGCAGCTATTGTCTGGGCCTCCCTGGTCCTAGCTTGAGGGGAGAATAGGCTTGGGCGCTGATCATATGCATATATGATTTTGATCAGTCTCTAGTTGAGCATTGTCCTGGTAGCTAGGGCATTGTCACTGCCTCCTGTCTCTGCCATTCATGAGCGGCCTTTAAACCTGTGGTTGCATAAGTTTTTGAAACTTTTTAAATACGTAAGACGCGCTCTGCATTTGCAGGAATCCTGTGACGATTTTATCCATGAAATTCCAATTAAAATTTCAGTCTCCCACCCATTGCTTAGCTCTGTCCACAATATGACTGCTTAGCCTCAGAATCCTTTATTGCAAATCCTATAGCATTTAACACTGCCATACGTCCAACTAATAATATTCATTAAAGTAGAAAAATCAAAAGGCAGCTTAACCTTATGAATCTCAAGACAACTTAATTTCCATTATTTTATCATTGTCACTAAAATTCAATTGCTTACACACCAAAAACAATTGTAGGGGTTAAGCTGCTTAGTAAAGAGAATGCATATTTTAAAAAAAAAGTTTCCATTTTCATAGGATATCCAAAGACAACGGCGACTGGAGTAACAAAATGGAAGCAATAAAGCCTATTGGAAATAGATAAAGTTTATCAGCAAAACGTGTTCGCCACTTTAGAGTACCCGCAATTGCAAGTTAACTGATTTTACGTTCTCCTGCGAGGAAATTATTATCATTATTATTATTATTACTTGCTTAGCTGCAACCCAATTTGATGACGCAGGATGCTATAAGCCCAAGGGTTCCAACGGGGAAAATAGCCTAGTGAGGAAAGGAAACGAGGAAATAAATAAACTACAAGAAAAGTAATGAACAATTAAAATAAGATATTTTAAGAACCGTAACAACATTTAGATAAACATTACCTTTATAATCTACAAAAACTTCAAAAACCAAACAAAAGTAAGAGAAACAAGATAGAATAGTGTGCCTGAGTGTACCCTGAAGCAAGAGAACTCTATCCCAAGACAGTGGATTGCCATGTATAGAGGTTATGGCACTACCCAAG
>NC_090725.1:265348583-265351083 GCF_036898095.1 Palaemon carinicauda | reverse complement strand
CTGTCAGATTGTATGCTGGTATTGCAAACCGGATTGTTCAGCAGCAACGTTTGGCATCCTTTTAAAAGAAGCAGTGGATGGAAGTGTGAAGAAGAATCTTAATATCATCCAGCATGAAAGAGGCTATGTGCCGCATACACACAACATAGACAACATAGTCGACGGGGTTTCCACGATAGTTTATGAAAGCTTTGGGAAGTGGGAGTTGTACCATAAAGCTATAATATAATCGTCCACATGCAGCTGTTTCTTTCTCTAAATCTATGCCACTTTGCCAAAATATCATCTTGCTGAAAATCTCTCTCTCTCTCTCTCTCTCTCTCTCTCTCTCTCTCTCTCTCTCTCTCTTTAATGTAATAAAGAGCAATTGTCTGACTATATATATATATATATATATATATATATATATATATATATATATATATATATATATATATAATGTATATCCATATAATTTATATATATATATGTATATCCATATAATATATATATATATATATATATATATCCATATAAATAAATATATATATATATATATATATATATATATATATATATATATATATATGTATGTATGTATATATACATGTATATATATGTGTGTATATATATCCATATGAATATATTTGTGTGTATATATGCATATATATATATACATATACATATATATATATATATATATATATATATATATATATATATATATATGTATATGTATATTTTTTTCGGTCACGTACAACAAGACGTATAACTACTGGTCTCCCCCGTCCAATATATATATATATATATATATATATATATATATATATATATATATATACATATATATATATATATATATATATATATATATATATATATATATATATATATATATATATATATATATATATATATATATATATATATATATTGTGTGTGTGTGTGCATTCGAGCATGTATCCGTATACAACTTCACACAGGAATACTCCAACCTCCCATTGACGTGGCAAGCAAGCACTAGTTACAATGCATGCAGCGCACATACCTTACCGCGTGTGACTGCCTGACCTGTGACCTGTCCGCACCGCCCGTAATTAATTCTATAATTGTGGGCAGGGTTGACAACTAAGTAATACGGTCCTCATAATGACGAAGGTCCAGCTGTGGAGGGACCGTTAAAACGCGTACGAGTCCCGTTACCAGTTACAGTAGCAACATAGCTTCTTCCATGTTGCTATGGAATCTTTCACGGGTGAAGAAGTTGCTGTGCTTATAGTATTATTATTATTATTATTGTTGTTGTTGTTCTATTATTATGATTATTTTTGTTATTATTATTATTATTATTATTATTATTATTGTTGTTGTTGTTCTATCATTATGATTATTTTTGTTATTATTATTATTATTATTATTATTATTGTGTTGTTGTTGTTGTTGTTGTTCTATTATTATGATTATTTTTGTTATTATTATTATTATTATTATTATTATTATTATTATTGTTGTTATTTTATCATTATGATTATTTTTGTTATTATTATTATTATCATTGTTCTATTATTATTATTATTATTATTATTATTATTATTATTATTATTATTATTAACCTACAACCTTAGTTGGAAAATCAAGATGCTATAAGCCCAAGGGCTCCAACAGGGAAAAAATAGCCCAGTGAGGAAAGGAAATAAGGAAATAGATAAACTATCTGAGAAGTTCTGGATCTAAAGTTACAATATTTATTTCGTTATCACTTATTTTATTACTACTACTCTGGCTGCATTTATTTTGTTTGATTCCATCCGTGGAATCCTGTGTGTCTTTGCAAGATGAACTTGGTGCCAGGAATACCTAGAAGGAGAGGGGAAGGAAGGTACATATGATATATATGAATAAGGGATCATATTTGTTCTTTATTAACAATGAATAGTTTTATATTTGGTATATTTTATAGAATGATATAACTACTAGATGTTTTTATTATCACACTTGCAAGTGGGTACGTATAAGAGAGAGAGAGAGAGAGAGAGAGAGAGAGAGAGAGAGAGAGAGAGAGAGAGAGAGAGAGAGAGAGAGAGAGCGTTTTCTTTTTGTTTTAATCAATTTATTGCGCCAATTGGCGTCAGACATTTGGGTACATAGTAACAATAATATTGTTTACACTTATATAGTGATTAAGTTATGTCAAAAGAATTCATACGGAACACAAAATTATATTTAGATAGACATTTGAGTACATAGAGAGAGAGAGAGAGAGAGAGAGAGAGAGAGAGAGAGAGAGAGAGAGAGAGAGAGAGAGAGGTCTAATCATGTAACTCATTAGCATTACTTAGTCTTCCTTTAAAGAAAAACGTACCCAAGTATTCTCCGTTGTAAGTATGGTCTTATCGTTTATTGCTCTGAGCAGTTACCAGAATGTTTTCTCTACAATCTGCCACCATTATCATCTCGGTAGCTTTCGTCCTGCTGTAGTCCATAGGTCGTAACCTGTTCTGGCTTATCCTTTCATTATCGA
>NC_090725.1:265293583-265343583 GCF_036898095.1 Palaemon carinicauda | reverse complement strand
ACATCATTATTATGTACAATTGATAGTTGAATCACCGTTGATTTGCACCATACTCTTGTTTATCAGATTGCTGATAATTCGCAGGCTGTTAATGCCTCCCTGATCATCACATATGCAGTTGGCAATCAATACACGGCTGATTCATTCGCTAGGAACATCATTGATGGCTACATATGCAGCTGCCTTTTAGGACAAAATTAATTCTTGCATGTGTTACATGTCAGAACATCACCGACTTCTGGGCGTGGTTTGCTACATTTGCGACCCATTACGCACACATGGCCCACATACTTAATTATATTCTCTATTTCTTCTGTTTATAAGATGATTTACATAAAATTGATTAAATACGATGAGCGCATTCATGATTCTTCTTCATATTATGGTACAAAGAATGCGAAGCTGATCCCAGCACAAACACCCATATTCTCATAAATACATTATGGATTGATGCACACGCTACCATCCTTCCAATGGTGCTCTTTTCATTCTTGTTCGTTCGTTTTCCACAGTAAATGCACCGCGTATCTATTCATCGTTTACCCTTACTCCCATGAATGCATTAGATTTCTTCACACATTGCTATGTTCTGTACAGCTTGGAGTCTAATACAACCCACTTAATTCCATCGTACGTATATTTTGCCAAGGAAAACTTCAATGAAAAAGGATGCAAATCTTTTATTTTAAATTTTGGTGTTGATCTTTAGAAGCAATATTGTATTTATAATTTGGGCTATATGGTCCGGTGCCGGAGCCTAAATGCAACACTTGCACCATGAAATCAAAGTCAGAAGAAGTTGAACGTAAACAAGGAAGAGAGTAAGCAATAACCGAGTTAAGATGAAGCATAAAAAACAAGAGCAGCTGGGGACCGATGGAACGCTGCAAAGACCCTTATGTAATGCCTACAGTGTACTATGCGAGGTGCACTGACAGCAGAAGCTCCCTACCTTAGAAGATAGTGAGAGAAGTTGATAAATATTTGCCTTAATAGTAAATAGATCTGCAAATAAATGATGTTTGAAATGGAAAAAAATTCTGCCAATCGAAGAATTATTTATTAGTTCAGAAGCAATGGTCCTATTGAGTCTATAACGAATGAGTGAATGCGAACGATCAAATACGATATATTTGTTTAAAAAAAAAGTTATTAATGAGACAAACAATAGAACTCTAAAAGTATTTTAATCGTATCGTTTGAAATATAGAGATTACACAACTAGTCTCAGCCGTGTATTCTAATGAGGAGAAACATAATATTCACGCTTTGCATCACAAGCGTCATATTACAAGAAATTATGAAGTCATCTCACAGGGGCTGTGGCGCTAATAGATTTGGATCGTGCGTGTTATATAAAGGCACAACATTATCTGTGATAGATTGTTATGTTGCAATTTATAGGTCTGCTCCTGGATCCACTTCTGGCGTCGGCCGAGTAGCTTCCGAATTATCTCTCAATACTTACGGACTGGGTTTTGCTTCGCTTCCTTTTTTTTTTTGTCAGAACTTTTGGTTCCGCAAAGAATATTACCCGTGTTTTTGTTTGCGACAAAGCCTAACTATTAATATGTCAAACACTCAAAGTATTCAGTAAATATTTCTTTAATTAATGGTGAGCGTTGTGTCGTCGTTAAACTATCCTTTAGCTATTACCACTCATCGTACAAGGATTATCTGATGCTTTATATTGGTGTATTAAATAGCAATATTAAAATTGCCCCAGCTGCTGATTGATTGAATGTCTCCCCTTTTACCATGGCGTTCAAAAAAAAAAAAAAAACTCGCCAGACCACCGTTTCCCAATTTGACCGTGTGAAGGTCAACACTTCCATTTATTGATCAGTTTTGTTCCTTTTCCCTTCTAATGCCAAGCTGTGGAATTTGAACTCTGCTCCTATTTACCTTGAAAATTTTTATTTTCTTTCTTTAAACCGGATTAAACCAGTACACTGCGATCTGAGCTTCGTCAGAATTTCTTCACAAAAAAGGGTCCCATCTGTACTTCACTTTGGATCAAACATTGAACACGAGAGCAACTGCAATTGTGTTGTTATAATGCAGAAATGAACACTGCTTAGAAATTGGGCAACAAACTTAGTTTTGGAATTCATTGTTTTGGCCATCTGATAATATAAAGTTAATTGCTAGTCTATTCTGAAAAGCTATATATAAACTTTTCAACCCAAAGGCCAATCAGTACGTCGTTGCTGTACTGCCCGAATTTTAAGAAACATGCTACTTCATACCATCGACTCACTAGTTTCACAATGCTCATATCTTTACTATTGAGCCACAATAATTGGTATTCCAGCATCCATTGATATCGATATATGCTTACTTGGTGAGTTTCTACGCTAACGATACATCTTCACCTTAAAATTCCCTCTTAATTAACGTTATAAAAATGTTACTTGTATGCATAGAATGTTTCAAGGTTTCGGACACTGCTACATATTCCAATACATGAATCGGAAAGTCGTGGAGGATTCTTACCTGCTGTACACAACAACAACAAAAACAACAAACAAACAAAAAAATCAGCCATTTCCAGTCCACTGCAGGATAAAGGCCTCAGACATGTCAATTCAAGTCTGGGGTTTAGTCAGTTTTCATCACGCTGGCCAGTGCGGATTGGTCATGGAGGGAGATTTTCGAATGATCGCTCACAGCAAACCAACCTAGCAAGGGTGGCCCCAGCTAGTACAGCTTTGCTGATCATGGCGATACGCAAAACCCTTTCCTTAAGGTAATCCCCAATCAGTACACAGTAACCGTCATACACAGCACAGGAATTTGTTCTTACATCGGGAATGGATGGAGTTGGTGATCTCTGTAAATGAAATTATCATACCGGGGAATCTTTTTATGGGCGGGTGGGCGTGGTGGCGATGCAAGTGGCATTCACTCGCATATTCTTTCTTTTACTTCTTGCTACATTTTGTCGGATTCTGGGTTTGTCCGTTTTTTTAACGTTCTTAAGAAAAATTTGTTCTGTGGACGGGATTAAAATTTTTCAGTTATCACGGATTTTTGTATTTCAATTTATTTTTTTCATTCCATATACCTACCCATCATCATTATCATCATCTCCCACGTCTATTGACGCAAAGGGCCTCGATTAGATTTCGATATATGATTATTCTTTATTCATTGGTTATAGATTATATTATATTTTTTTTCTTTCCCGAATTAATTTGGTTCAACTAGACAAGTGTCAAGCTTGAATCATTGAGCTGGTAAATCTCCTCCTTTTAATAATAAACTTCTTTCTTATTGTTTCTGGAGTAATAATTTTGTCATGTTGCGTTTTTACTCCTCGTTCTAACTTGTGTTAGGGTTGTCCTCATCATTAATAAATGCATAAACAACATTATTTATTGATACATTAATCTAGATTAAAATTAAAACGTCTGTTGTGTGAATATCTCGCTAATACCTTATTAACACCTGTTCTTTATATACAGAAATAATGAATATCCATTTATTCGTTTTCTTGAAGAAGGGAGGTGGCCGTTACTATTATAAAAGTGTCTAAAGCAATTGGTTAATCAACAAACTAATGTAAAATATAGCAGCTCTCGAAGTAATTGCAATTAACAGCGTAATTGAAAGACACAGAAGATATTTTTAGAATATCCAAGTTTAGTAGAAGGAAAGTATTGCTTAAATACACTTGAGGTAGCTAAGTATTCTGTTTACATATTCACCCGAGGTGTCCTTACCCACTGATGTTGCGGCGTTGATTTAATAAACATCCTTGACAGAAATGCCATCAATGAATATTAGCACAAAAAAAAAAAAAAACATATGAAGCTGGTGTCTTATGAGGTTTTGTAACCAAGAACAACATTTAAAAGAAAGAAAGAAAAAAAAATATATATATAGAGAGAGAGAGAGAGAGAGAGAGAGAGAGAGAGAGAGAGAGAGAGAGAGAGAGAGGTAAGTTATAAGAATAAGATGGTGTGCAGGAACTATAGTAGAAAAAAAGTTGATTTACATTAAAGGAAATGCAGAGGAAGATGGAATTGTTAGTGAATCGCAGATTGTACTCCTGAGCTGAGAAGATAGTAATTAAAAAAGAAAAAAAATTAATGATAAGGATAGGAGAGAACCTGGGCCATTCGATGCAAGGGGGGAAAGGGTTAATATACTGTCGACACTGCTTGTAGAAGTGAGTGTTGAAAAGTTAAAAAAGGCAACTCAGATGATGAAGAATGGAAAGACGCTAGAGTTGATAGGATTACAGGCAAGAAGATGCAATATGTTGGTGACGGTGTTATTGGGTAGCTGACAGATATATTTGGATGAGAGCAAAGTTCCAAAGAAATGTGTAAGATTAATTATTCTGCCAATTTATATAGGTAAATGTCGTGTTTAATACTGTCGAGAATCATAGGGATATAAGTTAGTATACTAGGATTTTGATTCAGCAAGTAAGAGAGCATGCGAATGATGAAGAAAAAAGTGTGGGCATAAAACAAGGAAGAGGTGTGTCCACCAAGCATTTGTTATGAAAGAGTTATATGCAAAGTTGAAAGTAATGGAAAAGGCTGTATGTGACATACTTTGCAGTATAGAAAGCTTACAATAACGTCAATTTAGAGGCAATATGGAGGATTTTGAGGGTTGCAGTAAAGATATTAAGTTGCAGATGGCGATTAATAAATTCTATGATGCAAGTGAAGCATTTGCTGGAACATGGAGATGTGAGTGTGAGTGTTTTCTTCCTTGGCTACTATGGATATAGTGATGAAAGAAATAAGAGAATAAGGAAAGTGATTGTGATGAGGTGTAGAATGGGTGATGGTCCAAATGGTAGGGCATGAATTTGGACAAGCAAAAATAATTGCAAAAAGTAGTAAAAGATTTTCAAAGTGTTTGCAAGAGGTAAATGTTGAGAGTGGTAGAAATATTTTAATATTTGTACAAGAATCTTTTATTAGACAATACATGATGTTAAGGTAAAAAAAAAAAGTGAGTCGCAGAAAATATGAAATTAGAATAGCCGTAAGGCTATATAAGTTTATATGAGACATATTTATTTTAATGTTATAACTGTTCTTAAAATACTTAATTTTTCCTTGTTTCCTTTCCTCACTGGGCTATTTTCCCTGTTGGTGCCCCTGGGCTTATAGCATCCTACTTTTCCAACTAGGGTTGTAGCTTAGCAAGTACTAATAATAATAAAATAATATTAATAATAACGATTGAGTTCCAGGTTCCTAATTGCTCACTTCACAACATGAGTTTACGGGCATTGTCAGATAACATAAGTGTAAAGCGTCAAAGTTTATACTCAATATTTTAATTGAGCTTTGTCCTGCGACCATAAACAACAGTTTTAATGAAAATCTAAAGTTTGAACTCTATTCCATTTTACCTTGAAATCAGTAGGGATGATACTTTATCAGTTTTTGCAACTTATTATGGTATTTTTAAACTCCTTTCAGATTCATGATCTGACTTAAGTATACCATCCGCTCTCTGTTAGGATTTTGTAACATATCCACTCTCATAACATTTTGTCCTCTTAACTTTCCTAATTTTTGGGCGTGCAAATAAATGTTTTATGTAATTTTCTTCTTTGCACATTACACAAACATTATCTATGTATTTTTTTCCTGAAATTTGCTTTTATTTTAGTATGTTTAACTTTGATTTCAAGATTAGGATTACCTGATACATATGCATTTCTGTAATATAAGTCTGTAGGTCATTCCCTTCTATGAATATATTTTTTTCATCCCTTTCTTCTTTTCTTCAATTGAACTTTTTGTGGAAAGAAAGGTGAGAATGAAGGAAGGAATGGTTGTATCTGTTCTCCTATTTGAAGGTGCAGTTTTAATGTTTAATTCATATAAACAAAGGAAATTTGAACCTGTTGAAAATATCTATTGAAATAGTAGGTCTATATGTGGTAAAGAAAATTTAAAAACTGTAATAAGTAAGAATGCTCGTATATACAAGTGGTAAAAAGTTTACTGTTTATTAAAATATAGAGGAGAGTGGCTGGAGATGGTTTGGTCATGTAGAAAGAATGGACGACAACGTATGGGAGAAGATTCGACGTGGTGCTTATGATCCTCGCATGCTTTTTGTATGAAGCAGCTAATATTGAGGAAATTTTCTATGCAAGGTGTGAATCCACGATTCACCAGTTAGAATTTTTACTGTTCTCATAGCCGTTACATATGTAATTTTTAATGTATAAAAAAATATGTGAGCGCATATGTATGGTTGTCTACCCATTTACAGCCATAAAGAATTAAATAACCAAGAAATTGCTAAAGTTGATTTGACTATAACCTTGGCCATTAATTTCTCTGTATAAATTCGAGGGGCAGTAAGAGAACAAGTCTCTTCCCCCTCTGCAATGACTTAGATACATGTCCAAGAAAGCATTTACCCTTAGCATTGTTCAAATTTAGGCATCTCCCAAGCTGTGTTTTACATCGATCATGGGCTAAAGTGCATACATGGATGCGCATGCAGACACCTAGCAAGATGGATCGTCGGGGGACGTTTGAAAATGTATATTTTTATCTGATCTCTCCAGCATGCGCATGCGCCATCGCTTATTCAGGAGCGTCCCGATTGTATTGTGAGGGGGATTCATTAAATGTTTTGAAGAATGGGTGCTTAAGAGCGGTAGCCCCAACAGATCACCGCCAGTTGTTAGGGATAATCCAAGAAGAAATCTGAGGTTTGGGCGGGAAGAGGGAGTCAGTTTCCTGGCACACGCTGAAGGATGTGATAATGAACCCGTGATTAGTGGAGGAGAGATCAAATCAAGATATATTTTGGCTTCCATGTTGGTGGTAAGTTCTTGAGGAAGAGTGGCCTCAGGAAAAAAAAATATTAATAAGCGTTGAAAAAGAAATGGATGCCAAAAAAAAAAAAAAAAAAAAGAAACTCATGTAATACCTACAGTATAGTGATAAAGATGTTTTTTAAGGAAAACTGATCAGGGATAACTAATTCGAAGATTTTGTCTTTTACCAAACTACACCGCACACTGGCTATCAGCATCAAAAAGCACACATCCAAGTACACAAATTAATGAAGTTAAACTTAAGTGCCCATGTGTGGTACTAATTTATTTTGAGAACCATTCGTCAACGACGATGTATCATCCTGAAAAAAAAAAATGTAAAATAATAGATGCGATATGTGTCAATATCTTTATGGTATTTAAAAGATTTTATAGTTGCGACCATGTCCAACTCCCTTTTTTCTTTTTTATTTAGAGAGATGTTCAATTAATATCGTCATCATACATTTTTGAAATTAGTTTTCAATGTCATTTTGGTTACTGGTTACTTCAGGACGCTAGAAAAAAAATGTTTTTAATACTCTTCTCATTTCCTGGTTTCCCTTTCTTTTGTGCCAAATGACAGGAGGAGACATATTTCCATGTGTGATGATCAACAAATGATCATTGTGAATAAATGCAATTTTACTTCTCATCATTTGAAGGTGTTGCTGGAGAATGTAATGAAATCCAATGTAGAATTCAACGGACTCGTACTTTCCAATAAAACGCCTCCAGTCTAAAATTGTATTCCTTGCCAGTCTCTGGCCAGTTATTTTCTATAAAAAAAAAAAAGGTTCAAGATCCCACAACCAGAGGCTGATGCTCGATAAAGTTACCCTTTCCTTGACCTCTCGACTCCTCTTTTCAGTGCAGTGATGGTAATGGCTCCTGAGAGAGAGAGAGAGAGAGAGAGAGAGAGAGAGAGAGAGAGAGACTTACCTTACCTCATTGCCTTATTCTATGTTTGGGTTCCCCCAGGTCCCTCAGTGTGAGGCACCTCGTATATCCACCAGAGAGTTGCTTATGCATCTTCCGGTGTATTTTGCATCTTCCAGTCTTGGATGGTCTGGGATGCATCTTAGGTGTTTATCGAGCTTATTCTTAAACACATCTACGCTCACTCCTGATATGTTTCTTAAATGAGCTGGCAACAGATTAAATAGTCGCTGCATTATCGATGCTGGTGCATAGTGGATTAATGTCCTGTGTGCCTTCCTTAGTTTTCCTGGTAGTTTTGGGCACTATTAATCTACCTCGGCTTGCTCTTTCCGATACTTTTAGCTCCATGATGTTTTCAGTAATTCCTTCGATTTGTTTCCATGCTTGTATTATCATGTAGAGAGAGAGAGGTGTATGAAGAGAAAATAGTAAATGCGTGCCAATTTGACCTGGTTAATGCACAACCTTTATTACGTTTGATCTAACTCTTTCCCAGTAACTATTGTTCTCCAAAATTTGGTCTTGGGTAATTTCGCCAGCGATTTTAATGCTTTGAAATTGCCGACAAAATAGAAATTAAAATTTTCAGCACTTTTAATACAGCCGTTTTAAGTACCCCAAGAGGATTTTTCTTTTTTTTTCCGCTGCCATTATGTTATTTTGATGAACCCTAAATATAAAAGCAAACGAGTCTGCCAGAATTTGGTTGTAAATTTAGTATGGTGTTTGATTATTATTTTTTACTATATATGTAATAATAATAATAATAATAATAATAATAATAATAATAATAATGATAATAACAATTTATGTTTTATAAGATCAGGTCTAACCTCTTATTTTTTTTTTCAATTTTATTTTTCATATTTTTAAATGATACTCTAAATTATTACCATGTAATACTTGTAACGAATCAGACCTACAGTAATGGAAACTGAATCGCTAAATGTATATTTTTTATCAAAAATGAAAATTCTCACATGATTTCAATAGATAATGTAAGTTCAAGTTATATATGAGAAGGCTAAAGATGATTCTAATAACGTTGTCGGATGAAAATATATCTTTCAATGGATCAAGAAATTGATGGCATCACTCTATTGTACTGAGTATGTAAACATTGCTAGACTCTGTTACAACAATGAGAAGTTTTATTCAAGATGGCTGAAAACTTGATTTGATGCTTTAGTTTGTCATCCTCCTTATTATTATCCTTAAAGACGACTAAAAATAAGAAATTAAGAAGAAATACTTGTAGCTGTATTTCTCTCTCTCTCTCTCTCTCTCTCTCTCTCTCTCTCTCTCTCTCTCTCTCTCTCTCTCTCTCTCTCTCTCTCTCTCTCTCTCTCTCAAGTAGCAATGTTTTCTCTTCCTTAAAAATGCATGTGTAAAAAGCTATGAAAGATACAAACCACTTAAGAATACAATGAACATAAGATTGATATTATTTTCCAAATGACTGAAATCAGTTGAGTTTTGGCAGTTATTATTGCCAGCTTTCATAATTATTGTTCAAATATTAATTTTCAGAATAAAGAATAATCGTCCCCATTTCATTATCATCATTATCTTCTTCTAATATTGTACATTTTTGTTTCGTCCTCAGTGATATTATGATTTTTATATTGATTGCATGACCACCATTTCTTCTTCCTACAGAAACCAGAATTTCCGCGGGGGCAGTTGCTGGTGCCTTCGACCCAGCCACTACACCATCACCTCCGGAGACGAGAAGGAGATCATGAAGGCTTCCTTCTATCCGAACCTCACCGCTACCATCGGGGAATCCGTCGGAAGTGTTATGCTGTCCTGCGAGAAAGTGCCCATGAAACAGCTTTGTGGCCGTTTGGAAGAAGAGGAGACCAACAGGAGCCAATGCCCGGTGTTTACCAACGGCCGGGTGGAGTACTGCAACAACCGATAGCAGCGATTAACATATTCATAGGGAGAGAGACACAGATCACAAGCTGACAGTCAACGAAAGAGAGAAAGATGGATGAGGGGTGTTGTGTCTTGATAGCAGGGCCCGATTGCGAAATGGCTGCCCGGGTCAAAATTTGCAGAGAGATAAAAATATCGTTTCGTAAAGACATTCGAAATTGGGTGCAGTGCAGTGCAGATGAAATGACCTTCTCTCTCTCTCTCTCTCTCTCTCTCTCTCTCTCTCTCTCTCTCTCTCTCTCTCTCTCTCTCTCTCTCTCTCTCTCTCTCTCTCTCTCTCTATTGGATAGAAGAGGGTATATGGTGTTTAACAGTCTCAGACATATCTGGCTACCTATTTATATCTTTAGAACTCGTTGCAAAATCATGGCCATAGTTACTGCAGCTGTGTCAACAATATTTAGAACCAATCAATATTTTACTATTGACACAAGAATTGTACCTTCAAATTGACCTGCATACTGATCTATATTACCAAGTAAGGTTTCATAGACAAAAGCTCTTCATCCCATGCTTATCCATCTTTTGATTTCAGTCTCATTTCCCGGAGAAACACTTACTGTCTGCCCTAAGTACATCATTAACAATCTAAGGAGGTTCGTCCATAACCCATAATTGTTGTCGCTCTGCATTTTCGTTGAATATTATTTTAGTAATGTTATTAATATTATCTTAGTCTTACTCATATTCTGTTTCAGTCCTATATTCTGTTTTTTTCTATTAAAATCTTCTATCATATTTTGAAATTCCTTCCATCATTCAATAAACAGAACTATGTCATCTGCAAATCTGTTAATGCCGACATTTTCCCAATCTAAATTCTTGAAAACATCTTGGCATGATGTGAATAATTTAGGAGAGATGCTGTCTCCCTGTCTAGCTACTGTATTTATGTGTATATATATATATATATATATATATATATATATATATATATATATATATATATATGTATATATATTTATATATACATTTATATATATATATATATATATATATATATATATATATATATATATGTATATATATTTATATATACATTTATATATATATATATATATATAGATATATATATATATATATATTTATATATATATATATATATATATATATATATATATATATATATATATATATATATATATATATATATATATGTGTGTGTGTGTGTGTGTGTGTGTGTGTGTGTGTGTACACACAAAGATAGTAGCTACAAAAGGAATGAAGCTTGTGTTCTGTCCTTCTCAAGATCAAAGATATTTGGAAATAGGAACAAGAAAGGCCTCTCCTTAGTCCGTTACCCTTTATACTGCGATTCAACCTGAAGAAATGACTGATGTTATATGAAATAAAAAATAATCTAAACCATGACTTTTTAAACGCAAATATCTAGGTGATTTTTTTCCTTAGTAAAATGTGATGCTTTATGTATCGATTTTCTTACCTTTAACAAAAGCTAAACAATATGTATTCTGTAGCAATAGAAGGCGAAATTCGCGTGCGTTGCCTGTCGAGTCCACCCTGTGCTAAGACAATTGATTTATGTTGTCTCTATTGTTTTGGTTGGGCGCAACAACGCGTCATATCTATTTCAGGCACATTTCAAAATCAATCAAGAATAGAAAAGAAATGAACGGTGAAGATTAAAAGAATTAACGAAGGAGTCTTTGTGATTTACTTATTGTTTCGTTTACAGTTCGTTTGCTTGAATATGCAATTAGAAAGGATTCCGATATATTGTTGTAAGATGGGTTTTAAGTTTAGTCAGTTGCTCGGTGATGGGAGATTAAAAATTGATTTAACATATAGCCAAGATAAAAAATTCAAATCTTATTACAATTATTGTTGTTACTTGTAATTTCTATCACTGCGAATGATCATATAAAATAAATTTACGAAATTCCGTAGATATACGAATAATTTGATTACTTCGAAACGAAATAGAATAAAATATAAGTGTTTGATTTGTTAGAAATGACCCATGCATGCATGACGAGTTTCAAATGTATGGATCTGAAACCCGATCCTGTGGAGAGAGCAGTTAGTGTCCCTGTCGGGAAGGTGACACCTACAGTAACTTGCCACTGTTGCACCATACTTGCTATTAGTGGAGCTGGTGGGGGAGGTCGAAGCAACGGTTAGAGATGTACAATTTGATATAATCTGTTTCTTTCGAATGTTGTATTTTTTTTAAAGGTTCAATGATTTGTCCTGTATAGCTTGCCTACGCTAAAAGCAAAGCAATATAAAATCTCGCATTATTCTGACCGTTTCGTCTCTCTAAGATAAGGCGTAGGCTATAGTTTGAAAGAAGCCGTAGGAATGTCTTTGTATATGTTTAATTTATATCATAGATGTTTATCAACATTTTTATGTGAATTTAATCTTTATACATTTTTTCGTCAGATTGGGAATTTAATCTTCATACATTTTTCGTCAGATTTTTACTATTTTTTGTATAAACCAAGAGCCAATCAAAATGGTGTTGAACTTTTTTTAGAAACAGAAATTGTCTGCTATTTTTCACAAGGTATGAATCTCTTAATGCATATGGTGAAAGTAATCATCTGTTTTCCATATTGCAGTTCGGCCTTTCTTACGGTTTCCTTTACTGTACAGAAGTCCCTTCATTCTGGTCATGAAGCCTGTGGTCGGTCTAGATTTAAGTGCTAATTTTTTATCATGTCTTATTTTTAAGCTCAACCCGGTGAAAGTTTATGTAAATTTCTCACTATTATTAATGAATTTTGACCAATAGATTTGAAAGAACATTTGTCGATGAACACTTGTGGTATATAGAAATATATGGTCTGCCTTGAGGCTAATGTTCCTGGCCCACTGCTTTTTATATTTCATATGTTCGATGTGTAGTTTGGCCTTGAAAACAGGGTTGATACTCATGCAGGTGAGACCATCTCAATTCTAACTCCTCCGTATAAGTGGTTAGTGCCGTCAATGTACTTCACGTGGTGTACTGTATGCATTATTATATAATATTTGCAGTATTTCATTACCCATGACTGCCATTTTTTAAGTCATCCCTTTTACGTCTGACCCCTCTTTATTTCTTCTATGTTGTTGCTTAATCCTTTTATCTATCGCTTTTAATTTACCCATAGAGGCACCTTGACCCCAGCACCGGTTCATTTAGCCAAAATGCATTAATAAAATTCTACCCCTTGAACGTAGTCTGTGGTTACCGAATCTCTTACCAGAGATCGGAGGATGAAGTTATTGATAGGTCCATTGTATCGGACCCGCCTCGCCCAGTTCCTTTCATTGACGATAATATTTTACATGACTCCTTAAAATTCTGGGAGTCGGTTATGGTAGCATTTTTTCTTTTGAGAAACATGTGGTCTTTTCTTTTGCACAAAAACCTCTTATACCATGAAAGCCGTTCAAGGCCCTTGATGGCTTGTCTTTCCTATGAAAATATATTAATTCATTTACTTTGCAATTTGAATAGTGTTACCCAAGTCTGATCTTCAATGGTTGACTTATTCTAAACCATTGGAAATCAAAATCAAGTCAGTCGAATTCCTTATCCCCGACATTGATCAAAGACAGTAAATGGGCCTTGATATTAAAATCTAACACTATCAGTTTTCAAGGTAATTGCGTATGCTGTATAAGAATTTTCTTAAATCTGACAATTCTCTGCATTCCCTAACGGTGAAATAAAGTCCTAAAACTTATCACCCACTGTAACACAGGTAATGAATCTCATAAAGAGTGGACATGACTACCCTTAGGGGATATAGTCTTTACAAGTGATAAATACATACAACAATTAGGATAACCTTAATATACATCACCATTCAGCTTGTTAATGCCAAAGACAATAAATAAAAGGTTAATAACTTAATACATGCGTTTAGGCCTACGCCAGACTCGGCAGACGGCAGTGTAACAGTGTTCAAACGCCAGTCTAACAAGAAGAAGAATGATCACGTCAAGTTGTCAACACTTAGACTCAGGTTCCTTGGAAATGTTCTTGTGCTCTCATTGAAGGTCGTTGTTAACTTTGGTGTTTATTAAGTTCGTACATTATTGAATTAATGTAACATGGTGCGCTTGTAACATCGCATAAACAATTATATTTCGACAATATATCAAGAAAACTGTAATCAAGTGCAAGAGGATAATATTGTCGACTAGCCTTAAGCCTAGCCTTGTGGTGCCATGAATTATTTGCCTGACCACCAGTCAGAACCTATTAATCAGAACTTTTTGATTTGGTCAAAGTTCAGGATATTAAGATTCGGTTGACTTACGTTAAAATTAAAAGGACCATAGGATTGCTAGCCTTAAAAACGCATACTGGTAAACGGTTCAGCTGCAGACAGAGTAAGGTAAGGGTAGCTTAAGTGAACTGTTACGATTGTGTGTATCCGATCATTAACACCATCACCACAATGAAACATTTACAGGGTATTCACAATTCCTCGACACTTTCCTTTCATAAGAAATTTTTCCCCAATGTACAGAAGTTTCCATTTCCTGTTATGAAAATCACCACCATTGCAATTACGGTATAAATGACCCATCGGTAATTCTATACAATAGCTCCGCCACTAACTACTTTGATAGTATTTTTTTTTGTTATTCCTGTGAGGGTAACTTCTTTGTAGTAAAAACCAACTTTAGTGCTTTATCTAAAGCAGACTTTTTTTTTTATTTGACGAGTTACAGTATTTTACCCTATTTATTAACGTTTCCAATCTTGGGGGACCCCCAGTGGAAATCGGGGCTTTTGGGTGGGGAATGAATTAAAAAAAATCTTTTTTAACATATGAATAATGGCACATGTAGAATTAGCAATAAACAAGGCCACCAGCTAACATAAACAAACTACCTAACCTAACTTAGTAGCTGTATCCTTACCTAGCCGGGGGGGGGGGGGTTGGCTGTCGTAAAACAATATCCGGGAACTTGGGCATAAATATTTAGAAGTTCGTAATTGGTTAAAACAAGTCAGGTAATGATTACATCATACAAAAAGCAGAAAAGCTGGCCAAAGCGAATTCAAGCAACTCATGATGTAAACAATGGACTTAAGTTGAGAGATAGACTTCATATTATAATAGATTGATACGTAAGTTATTATGCCCCAGCCCCTATTATACTTATACCCTGTAGAAAAAAATTGCATATTTTAAGGACACTTTTGAGTAATTAATCCATTTTTAATTAAGTATATTTTGAATATACAGTAAATCAAATGTACGCTGGCATCACGAACTTCTGTTTATGTACGTAGGCATCACGATCTGTTTGGTTGACTATGTTGACGCCAGTTCCATGTTGTTTAGTGAGGAAACCGAGCTATTTTCTTTTTATAACCCCTTCTCCCCTCTTCAACATATCTTCCTAATTATTGCTTTCCCAGAATTTAAATAACCCCCTAATTACTGTGCAAGAAGGTGAGAACTGCAGGATTACATTACTGTATATTGTAGTAAATGGAGAGCGTGGTGTTCTATACTATTACCACGAATTTCAGTTTTGCTAATACTTAAAATATCATATATTTTTTTCCCCCCTGTCCCCTAACTTTATTATGGCACTATTGAATTATGGGCGCTAGTCTAGCATGTATCTTACCAGGATATTCAGAATATAAATTGTATCCTACGAAAGATTAAGGTGGGAAAAAATGAAAAATACGTTAGTGAATATCTTTTTATATAAAGAGTACTTCTTGAGGTTGAAAAGGGGAAAAATATATTATAGCGTATTTGATAACTTTTTACCATAGAAAATGTCCCATCTTAAGTTAAAGAAATTTTGGGATACATTTGAAAAGGCACAAAACCTAACCTAACCTAGCCTAGTAGTTCCCAGGTGAGAAAGCTAGCCTGAGGTAAGCTCCCCGGAGTTCCCTACCCAGGTCACATGAACGAACAGGGGCTAATACATGCGAATCGTAGAATCAACAAACAAATAAAAAATATCTTGGGAGCATAGGATGCTGATATTTTGTGTAATTTTCCATGCATTTATTATGCATCCTAGAGAATAATATCAAGAGAAAAAAAGGTTATTTTTACCATTATTTATCAATTGCCAGTAAACATTTCCCTCCCAAAAGTAGGGTATGATACAAGCTACACTTGGTAGGAACAAGAAGTACTGTATGGGTAGGATACATGCTACATTAGCCCCAAATTATGTAAAGTGCCAGGACTATGGTAATTACTGTTTAATAAGGGGAAAACATCACTTTTGTAGGTGGCACAAAAAATATATATCAAAGACCAAGAAATTGCATTGTTTTTTCTTTTTCTAAAAAATACAAAATTCATCTGTGAAAAATAGTTCCTTTTATTAGTCGCCTCATCTATCACAACTGAGGTCATCAGACTATAATTGAATATATAACCTCGGATTTACGCCTCCAAACAATAATTTAAGACACTTAGGGTACGGCTAGGACACATGTTCATTGGGCGGGGTTTTGCAGTGGGTATAACCCCCACCTATTTTGTTAGAATGCGGCATCTCAATTAGGTTAGTTGCGTAGTCTTAACGAGGGTCGTATTCTGGTGTTTGCTTCCCTGGTGAAGTATGGTTAGTCAGTCATAAATTTTTTCTCTGGTGCCTTGTATCCTCCCCGCTGGCTCTGCTTGTTCAGCCTCTCCCTGGCGATCGAGCAAGAGTGATGTCCATTTAACCCCTGGACAACCTTTGGGGTCAGAGGATCCCGTCTCTCCCTCTTGCGAAGTGATGATGCCCACCATCTGTCGGGAGTCTAGCTGTCTTGCCACCTTGTGTCATTTGCGGCTTACCTTGGGCTTTTGGAGGTACTGAAGCTTGGAGCACTGAAGGAACACACAGCATTCTCTGCTGCGGTTGGTTATGACCTCCCTCGAGTCTCTGGAACAAAGTTCTTTCTTGCAGGTCTCGTGCACCAAGCTGACGCTTCCTTCGCAGGTCTGGCATCAATGACATTAGATGTCAGGATGCCAGAAATCTTTGAATCAATCAATCAATCCTTCGCAGATACTCTCTCATCGGAGGAGCTGCTGACAGGTTCGCCTTGAAGTTCCAGTCATGCTTACGATCCCCCGTGTAAGCGAGCAACCTGAATTTAACCAGCACCCTGATCCTGCTGAGCAGGAGAAACCTTTTGTAGGATCCTCCACCATATGAGGGTGGTCGCCCTTTTCACCAGCGTAAAAGAGCTTTTTAAATATTTAACTTAGCCGGTGAATATATAGCTGCAACTCTGTTGCTCGACAGACAAACTCTACGGAAAAAACTCGCCAGCGATCGCTACACAGGTTGCGGGTGTGCCCAACAGCACCATCTGTCGACCAGATACCCAGCTCTTATGTAAACAAAGACTCAATTTTCTCTCTGTCGACGTGTCGACAAGACGTACTTTACTCGCTGTTGCTAAACTGGAGTTTTTCACATCATATTGGTGAAGTACTATATTCTGGTTTTGAGCTTTCGCAATGCAGGTGTTTTATCTTCATCTTAAATCTTGTACTCGTTTTGGATAGATTTAATTATGGTGACAAAGAGAGTATGGACTTTCTTTCACTTTTAAATGGCCGACCCTTCCCTTAGACGGAAGTGTGTTTAGGCTTTTAGTAATTATCTTATCACGTTATAAATTAATTATAGATTTTCCTCTATATAGTTTATATCTCTCCGCCTTTATTAGGCCTCTTCGATTAACTTTCCTTTATTATAAACATATAAAAATAAATTTTAATGTTTTGTTTATATGCGACCTTTCCTGAGAGTAGGCGGTCCTAACTTGGAAACCGAAGTTAAACAACGTTGAGCCCTTTGCAATCGTAAATAGCTTTTAAAGAGCTAATGATTTAAAACCTTTTAAATGAATATTTTTAATAAATATTTTATGAAAGAATTTCTTTGAATAGTCTTCGTACTGTTTTCAAAGATGAACTAACGTTTAGTTTATTTATACTACGCAGTTTGCGCTCTATCGTTACGATAGAGAGAGAGAGTATCACGGTTTCACTTTGCAGAAAGAGTAAATCGATTCTGACGTTTTGTTCATTATTCTTTCAAAGCTTAAAGGAACTTTTTAATTAAAAAACCTTTCAGTTTTTTCCTTTGGTCAAATAACATGTTTTTTTGGCGAAATGTAATTGGGCTCTTCTCTTAGGTGCGAAATCAAGAGAGAAAGAGAGAGAGAGATAGAGACGGAGGGAGAGAGAGGAGAGAAAACGTTCCGTTCAAGCGGGTAACGTTGTTCTCGAGTTACTCTCGTCCCTAGTCCTGTACGGGGAGGAAGGATAAAACGTTTTTAGTTTTTTATTCTCGTCCCCAGGCTATGTGCGGTGAGAGATTGATAACGTAGTTTATATGAACTAGTGTTTAGTCTCTTTCCCAGCCACTGAATTTTTTATCTTAAAATATGTTTTCTGTTTTTTTGCTGGTATTAATGAGCTTGCATTATACGACTGATTTCGCAATTACTACCTTTTAATGAAGGGTAGAATTGCATGTTTCAGGTAGAAATCAGTAAAAGTTTCGATTTCAGTGAAATAAGTGCAAAACAGAAAATCGAAGTGATAAAGTGATATTGCGCAAAGTGTTACAGTGTTGCGTCCGAGGGTTCGTCTGTTCGTGCCTGTCGTTCACCTAGTCCGGGACCTCTTGCAAGCTCCCAAGCCCAGGGGAGAAGTAATGTCGAACGACTTATGGGTTCGAGAGGCCTTGATCAACGAACAGACGTTTCCCTCTATGGTATCGGGTGTATCTTACCAAGATCTCCCCTATCATAAGACGAGAGAGACGTTTTTTCTCCTCGTCATCCGAAGGCTTTTCGCATAAGAAACCTGTCACAAGGTTTCGAAGCCCTTAAGCGAAAGTCAGTCCTTTCAGGACAGGTCCAGCGTCCTGGTTACAGCCATTAGGACAGCTCTGACCCTATGCAGTCATCGGATAACTGCTCGCCGCCTAACAAAAGCGTAACACAGACTCCGAGAGTCTTTTTTGTTGGCAAAGTGTTGCGGTCACAGACGTTACCCTCGTCTCTTACCACAACCATTTCCGTTGATCCTTAATGGGTTGTATGGCAAGACATGCAGAATATGCTTGCCTCCCTTATGGAAGACTATTCTGCCGATTAGTCCGTTGAGTCTAGCCGTTTATCTCATCGATATCCTGGCTTTCAGCCAACCTAACGTTCCTTTGTGCTTCCTGTTGACGTTGGCGTAGCTAAGTCACGTCAGTCAGGTTGTTTAGAACCACACTCGATGCGGTCTCGTGTGGATTTTCAGCCGCATTTGGACGTTAGGCCACTTGCTGATGCTCCTGTTGACGTTCAAGACGTTCGCTAACAATCGGAGTTGACTTGTTTTGACGCTGTGCGTCAACCTCCGCATTCTAGAGTTGTTTTGACTGCTCAGTCTAGGCAGTCAAAGCAGTCTCGAGTGGACGCTGTGCGTCCTCACGCACCTGTTGTGGTTGACAGTTCAGTTGTTGACAGTTCACAGACTGTCAAGCAGTTACATGACGTTGCGTCCTGGTCCGCTACTAATGCACCAGTGAGTGTGGACTCTGCTTGTAAAGCATTGCCACCACGGTAGGTCTCTCCCTTGCTTGAGACTCAGCTTTTATCGGACAAGGTTCCTGTAGATGAGGAAGTTGCTGTTCCCCCTCCTACTGATATTCCCTTGAGGACTCTGTCAGATGGAGAGGAGCCTAAAGCTGCTTAGCCCTCTATGGACTTTAATTAAATCATGATGATTTTTTTTAAGGATCTTTGTCCGGATCTTTTTGTAACTGCTGCTCCTCGTTCGCCTAAACGTCAGAGCTTACACTAGGCCTAGCTACTTCGAAGCCGTTGTTTTTAAGCTAGTGCTCTCTCGCTCTCCTAGAGAGCTTTACGTTGGCTAGGCGACTGGTTTATCACCAGGAGGAGTTTGGGGATACAGCCTTTGCTTTCCCTTCTTTTAAACTGGCTTATAGAGCGAGAGTCTGATATGACACGAGAGAAGTTCTCGGCTTGGGAGTTCATGCCTCTGCCCAGATAGACTTCTCAAATCTCGTAGACTCTCCCTGGCGCCTGGCCAGGAGACGCTCCAAGTTTTTTACAGGTCAACTTCACAGCTGTTTTCGAGCCTTTGAAGTTTTGCTGTACAATTATGTCATGCATAAACAAGGCTTTCAGGGATGGAAAGCGGTACAGCCTCAGTCGCTAACCCCGTCTGTTGCCGCACCTGCTCCCGTAGACCCTAAATGGGCTTTGCTGCAAGACATGCAGTCCAAGCTTGCGTCCTTGATAGAGGACTTTAATGCGGAGAAGGTTGCTGCCGAACCTTCTGGCCAACAACCTTCCAACCGGTCGGTTGTGCGTCCTGTTGACGCTGAGGTAACCTTCTCGCGTCTGCCAGTCGAGGTGGTTCCTCCACCGATGCGACCCAGTGTGGGTTGCCAGCCGCACGTTGATGTTAAGCGACGCTCGGAGGTGGTTGTTGACGTTCAGGACGTTCAACAACCAGCAGAGGTGACTTGTTTTGACGCAGTGCGTCAACCTCAGCAACCCGGTATGGTGTTGACTGCACAACCCAGACGGTCTAGACAGTCTCGGGTGGACGCTGTGCTTCCTCGCGCACCCATGGTTGTTGACAGTTCACAGACTGTGCAGCAGTTCTATGATGTTGCGTCCGGCTCCGTCACGCATGCACCAGTGCGACCGGACTCAGCGAGCCAGACGTTGCCCACTCCGTTGCCGTTTCCTCATCAGTTTTCGGATGAGGAACCCTCTGATGAGGACGTTGCTGAACAACAAGACGATCAGCCCCCAGAATAGATCAAGCCCTGCTATCCATCCAGAAGATGCTGAAGAAGGAACGCTGCTCAGTCAGGCTGTGGATGAGTCTGGTAGGGACGCTGTCATCCGTGGAACAATTTGTGTCACTAGGAAGACTACACCTCCGTCCTCTTCAATACCATCTAGCTTTTCACTGGAAAAAGGACAAGACGCTAGAAGCGGTCTCGATCCCGATTTCCGAAAAGATAAAGTCTTGTCTGACTTGGTGGAAGGACAATATCAACCTAAGAGAGGGTCTTCCCCTGGCTGTTCAGACTCCCAACCACGTTCTCTTCTCGGACGCATCGGACGTGGGCTGGGGCGCGACACTAGACGGTCGGGAATGCTCAGGACTGTGGAACTCGAGTCAGAGGAGCATGCATATCAACTGCAAGGAGCTGTTGGCAGTACATCTGGCCTTGAAAAGCTTCAAGTCTCTCCTTC
Organism: Palaemon carinicauda; assembly: GCF_036898095.1. Classification (NCBI taxonomy): domain Eukaryota; kingdom Metazoa; phylum Arthropoda; class Malacostraca; order Decapoda; family Palaemonidae; genus Palaemon; species Palaemon carinicauda. The sequence goes on along the minus strand of NC_090725.1, from coordinate 265,322,641 downwards.
GAGGCAAAGTGGTGGAAGTAAACTCGGACAACACCACGGCCTTGGCGTACATCTCCAAACAAGGAGGTACCCACTCACTGACGTTGTACGAGATCGCAAGGGACCTGCTCATCTGGTCAAAAGGTCAAGACATCTCCCTAGTAACGAGGTTCATCCAAGGCGACTTGAACGTCATAGCAGATTGTCTCAGTCGGAAAGGGCAAGTAATTCCAACCGAATGGACCCTCCACAAGGATGTGTGCAAGAGACTTTGGGCCACTTGGGGTAAACCATCCATAGATCTCTTTGCAACCTCGCTGACCAAGAGGCTTCCAATCTATTGCTCTCCAGTCCCGGACCCAGCAGCAATACATATAGATGCTTTCCTCCTAGATTGGTCACATCTGGATCTCTACGCATTCCCACCGTTCAAGATTGTCAACAAGGTACTGCAGAAGTTCGCCTCTCACGAAGGGACAAGGTTGACGTTAGTTGCTTCCCTCTGGCCCGCGAGAGAATGGTTCACCGAGATACTTCGATGGTTAGTAGACGTTCCCAGAAGTCTTCCTCTAAGGGTAGACCTTCTACGTCACCCACACGTAAAGAAGGTACTCCAAAGCCTCCACGCTCTTCGTCGGACTGCCTTCAGACTATCGAAAGACTCTCGAGAGCTAGAGGCTTTTCGAAGGAGGCAGCCAGTGCGATTGCTAGAGCAAGGAGAGCGTCTTCCATTAGAGTCTACCATTCGAAGTGGGAAGTCTTCCGAGACTGGTGCAAGTCAGTTTCTGTATCCTCGACCATTACCTCTGTAGCTCAAATAGCTGATTTTCTCTTATACCTGAGAAAAGGACGATCCCTTTCAGCTCCCACTATCAAGGGCTACAGAAGCATGTTGGCATCGGTCTTCCGGCATAGAGGCTTAGATCTTTCCAAACATAAAGATCTGCAAGACCTCCTTAAGTCTTTTGAGACCACCAAGGAGCGTCGTTTGGCTACCCCTGTATGGAATTTAGACGTGGTACTAAGATTCCTCATGTCAGACAGGTTGGAGCCGTTACAATCAGCCTCCCTGAAAGATCTCACTCTTAAGACTCTTTTCCTGGTATGCTTAGCCTCGGGTAAAAGAGTCGGTGAGATTCATGCCTTCAGCAAGAACATCGGATTTTCGTCGGAAAAAGCCACTTGTTCGCTGCAACTTGGTTTTCTAGCCAAAAATGAGCTGCCTTCTCGGCCTTGGCCTAAATCTTTCGATATTCCCAGCTTATTGGAGATCGTAGGCAATGAACTAGAAAGAGTCTTATGCCCTGTTAGAGCTCTTAAGTTCTATTTAAAGCGTACTAAACCTTTACGAGGCCAATCTGAAGCTTTATGGTGTTCAGTTAAGAAACCATCCTTGCCTATGTCAAAGAATGCTTGGTCAGACTTTATCAGATTGTTAATACGAGAAGCTCATTCACATCTGAGTGAGGAAGACCGAACTTTGCTTAAGGTGAAGACGCACGAAGTTAGAGCTGTAACAACTTCCGTGGCCTTTAAGCAAAATATATCTCTGCAAAGTATAATGGACGCAACCTATTGGAGAAGCGAGTCAGTGTTCGCGTCATTTTACTTGAAAGATGTCCAGTCTCTTTACGAGAACTGCTACACACTGGGACCATTCGTAGCAGCGAGTGCAGTAGTGGGTGAGGGCTCAACCACTACAATTCCCTAATTCCATATCCTTTTAATCTGTCTCTTGAAATGTTGTTTTTTATAGGTTGTCCGGAAGGCTAAGAAGCCTTTCGCATCCTGGTTGATTTGGCGGGTGGTCAAAGTCATTTCTTGAGAGCGCCTAGATTAGGGGTTTGATGAGGTCCTGTTGTATGGGTTGCAACCCTTGATACTTCAGCTCCTAGGGGTCGATCAGCATCCTAAGAGGATCGCGAGGCTCCGTAAGGAAGACGTACTTATAAGGCAGAGTAATCGTTCAAGTCGACTTCCTTACCAGGTACCTATTTATTTTGTTTTTGTTATTTTGATAACTTCTAAAATGAAATAAAAACTCTTAGCTCATAAAATGTAAACATATATTACTGGTCTCTACCCACCATCCTGGGTGTGAATCAGCTATATATTCACCGGCTAAGTTAAATATTTAAAAATGATATTTTAATTATAAAATAAATTTTTGAATATACTTACCCGGTGAATATATAAATTAAATGACCCTCCCTTCCTCCCCAATAGAGACGCAGTGGGACGAGGAGAAAATTGAGTCTTTGTTTACATAAGAGCTGGGTGTCTGGTCGACAGATGGCGCTGTTGGGCACACCCGCAACCTGTGTAGCGATCGCTGGCGAGTTTTTTCCGTAGAGTTTGTCTGTCGAGCAACAGAGTTGCAGCTATATATTCACCGGGTAAGTATATTCAAAAATTTATTTTATAATTAAAATATCATTTCTCTCTTGAGTGGTCCCCCCTCAAGTTTCTCGTGAGAAAGTATGTGACTTGTCTTTATCTCACTCTAGCTCCTTAGAGCTAAGTTCTTCCCAGCACCCTTATGATCATGGCTGCCAACTCCCAGTAGTGGCAGCCCCCTTTCATCATGCCTCTAGGGCACATCGAGTCTCACGAAGTACTAGATCGTAAAGGGTCTTGCTTTGTAAGCACTCTGCTTATGGGACAGCACAGGCTAGTTCTGATGTTCGCGGTCATAGGCACACGTTCACAGACAAGTCAACCTTGCCTTGCTCTCGCTGCTTTCTGAGTGTGCATGCCCTGCTTTTGGCATGCACAAGATAACTAGGCAACCTCCTGCAAATTATCTTGGGAGTGATCGTGATCCTGTTTGCGATATTTTGGCTCGCAAATAAGTACAGTAGCACATTCTTTCAGAGTTGAGACTAGCAGTTCTGGTGCTCATTCGCCAGTCTTGCCCACATGAGCCTGGCAAGCCAGTTTCTGCTTCTGACGGAGGTCTACTCACTTCTTCGGCTGCATACGCCAATGCTGTGGCAAGCACACTTTCCACTTCACTTACACCGAGAGAAGTTGGTCCTGGTGATCATCATGCTCACAAATACCATTCGCCAAAAGCATTTGTGGCTATCCCTTCGTTTGGCGAGGACACCCCATAATTTGCAGAGCTCATCAGGGCTAGTATGCTTGCAGTCACCATCTTTGCTCAAGCCCAATCATCAAGGGATGAATTTCAACCTGTTCAAGTCTCCCTCTTAGTGTCAGGATCTCATACAAGTTCCAGCCCACCTTCGGAACCTATGTGTAAGAGTACAGCTCCTAAACATGTTCGTCCTCCCTCCTCAGAATCTTCTCTGACTGTACAGCACTCATCTCAATACCAGCAATATCTTGATGTTGAGGATGGTCACGCTAAGCCTGATCCTCAATTGGAAAAACTGGGCATTATTTCAACTCAAGTGACAAAAAGATGGAGATCGAGGCAGGAGATGCCTCCTCCAGGGTTTACCTTTCACCCAAGGGATTCAAAGTCTTATCAGGTTTTGTTGAGTGAGTTCGTGATTGTCGATCCATTCATTCCACCCCCAGAGCCAGTTGTTGTGTCTATGGTCCATCTGGAGGCTTTACTGCCAGCGGTGGCTCCTTGGAAAGAGGCTGCTAGTCTTCTCTACTCTTATGTAGCTAAGCCCTGAAAATGGAAGGATATGAGAACTCTTCCAAAGAACTGGGCTTCATAAGTGCTCAAGGTTCCAGATCACCATAAGGGTGCTTTTGGGTTCAGTACCTATCTCATCGTTGCACATGGCACAGGATCTCACCTCCAGACCTCGTGTCCATGTCAGGATTGTTGTTGACAAACCTGACCCAACCCAGGTTCCTGTGGGTGTGAGTCTGAGTTAGACGAGTCGAAAGATAAAAATTCTGACCACTCTGATGGTGTGCAGCATCAACCAGTTAGGCCTAAAGCATCCACCTATGATCAAAGGGAGTCAGACCATTCTTTTATGCAGGTGTTGGCCTGCATAAAGAAAATCAGTAGTTTTTGTAATCCATCATTCCCTCTTCCCGAGGGGAAGGATACGGTCTTTGATCTCTCTGCCAGCCCCTCCCCCCACCACCACAACAACCAGGATTGAGTTCCACTGATGTAGGTTGGTGAAAGGTGCCAGGAAGAAAGTCATCTCCCAAATCCCTGGAACTAGTGACTCTCTGAGGGTAAGTAATTCTTTGTGGTTACTTCCGATGCCGTTTCTTCAGCAAAGTAAGTTTGTTCCGTAACCGAAATACAAACCACGCTATTTACATGGGGTATTACTTTCGGCGTAGCTGAATGAAGAGCCATTAGATTTTAACAAGGGTTAACTACCCCCTCGCTAGTTAGCAAGGGGGTAGGGGAGGGGTAGCTAGCTACCCCTCCCCCCCTCACACACCGGTGAACTGATTCACTTCACTTTTGGCTCGGGTGATGGTCAGACGTGTCTGTTCTCACCCTTGTATATTGACAGCCTTACTCTTTTTTTGCTTTTTCTTACAGTTGTATGTTCGGAAGTTGGCCTCTACCTCTATCATGCGGAAGTGCCCTGGCTTACCCGACCGCCCTTGTGGGACTTTTATGTTGGCAGTCGAGACGGATCCTCACACCTTGTGTTCGTACTGCAGAGGTCAACGGTGTGATAGAGACAAAGTGTGCAGTGAGTGCAGGGAGTGGTCTACCTCCTTGTGGGAGAGGTTTTCCCGGCGATGGAAAAAGAAGTCTAGGCGGGATCTTTCTCCTTCAAGGGTTTCCTTGAAGAAGGAAGGTTCCAAGGACTCTTCTTCCGTTGCCCGAAGCTCCCACTCGATCGGTCTCTCGTGAGAGGTCGGCGAGTGGTAGCGTAGGCCATTCTTTTGTTGACCAACCTCGGGGTTCGGGAGAGGGAGTTGCCTCCCATAACAAGGCAGGTCCTCCTCCTCCTCCGGGGGAGGATTTTAATAACACTGTGTATAATGATGATTTATTACAGCTTTGGGCTTCCTTGGGGCTTAAGGGTTCGCCCTCTAGGGAAGCCCTGTTTGACTTGATCCAGTTGGGCGCAGCTGTCAAACAGTTGCCGGCGATGGCGGAGGTAGATCCTCTGTCTATCGTCGATGTTGTTGTGGCAGAGGCTTCCAACGGATCGGGTCAAACCCCTGCCTTGGTTGCTGATGTTACTGAAGGGTCAGTTCCCCCCTCCGAACATCCTTCGAGGGAGGAGCTGAGTCCAACGGTCTCTCCTGCAGGTGATTCTCCCCCTAGGGGGAGTTCACTGAGAGACTCCTCTTCGGAGGACCGACGATGGTGTTCCTGCCCCTAGAGGTCGTCTTCGCCGCAAGGCTCGCCCTCCTCTTCGCCGTAGAGGTTTTCCTTCTCCTTACAAGGGAGTTAGGAGGCGCCTCTTCGGTTTTTCGCCCTCGACGTCCCCCCGCAGAGGATCCTCCTCGACGTGAGTCGACCGTTGCAGCTGCATCTCTGGACTTCTCTGCAGATCGTTCGCGATCTCCCACGCCTGCCAGACCTGTGGATCTTCCTTCACCGTTCCTGGAAGCTGATGCGCAGTGGGCGCCCACGCACCTCGTTTTCCAACGGGCACCGGTCCCTTCGGGGCAAAAGGCCTTGTCTCACAATGTGAGCAAGTCCCTTAAGTGCCAGTTTTAAATATTTAACTTAGCCGGTGAATATATAGCTGCAACTCTGTTGCTCGACAGACAAACTCTACGGAAAAACTCGCCAGCGATCGCTACACAGGTTGCGGGTGTGCCCAACAGCGCCATCTGTCGACCAGATACCCAGCTCTTATGTAAACAAAGACTCAATTTTCTCTCTGTCGACGTGTCGACAAGACGTACTTTACTCGCTGTTGCTAAACTGGAGTTTTTCACATCTAATTGGTGAAGTACTATATTCTGGTTTTGAGCTTTCGCTGTGCAGGGTTTTTCTTCAAACAAATCCTTGAACTCTTTTTTTGTATCGGATTCTTTGTTGATGACTTAGATCGTTTTTTGGAATTTTCCCTTGACCAATTCAAAATGGCTGACCCTTCACAAGTTCCCAAATTTAGGAAATGCAATGCTAGGGACTGTTCTAGGCGTCTTCCGAAGGCTTCTATCGACCCTCACACTGTTTGTTCCAATTGTCGGGGTAAAACCTGTCAATTGGAAGATCGGTGTGAGGAGTGCGTTGGCCTTTCGGAATTCGATTTTATCGAATTTCAAAAGTACACACGTAGGCTAGAGAGAGATAGAGTTAGGAGAAGTTCTTCTCGATCTATTGATGTATCCTCTCCTCATGCCCCACAACCTATTCCTTCCCCTGTAGTGGTTGTTCCTAACCCCCCTCCTAGCACTCAGGAACCATCGATGGCTGACATGATGCGTGCCATCCAGGCTCTGGGTGAGAGAGTCGAGTCCCTTGCAAGTGACCGCAATCAGCTCATGGCGGATGTTAAGGAGCTTAAGTGCCAAAGTGCAGTGGGAAGTGCTAAAGTGCCAAGTGATAGTGTTGTGGACAGTGTTGCGCTTGAGGGTTCGTCTGTTCGTGCCTGTCATCCTCCTAGTCCGGGACCTCTTGCAAGCTCCCAAGTCCAGGGGAGAAGCAATGTCGTACGACGCATGGGTTCGAGAGGCTTTAATCAGCGAACAGACGTTCCCTCCGTGGTATCGGGCGTATCTCCCCAAGATCGCCCCTACCTACCTAAGACGAAAGAGCCCATTTATACCTCGTCGTCTGAAGGTGTTTCTCGCAAGAAACTTTGGACCAAGGTCTCACTACCGTTAAAACGTAAATCGGTCCCTTCAGGACAAGTCCAACGGCCCGGTTGTAGCCACTGGGTCAGTTCGGACTCGTTGCCGTCATCCGATGACTGCTCACCGCCTAAGAGAGGCAAAGCGGTACCGCTTCAGACACTAACACCGTCTGTTGCCGCACCTGCTCCCGTAGACCCTAAGTGGTCTTTACTGCAAGACATGCAGTCCAAGCTTACGTCTCTGATGCAGGACTTTCATGCGGAGAAGGTTGCTGCCGTACCAGCAGCGAGTGCAGTACCTAGCCTACAACCCTCCAAGCGATCGGTTGTGCGTCCTGTGGACGCTGAGGTAACCTTCTCACGTACACCAGTTGAAGGAGTTCCTCCACCGATGCGTTCCAGTGTGGGCTGCCAGCCGCATGTTGACGTTAAGCGACGCACGGAGGTTGGCTTTGACGTTCTGGATGTTCAACAACCATCAGAGTTGCCTTGTTTTGACGCGGTGCGTCAACCTCCGCAACCCAGTGTGGTTTCCACTGCGCAACCCAGTCAGTTTAGACAGTCTCGGGTAGACGCTGTGCGTCCTCGCGCTACCATGGTTGTTGACAGCTCACAGACTCTGCAGCAGGTCCATGACGTTGCGTCCGGCTCAGTCACGCATGCACCAGTGCGACCGGACTCAGCGAACCAGCCGTTACCCACTCCGTTGCCGTTTCCTCATCAGTTGTCGGATGAGGAACTTTCTGATGATGATGTTGCTGCACATCAAGATGAACAACAATCAGAATTGGACGAGCCTAAGTCTACTCAACCCTCTTTGGACTTTAGAAAAGTTTTGGCTATTTTCAAAGAGCTGTTTCCTGACCAGTTTGTTTCTGTGGCTCCTCGTTCTCCGCCTTCAGAGTTTGTTTTAGGCATGCCTTCTACCGCACCTGCCTTTACTAGACTCGTCCTCGCACGCTCGTCCAAGAGAGCTTTGCGGGTGATAGGAGACTGGTTAGAGTCCAAGAAGAGTTTAGGGAAGACAGCATTTGCTTTTCCCCCTGCTAGACTCTCTTCTAGATCGAGCGTCTGGTATGCCACGGGAGAAGTTCTCGGCTTGGGAGTTCCTGCCTCTACCCAGGGCGACTTCTCAAGTCTTGTAGACTCTCCCCGCCGCATTGCCATGAGACGCTCAAAGATTTGTTGGTCATCATCGGACCTGGACCACCTTTTGAAAGGAATCTTTAGGGCTTTTGAAGTCTTTAACTTCTTAGACTGGTGCCTAGGAGCTCTAAGCAGGAAGATCTCTTCGACAGATAAAGAGACTTCTTTGCTCATTATGTCCTGCATGGACAAGGCCGTCCGTGATGGGTCCAATGAGCTTGCTGCATCATTTGTGTCCGGAGTCCTGAAAAAGCGAGAATCTCTGCTCATTCCTTTCTGCTGGAGTTACACCGTGCCAGAGATCTGAGCTTCTCTTTGCTCCTCTTTCCAAGTGCCTATTTCCAGAAGTCCTGATAAAGGAAATAGCCGCTTCGTTAGTGCAGAAGGACACTCACGATCTTGTTGCGTCCTCAGCTCGCAAAGCTCCCCCTTTGCCTACCTTGTCAGCTAGACCAAGGATGGACACTCCAGCGTCTCGCTTTATTCCGCCCTTTCGTGGCAGAGCCTCCAACAGAGGAGGTGCTCGTGCCGAAGGGAAGCGAGGGAAGAAGAAAGGATCCAAGTCCTTTAAGGGCAGAGTCTGACTGCCCGCAACTTCAGACAGCAGTGGGAGCCAGACTCAAGAACTTCTGGCAAGCCTGGGAGAAGAGAAGCGCAGATGCACAGTCTGTGAAGTTGCTCAGAGAGGGGTACAAGATCCCTTTTGTACGAAAACCTCCTCTAGCAACGTCTCCCATCGATCTCTCTCCCAGGTACAGAGAGGAAGAAAAGAGACGAGCCCTGAAACTGGAAGTGTCTCTTTTGCTAGAGAAGGGAGCGGTGGTCAAAGTCTCGGACCTTCAATCGCCGGGATTCTACAACCGCCTCTTCTTGGTTTCAAAGAAGACAGGAGGGTGGAGGCCGGTGCTAGACGTCAGTGCTCTGAATGTCTTTGTCACAAAGACGAAGTTCTCCATGGAGACCACAAAGTCAGTCTTAGCAGCGGTCAGAAGGGAAGACTGGATGGTCTCTCTAGACCTAAGGGACGCCTACTTCCACGTCCCCATCCACCCAGACTCCCAACCTTTTCTGAGATTCGTTTTCGAAAAGGTGGTCTACCAGTTTCGGGCCCTGTGCTTTGGCCTAAGTACAGCTCCTCTCGTGTTTATGAGGCTGATGAGGAATGTAGCCAAATTCCTCCATTTATCGGACATCCGAGCCTCCCTTTATTTGGACGACTGGCTTCTCAGAGCCTCTTCCAGTCGTCGCTGTCTGAAGGATCTCAAGTGGACTCTAGATCTGACCAAGGAATTGGGACTCCTAGTCAATTTGGAAAAGTCGCAACTGGTGCCATCCCAAACTATTGTGTATTTAGGGATGGAGATTCACAGTCTAGCTTTTCGGGCTTTTCCGTCGGCCCCCAGAATAAGTCAAGCCCTGTTATTCATCCAGAACATGCTGAAGAAGGAACGCTGCTCAGTCAGGCTGTGGATGAGTCTGGTAGGGACGCTATCATCTCTGGAACAATTTGTGTCATTAGGAAGACTACACCTCCGTCCGCTTCAATACCATCTAGCTTTTCACTGGAAAAAGGACAAGACGCTAGAAGCGGTCTCGATCCCCATTTCCGAAAAGATGAAGTCTTGTCTGAATTGGTGGAAGGACAATATCAACTTAAGAGAGGGTCTTCCCCTGGCTGTTCAGACTCCCAACCACGTTCTCTTCTCGGACGCATCGGATGTGGGCTGGGGCGCGACATTAGACGGTCGGGAATGCTCAGGACTGTGGAACTCGAGTCAGAGGAACATGCATATCAACTGCAAGGAGCTGTTGGCAGTACATCTGGCCTTGAAAAGCTTCAGGTCTCTCCTTCGAGGCAAAGTGGTGGAAGTGAACTCAGACAACACCACTGCCTTGGCGTACATCTCCAAGCAAGGAGGGACCCACTCACTGACGTTGTACGAGATCGCAAGGGACCTGCTCATCTGGTCAAAAGGTCAAGACATCTCACTAGTAACGAGGTTCATCCAAGGCAACTTGAATGTCATAGCAGATTGTCTCAGTCGGAAAGGGCAAGTAATTCCAACAGAATGTACCCTCCACAAGGATGTATGCAAGAGACTTTGGGCCACTTGTGGCCAACCAACCATAGATCTCTTTGCAACCTCGCTGACCAAGAGGCTTCCAATCTATTGCTCACCAGTCCCGGACCCAGCAGCAATACATATAGATGCCTTTCTCCTAGATTGGTCACATCTAGATCTCTACGCATTCCCACCGTTCAAGATTGTCAACAAGGTACTGCAGAAGTTCGCCTCTCACGAAGGGACAAGGTTGACGCTAGTTGCTCCCCTCTGGCCCGCGAGAGAATGGTTCACCGAGGTACTTCGATGGCTAGTAGACGTTCCCAGAAGTCTTCCTCTAAGGGTGGACCTTCTACGTCAGCCGCACGTAAAGAAGGTACACCAAAGCCTCCTCGCTCTTCGTCTGACTGCCTTCAGACTATCGAAAGACTCTCGAGAGCTAGAGGCTTTTCGAAGGAGGCAGCCAGTGCGATTGCTAGAGCAAGGAGAGCATCCACCCTTAGAGTCTACCAATCGAAGTGGGAAGTCTTCCGAGACTGGTGCAAGTCAGTCTCTGTATCCTCGACCAGTACCTCTGTAGCTCAAATAGCTGACTTTCTCTTATACCTGAGAAAAGGACGATCCCTTTCAGCTCCCACTATCAAGGGCTACAGAAGCATGTTGGCATCGGTCTTCCGGCATAGAGGCTTAGATCTTTCCAACAATAAAGATCTTCAAGACCTCCTTAAGTCTTTTGAGACCACTAAGGAGCGTCGTTTGGTTACACCTGGTTGGAATTTAGACGTGGTACTAAGATTCCTCATGTCAGACAGGTTTGAGCCACTACAATCAGCCTCCCTGAAAGATCTCACTTTAAAGACACTTTTCCTGGTATGCTTAGCCTCAGCTAAAAGAGTCAGTGAGATTCATGCCTTCAGCAAGAACATTGGATTTTCGTCAGAAAAAGCCACATGTTCGCTACAACTTGGTTTTCTAGCCAAAAATGAGCTGCCTTCTCGACCTTGGCCTAAATCGTTCGATATTCCCAGCTTATCGGAGATTGTAGGCAATGAACTAGAAAGAGTCTTATGCCCTGTGAGAGCTCTTAAGTTCTATTTAAAGCGCACTAAACCTTTACGAGGCCAATCTGAAGCTTTATGGTGTTCAGTTAAGAAACCATCTTTGCCTATGTCAAAGAATGCTTTATCCTACTTTATCAGACTGTTAATACGAGAAGCTCATTCACATCTGAGTGAGGAAGACCAAGCTTTGCTTAAGGTGAAGACACACGAAGTTAGAGCTGTTGCAACTTCCGTGGCCTTTAAGCAAAATAGATCTCTGCGAAGTATAATGGACGCAACCTATTGGAGAAGCAAGTCAGTGTTCGCGTCTTTTTATCTAAAGGATGTCCAGTCTCTTTACGAGGACTGCTACACACTGGGACCATTCGTAGCAGCGAGGGCAGTAGTGGGTGAGGGCTCAACCACTACAATTCCCTAATTCCATACCCTTTTAATCTTTCTCTTGAAATGTTTTTAATGTTGTTTTTATGGGTTGTCCGGAAGGCTAAGAAGCCTTTCGCATCCTGGTTGATTTGGCGGGTGGTCAAAGTCATTTCTTGAGAGCGCCTAGATTAGGGGTTTGATGAGGTCCTGTTGTATGGGTTGCAACCCTTGATACTTCAGCTCCTAGGAGTCGATCAGCATCCTAAGAGGATCGCGAGGCTCCGTAAGGAAGACGTACTTAAAAGGCAGAGTAATTGTTCAAGTCGACTTCCTTACCAGGTACCTATTTATTTTGTTTTTGTTATTTTGATAACTTCTAAAATGAAATAAAAAACTCTTAGCTCATAAAATGTAAACATATATTACTGGTCTCTACCCACCATCCTGGGTGTGAATCAGCTATATATTCACCGGCTAAGTTAAATATTTAAAAATGATATTTTGATTTTAAAATAAATTTTTGAATATACTTACCCGGTGAATATATAAATTTAATGACCCTCCCTTCCTCCCCAATAGAGACGCAGTGGGACGAGGAGAAAATTGAGTCTTTGCTTACATAAGAGCTGGGTATCTGGTCGACAGATGGCGCTGTTGGGCACACCCGCAACCTGTGTAGCGATCGCTGGCGAGTTTTTCCGTAGAGTTTGTCTGTCGAGCAACAGAGTTGCAGCTATATATTCACCGGGTAAGTATATTCAAAAATTTATTTTATAATCAAAATATCATTTTTCACCTGTGCGCCCACGTTAGCGCGCGCAAGCGCTCTCCTGCTGTTGCTGAGGACCATCCTGCACCAGAATCAACGCGCCAGCGGTCCCCTGCAGCAGAAGCAGAGTCAACTCGTCAGCCCTCTCCTGCTCGTCACCGATCTCCCGCGCGCCAGCAATCTCCTGTGCACCAGCGATCTCTTACTCGCCAGCGCACATCTGCTCGCGCTGTTCCTGACACGCGCCATGCGCACCCACGATCTCCAGCTCGCCAGCGATCTTCTCCTGCGCGCCATCGTTCGCCCGCGCGCCCACGATCTCCGGATCTGGGCGCCGTCATTCTCCCGGCCGCCAACGCTCTCCCTTACGCTCGCGCGCACCCTCGCCCGCGCACCCTCGCCCGCGCACCCTCGCCCGCGCACCCTCGCCCACGCGCACCCTCGCCCACGCGCACCCTCGCCCGCGCGCGAACCTGCGAATTTTCCATCGCGCGACCACCAGCGCGATTCCCGCCGGGTTTCGCAACGCGAGCAGCCTAGCGAGTCTTCAGGAGCGCGTACAACCAGGTCATCATCTTCACGATCCCCCCGCAAGCGCAGAACAGCGCGCTCACAGGAGGAGGGGAAGTCTTCAGAGAGGTCTAGACACCAATCTTCTTCTTCCTTTCAGGCAGGCCCTATGGTTTCTACTCCGAAGGATCGCCCGATCCCCTTCCCTCCAGTGGGAGTCTCGGACACTGCGTCTGTCAGTCGGCAGCCTTGGTTTGGGGCCCTTATCAGAGCTGTCGTCCAGACTGTTAAGCATGCCTTCGCTGAGTTGGGTCTCAAACCAACGGCAGCTTCGACCCCACTGAAGAGGAAGAGAGGAGTAGAGTTTGTGGTGACTTCTCCTAGGGTCAAACTGGCTCCTAAGAAGTCCATAAGGAAGGCTCCTACCCCCCTTCAGACGCTCTCTCCTTCTCCTGTAGACGAAGCTTTTCTGTCCTCAAGAGAATCTATCGAGGTGAGACCTTCTCCCACCGCACCAATGGGAGAAACCCCACCACGAGTAGGAGAATCGTCGCGTGTTGGGGCGGAGAAGAGCCCTCAGACTTCTTTACTGGAGTCCTGCATCCCTCCTAGAATGGAACCGAAGGACTCGAAGACCGTCCCAAAGTCTTCTTCCAGGATTCAACCAAAGCCAGCAAGACCCTAGGAGAATGTCCACGTGCCCCCCAAGTAGAGCAGTTGGGGACAGGAGACTTTGCTGCCAGTTCACCAGGAGAGCAGTATGATTCAGAGCACGCCTTCTGGCAAGTCCTGACTCTGATGAGGCATCTCAACAAGGTCAAGGACCCGGAGACCGCCCCTCGTGAAGGCAAGGATACGGTCCTGGACCAAGTCTATGGCACTCAGAAACCCTCTAAGGCCAGTGCGGCTCTGCCTTGGTCCCAAGGGGTGAAGAGTGCCAGAGATAAGGTTGAGGGCCAGCTTTCCGAGCTCGCCTCCTCCAGCCGTTCCTCTGTTGGTAACAAGCTCTTCCCACCTCCTCGTGTGCAACAGAGGAGGTACTTTGAGATCATGGAGGAGCCTTGTTTAGCTCTCCCGCTCCACCACTCCGTGAAAGAGCTTACCAGGGGAGTCTCTCTTGAGAGACTCTCCAGCCGGCAGGTGACATTCTCGGCAACAGAGATCCTGAGTCAGGAGAAGGTCGCAAAGTGTGCCATGCAGGCCACTTCGTGGCTGGATGTCTGGCTAGGGTCTCTGGGCATCCTGCTGCGATCCGAGGATCTGTCCAAGGAGAGCACCAGGAAGGCCCTGGAGACCTTCCTCCTTTCGGGCACACGTACCATCGAGTTTCTGGCCCACCAAGTTTCGAAATTGTGGGCAAACTCGATCTTGAAACGACGTGATGCGGTGGCCAAGAGGTTCCACTCGAAAGTCCCAGTCGTGGATGTCTGCAAGTTCAGACACTCTTCCATCCTAGGAAAGAGCCTGTTTGAGCCCCAGGATGTGGAACAGGCAGCTGAGAGGTGGAGGAAATCAAACCACGATTCTCTTCTCCAAAGGGCTCTTACATCTAAGCCCTACAAACCTCCAGCACCTCAACAACCTCGCCAGTCCAAGACGACGAAACCGGCAGCGGCAGCAAAGACGAAGGTGTCCAAGCAGCAGCCCTTTCCTGTCAAAGACAAGAAGGGCGGAAAGTCCTCCAGGGGAGGCAAGAATCCAAGAGGGAGCGTCCGAGGCCGCAAACGCTAGGATTGGCAATCCCCCTGCATGTCCACTAGTGGGGGGATGCCTGCAAAGTTGCGCATTCAGGTGGCAGCAACTCGGGGCCAATTCCTGGACGATCTCCGTGATCAGTCAGGGATATCGCGTCCCGTTCATAACATCTCTTCCTCCCCTGACAGCGAATCCAGTGTCGTTGAGCTCCTATGCTATGGGGTCGGTAAAGGGGCTAGCCCTTCGGGCAGAAGTCGAGACCATGCTCAAGAAGGATGCTCTCCAGGAGGTCGTCGACGGCTCCCCAGGCTTCTTCAGTCGACTCTTTCTTGTAAAGAAGGCGTCTGGAGGCTGGAGACCCCTCATCGACCTCTCAGCTCAGAACAAGTTTGTCAAACAAACTCCGTTCAGCATGGAGACAGCAGACACGGTCAGACTTGCAGTGAGACCGCAAGACTTCATGTGTACACTGGATCTGAAGGACGCGTACTTCCAGATCCCAATCCATCCGTCTTCCAGGAAGTACTTAAGATTCAGCCTAGACAACAAGATCTACCAGTTCAAGGTGCTGTGTTTCGGTCTCTCCACAGAACCCCAGGTATTCACCAGAGTGTTCACCCTGATATCTTCGTGGGCACACAGGATCGGCATCCGTCTCCTCCGCTATCTGGACGACTGGCTGATCCTGGCAGACTCGGAGTCGACCCTTCTTCGACACCGAGACAAGCTTCTGGGACTTTGCCAAGATCTAGGGATCATGGTAAATCTCGAAGTCTTCTTTGCTTCCATCTCAACGACTGGTATATCTAGGCATGATATTGGATACCAATCTCCACAAAGCCTTGCCATCAGACAACAGGATAGCAAGGCTGGGGAGGGTCGCAGATCCTTTCCTCAGACGAGAAGAGCTTCCCGCCCTATCGTGGTTACGTCTCCTAGGTCACCTTTCCTCCTTGGCCCGTCTAGTTCCAAACGGCCGCCTCAGGATGAGATCCCTCCAATGGCGGCTCAAGTCCCGGGGGAATCAAGGCCGCGATTCCCCGGACATTCTGGTCCCTATGGGTCCTGCGGAATGGACGGACCTTCAGTGGTGGGTGACGGACGGAAATCTTCGAAAGGGAGTGGATCTTCTCATCCTCCCCCCGGATTTGATGCTGTTCTCGGACGCTTCAAAAGAAGGGTGGGGGCCCACGTTCTGAACCACAGGATCTCAGGCCTATGGTCAGAATCAGAAAAGTGCCTCCACATAAATCTGCTAGAAATGAAGGCTGTATATTTGGCACTTCAACAGTTCCAACAGATCCTGGTGGGTCACTCTGTGGTGGTGATGAGCGACAACACCACGGTAGTGGCTTACATCAACAAGCAGGGAGGTACCTTTTCACAACAGCTATCCCATCTTGCAGTAGAGATACTGAGATGGACCGAAGTCCACTCGATTCCACTATCGGCTCGCTTCATTCCGAGCAAGAGGAGTGTGCTCACCGACAGTCTGAGCAGAGCATCGCAGATAGTGAGTACCGAGTGGTCTTTGGATCATCTAGTAGCCAGCAAAGTCCTAACTTTGTGGGGTTCCCCGATGGTGGACCTGTTCACGACAGCCTTGAACTTCAAGCTTCCGCTGTACTGTTCCCCAGTCCCGGACCCCAAGGCACTCTGGCAAGATGCCTTCTAACAACGGTGGGACAACATAGACGTTTACGCCTTCCCACCGTTTTGTCTGATGAGAAGGGTGCTCAACAAGACCAGACTATCGGTCAACCTGTCAATGACCTTAATAGCTCCGCTATGGCATCATGCAGAGTGGTTCCCGGACCTTCTGCAGCTCCTGACGGAACTCCCGAGAGAACTTCCTCCACGACACGAGCTACTCAAGCAACCACACTGCAACATCTTTCACAAAGCTGTAGCATCGCTTCGGCTTCACGCCTGGAGACTATCCAGCATCTCCTCACAGAGAGAGGCTTTTCGCAACAAGTTGCGGAAAGGATGTCTCGATACCTGCGCAAGTCATCCGCAGGGGTCTACCAGGCGAAGTGGAGAGTCTTCTGTGGTTGTTGTTGTGGAAGGGGTATCTCTCCCCTCGATGCCACTATTCCAGCAATAGCGGAGTTTCTAGTGTATTTGCCGGATGAAATGCGTCTTTCGGTCTTGGCGGTGAAAGGCTATCGCTCAGCCTTAAGCCTGGCCTTCAGGCTGAAAGGAATGGACATTTCCTCCTCGCTGGAACTTTCTCTACTCATACGAAGCTACGAGCTTACCTGCCCTCAGTCGAAAGTGAGACCTCCTCCATGGAACGTGGTTTGAGTCCTCAGGTCTATTAAGAGACCTCCTTTTGAACCATTACGCCAGGCTTCTGATCGCCACCTGACTTGGAAGACGGTGTTCCTGCTCGCTCTGGCCTCAGCCAAGCGAGTCAGCGTACTTCATGGTCTCTCGTACGACGTCGCCCATTCAAGGGGATGGGGGGAGGTAATGTTCGGGTTCGTCCCTGAGTTTGTGGCTAAGACTCAAAATCCTGGGATTCCGGACCCACGGTTCGACTCCTTCCGGATTTCGAGTCTCCGTTCTGTATCAGATGACCCAGACCATCTCCTACTGTGCCCAGTAATGAGTCTGGGGTTCTATCTTAAAAGAACAGCTGCAGCTCGTCCTCGAGTGCGAGCATTGTTTGTGAGCACAGGAAGGACGAAGAGGAGGGTCACTAAGAACACCATCTCAGCGTGGATTCGCAGGGTCATCCACCATTCCCTGAATCCAGACCCTCCTCCGTCACGTCGCCCTAGAGCACACGATGTCAGAGGCATCGCTATGTGCCTGGCATTCAAGAGAAACTACTCAGTGACGCAGGTTCTATAAGCTGGGGTCTGGAAACGTCAAACGACCTTTACAGCCCACTGCCTGCAGGACGTGACCCACAGGAGGCTCGATACGTTCTCTATCGGCCTTGTGGTGGCTGCACAACAGCCGGTCTAAACCTCAGGCTCCTTAATGGACAAGTAGCAGAAGGTTGAGGGCATTGTTACCTGTTTTTAGTCTGCATGAATGAAAAAGTATGCCTGGCCCTTACTCTTTTCTTCATCCTCCCCTCTCTTGGGAAAAGCAGCATCTTGGGTTCTCTGCACAGCTGACCTCAAACCACTGCATGTAAACCATGCTTCCTTGTGTTCCTAGTATTAAGATAATACTGTTGCGTCCCCCATACCCTGACAAGGTGGTATTGGGAACGTCCTATCCTAGAATTCCATCTAAAGGATTCCAGGTCAACTTCCTAGGACGAGTCACACTTCATTCCTTCACACACAAGCTTATGTAGGCCGCACGTTCCTTGCAGAGCAAGGGATTTGCGAGGTGCAGGGACTCCTTATCTTGAGTGCTACACACTTGGATTCTGAGTCCCCGGGCAAAGCCAAAGCCAGTAAGGCTGGGACTTACCACCCTACCTAAGGGTTAAGTCACCCTATTTATATAGCGTGGTTTGTATTTACGGTTATGGAACAAATGACAAATTTGTAGATAATTTGTATTTTTCCTAATCATACAAACCTTAGCTATTTAATCATACTTGCCCGCCATCCCTGTCCCCCGTGAAGTCCTAATTCTAAGCGAAGTGAATCAGTTCACCGGTGTGTGAGGGGGTAGTTAACCCAAGTTAAAAATCTAATGGCTCGTCATTCAGCTACACCAAAGGTAATACTCTATTTAAATAGCTAAGGTTTGTATGGTTAGGAAAAATACAAATTATCTACGAATTTGTCATTTTTTAAACATTTACCTTAGCCGGTGGATATATATATAGCTAACGTCTCCGACGGTCCGGCAGCGAATTCAAAACTCGCGGGCGATCGAGGGGTTGGGTTGCTGGGTGTACACTAGCGCTACCACTCGGCAGGATACTAGAACTATTCCAAACCTCTTCAGTTCTTCTCTGCCGGCTGTGGTATAAACATTGATTCATGCTCGCGCTAACCTCAAGTTTTCTACAGTTTGGTTAAGTACTTGTTTGTGGTTTATGGCTTTCGCTGAGTTGGTTATTCTTTCGACTGTTCTTGAACCCTTTTTTGATTTGACTGTTATTGACCCTTGCTTTGTTTTTTATCTCTCTTCGAACATTCCAATATGGCTGACCCTTCCCCTGTATATAGGAAATGTGCTGAAGACTGTAACAGGTGCCTTCCAAAGGCTTTCATCGATCCCCGCTCTATTTGTATTAATTGTAGAGGTAAGATTTGTCATTTAGGGGATCGATGCAATGCATTTGTCATTTTGTCAGATAATGAGTGGTTAGAGTATAAAAAATATATTCGTAAACTAGAGAGAGATAGGGTAAAAAGAAGCCCTTCTCGTTCTCAAGAATTTTCCTCTTCCCATGTCCCTGAACCTTTTCCTACCCCTGTAGTGGTAATTTCAGAACCCCCTACTATTACTAACGAGCCTTCACTTAAAGACATGATGAAGGCTATTCATGCTCTTGGTGCAAAGGTCGAATCGCTGGCTACGGATAGAAACCAGCTTATGTCCGATGTGAAGTTTTTAAAAAGTGAAAGTGTTAGTGCGAAAAATGTTAAAAATGTGTTCAGTGTTGCGGAGGGTTCGTCTGTTCGTACTTGCCGTTCACCCAGTCCGAGACCTCTTTCAAGCTCCCCAACCCCTGGGAGAAGGAATGTCAAAAGACCAAAGGGAACGATAGGTGTTAAACCACGAACAGACGTTCCCTCACGAGTTGCAGACGTTGCTCCTCACGATCGTTCTTATCATAAGAGAGACGAGACTAAGTTCTCCTCGTCCTCCGATGACGTTCGTGTTAGTAGGAAATCCTGGCATCAGGTTTCACGACCTCTTAAGAGAAAATTGGTTCCTTCAGAACAAAGTCAACGTCCTGGCTGCAGTCACTAGAGCAGCCTGGAACGTATACCTTCATCAGAGGAAGGTTCGCCTGCTAAACGCTCTTTTGTTCCGTAACCGAAATGCAAACCACGCTATTTACATAGGGTTTACTTTCGGCGTAGCTGAAATGACGAGCCATTAGATTTTAACGAGGGTGTATTACCCCCGCGCTAGTTAGCAGGGGGTAGGGGAGTGGTAGCTAGCTACCCCTCCCCCCTCACACACCGGTGAACTGCTTCACTTCACTTTTGGCTCGGACAGTGAACAGACGTATCTGTTCCGCCCTCGCACGGCAGCCATTAATGCTTTGTCTTACTAATTACTTACTTTTCTTATACTTAATATATATGTAAACATTCTTATGTTTATGTATATATTTGAGTATAGAAAGACAGTAAGTTTTCTTTTCAGTGTTTGTGCTGTGTGTGTGTGTAGGAAGTTCACTCATTGTACGACAACTTCTCCGTGTGGTCTCAGGCCACTACGGTGACTTTTCATGGGTCGCGATCTCTCCCTTGGTCCTTCGGTCTCCCTTTGGCGGGCGCCGTAGGGAATCGTCTTCGCTGGACTCTACTTACTAATATGTTTCTCCGCTGTTCCTCCTTCCCTACGGGGAACTTGGTACAGTGAACCCTCGCTACTTCGCGGTTCGACCATCGCGGATTCACCACTTCGCGGATTTTTTCCATAACCCATATATATACAGTAATATATATATATATATATATATATATATATATATATATATATATATATATATATATATATGTATGCATGTATTTATGTATATATGTATGTATGTATATATGTAGGTATGTATATGTGTATACATATAATATATATATATATATATATATATATATATATATATATATATATATATATATATATATATATATATATATATATATATATATATATATATATACTGTATATATATATATATATATATATATATATATATATATATATATATATATATATATATATATATATATATATATATATATACACACACACACATATACATATTATATATATATATATATATATATATATATATATATATATATATATATATATATCTAAAGTAGGAAGATGTGATGTAGTTCTAAGGGAAAAGTATGGGAAATATGTCTGGGTAATAAGCAAAGCTCTACCTCCAGTTTGTTTCTTCATTATGATCAGAGATAAACGTAAACAAAACATTGGTTGCCATTTTTTATCGTGCTTTTTAGCGTGTTTAGGAAACGCATGATATAAAATCGCCTTTAATATTTGTGCCTGTTTTAGTTTAGGGTACTGTAGTACATGCATTAAGTGTTCTGTACATTAAAGGGTAGTTTGTTAACAGTACTACATACAAGGGAAGGTTTTAAAAGTCTGAATATACATGTTGAATAAATAGGTAAATATGGTGTCACTACTTCGCGGATTTTCACCTATCGCGGCCGGGTCTGGAACCTATCTACCGCGATAAACGAGGGTTCACTGTATATCAGCGTGGGGAACTTGGGAGTTTTGTTTGACTACGGTCTCTCTCTCTCTCCTTGAGTTCGTTCACCCTTTTATTATTACTACGTATTACGGTAGCTTCCTTCCCGTTGCGGGTTGAATTGCTTCCGTTTATTTTGTCTCAATTATTTTTTTATTTAAATCTAATTGCATTTGTTAACTTTTCAGCCTCGGTGTAGAACGCTTCCCTTCGGGGTTCATTCGTTTCTTACGATTACAGTAGTAACATTCTTAGTTGAATTACATATTTATAATTGTTATAATTCTGTTTTGTTACAGTTCTCTGCCTTCCCTCCCCCCCTTCCCGTGAGTGGCAGTGGGGGAGGAGGGTGCATTCCTGTGTGTAATTCTTATTCTTTTCCCGCGGGGGTTCCTCTTCGGAGTTCCCCCGGGGTAATTAATGTTAACTAATTGTTTTATTTTCACAGTTAACTATCTAGTTTTTCGTTTGCCTAATGTGCCTACGAAGCAGAGCTGTCCTGTTGGGTCCTGGGGAGTCTGCCGTTGCTGCCTCCTCTACGACTTCGTCATGGGCGTCTTCCTTCTCCTAGAAGTTCTCCCGTGACAACTGTCAGCTCCTTAGTTCATTAGAACGCTCAGGAGGTTCGCCTCCTTGGGTGGGTACTTCCCTTCCGAGGGAGGTTCCCTTCACAGGTATGAGTTTTTTCCCCTTCAGGGGGGTTTCTTCTCCTACCTTAATTTTTTTTTCTGGTCCTCGGGCGGTTATGCTCTTGGTGCTGAGCGACCGCTTTTGTAACCATGCTCAAGGGGCTGAGCGGTTGCAAGGCCGGACCATGGTGTTCGTGCGATTTTGCTCTTGGTGCTGAGCGGTCGCACTTGCAGCTACGCTCAAGGGGCTGAGCAACTGCAGGAGCTCCTCTTCGGAGGGTTGCTCTTTATGGTCAGCTTGCTGATCCAACGGCCCTAAGGGGCGCCTTCATCAGTCTCTTCTACGAAGTGTTCTTTCTCGTTCGCGAGAGAGGACACTCATAGAGACTCCTCTTTGGAGGACTCCCTACTGCTGTTGTTGCTGAAGGCTCAGTTCCCCCCTCCGAACATCTTCGAGGGAGCAGCTGAGTCCAACAGTCTCTCCTGCGAGTGTCTCTCCCCCTCGGGGGAGTTCACTAACAGAGACTCCTCTTCGGAGGACTGATGATGGTGCTCCTGTCCGTGGTCGTCCTCATCTTCAGCCGCAGAGGATCCTCCTTGACGAGAACAGACTGTTGCTGCTCATTCTCTAGACCAGTCAGCAGTTCTTTCGCGATCTTCGACATCTGCCAGATCTTCTTGTCTTCCTTCTCCGTTCCTGGACGCAGTAGCGCTGTGGGCGCCTCCACCCCGTTTTCCAAACGGGCGCCGGTCCCTTCGGGGCTAAGGGCTTTTCTCACATGTGAGTAAGCCCTTTGGTGCCAGGTTTTTTTACCTGTGCTACATCGTTCTACTGCGCGCTCGCGCGCAGTAGTTTGCAAATGTTCCTGATGTGCGCAATACGCGCCAACGTTCGCCCTCGCGCCCACGATCTCCGGATCTGGGCGCAAGTCTCCTGCTGTGGACCAGACTTCTGCTGAATCAACCTGATCGCCAACTCTTCTGAGACCTTCTGTGCGGCTACGCGCCATGCGCGCCTACGGTCTCCTGAAAGGCCCACGATCGCCTGCTCGCCAGCGCACATCTGATCACCCTTTCCTGATGTGCGCATTGCGCGCCAACGTTCGCCCTCGCGCCCACGATCTCCGGATCTAGGCGCAAGCAGGGAGGTTGTTCTTCACTGAACTCCACGTGCACCTGCTCGCCAGCTCGCATCTGTGCCCCCTTCCTGATATGTGCATATGCGCCATCGTTCACCCACGCGCCCATGATCTTCGAATCTGGGCGCAGGCAAGGAGTTATCCCTTCGCCTCCTCGCCGACGATCTGGACGCGCAATTCTCAGCTGGCCACATAACTACGCTCCTACGATCTCCTGGTTCCTGCCTCGTCTCGCAGTTCAAGAAGGTCCTTCGCTAGCGCACAGGCGCTCACAGGTTCTTCAGGACTCACAGCGCCTCTACTTCACTGCCGCCCAAGAGATACCTAAGTTACCGCACAGGCGCTCACAGGCATCCCTGGGCTCTCCTTACACACCAGCAATCCTCTACGCGCCCGCGCGATTTGTCGCCTGCGCGCAAGCGTTTTCAACGCCAACGCTTCAATCGTCGTAGGTTTCCTACGCGCCCACGCGTTAACTCTCCTGTTCGCGAGCGGTCGCTACGCGCCACCGCTCGCCAACGCGCCATCGCTTGCCAAATACACCGTCGCTTGACCATGCGCCATCGCTCGCCAAAGCGCCATTGCTTGCCAACGCGCCATCGCTCGTCAGCACGCCATCGCTCGCTTACGCGCCATCGGTCTCCCGGCGGCCTGCGCTCGCCCTTACGCCTACGCGGCCGCGCGTCACACGCACGCGCGCCAGCGAACCTGTGTTCGCCCGCGTGCAAACCAGCGATTTTCCATCGCTCGAGCGCCAGCACGATTCCCGCCAGCGAGCCATCGCTCGCCGAACGCGCCATCGCTCGCCAATGCGCCATCCCTCGCCAACGCGCCATCCCTCGCCTATACGCCATCGGTCTCCCGACCTCCAGCGCTCGTCCTTTCAACCGCGCTCGGCCTCACCTGCGCGCCCACGCACACTTTCGCCTGCCCACCCTCGCACCCACGCGCGAACCAACGATTTGCCATCGCGCGAGCGCCAGGGTGATTTCGACCGCTCTTCCCATAGGGCGGGAAGCGTGTTATCGTAACACGGGCAACCTGGCTAGTCATCTGGGGCGCGTACTTCCAGTTCACGATCTTCTAGGGCGGGAAGCCCCGTAAACGCAGAGCATGACACATACAAGAGCAGGAAGGATCTTAAGAGAGGTCTGGGCAACATCCTTCTTCCTTTCGGGGAGGCCCCATCATCTCTACTCCTCAGGATCGTTCGATTCCCTATCCCCTAGCGGGAGTCGCTGACATTGCGTCTGTCAGCCGTCAGCAGAGGAGGTACTTCGAGATCATGGGGGAACCTGGTTTTAGCCCTTCCTCTCCACCATTCCGTGGAAGGGCCTCCCCAGGGAGTTCTTCTCACGAGAAGTTCTCCGCCCGGCTGGTGACATTCTCGTCTTCGGAGATCTTAAAACCAGAAGAGAGCCGCAAAGTGTGCCAAGCGGGCCACTTCGTGGCTGGTTGTCTGGCTTGGATCTCTAGGCATCCTGCTGCCATCCGAGAATTTGTCCAGGGAGAGCTCCAGGAAGGTCATGGAAACTTTCCTCCTCTCGGGCACGAGCATCTCGTTTCCCGGCTCACCAAGTTTCGAACTTGTGGGCAAACTCGATGTTGAAGCATTGAGATGCAGTGACCGAGAGGTTCCTCTCGGAAGTCCCAACCATGGATGTCGGCAAGCTCAGACACGCTTCCACTCTTGGAAAGACCTTGTTTGGAGCCCAAGGACAGGTAACGGACAACTGAGAGATGGAGAAAGCGAATCACGGTTCGCTCCTCCATAGGCGCTTGCATCCAGACCCTACAACCTCCAGCGCCTCAACAACTACAGCCTCGTCAGCCTAGGACATCGGAACCAGCCCCGGCAGCTAAGACAAGGTGTCTAAACAGCAGCTCCCTCCTGTCAGAGGCAAGGAAGGCAGGAAGTCCTTCTGGGTAAGCAATAATCCTGAGGGAGCGGTCGAGGCCGCAAACGCTAGGATTGGCAACCCCCCTGCTGGGTCCCCGGTGGGGGGATGCCCAAGGTTGCGCACTCAGGTGGCAGCAGCCCGGGGCCGATTCCTGCACGATCTCCGTGATCAGCCAAGGAATCGCGTCCCGTTCTTTACACCTCTACCTCCGCTGACAGCAAATCCAGTGTCGCCGAGCTCCTATGCCATGGGATCGGCAAAGGGGCTAGCCCTTCGTGCAGGAATCGAGACCATGCTCTAGAGGAGGCTCTCCAAAAGGTCATTGACGGCTTCCCCCCACGGCTTCTTCAGTCAACTCTTTCTTGTAAGAAAGCGTCCGAAGTCTGGAGACCTGTCTCGACCTCTCTGCCCTGATCAAGTTTGTCGAACAAACTTTGTTCAGCGTGGAACAGCTGAGCCAATCAGGCTTGTAGTGTGACCACAACTCTTCATGTGCACACTGGAGCTGAAGGACGGGTACTTCCAGATCCCAATCCATCCATCTTCCTGGAAGTACTTGGAGTTCAGCCTAGACAACAGATATACCAGTTCAAGGTACGGTGTTTTTCGATCTCCCCGCAGCACCGCAGGTGTCCTCCAGAATGTTCACCCTGTTCTTCATGGCCACACGGGCGGCTTCCGGCTCCTTCTCTTTCTGGAGGACTGGCTATCCCAGGCAGTCTCGGCTTCGACCCTTCCTCAACACCGAGACAAGCTTCTGGGACTTTGCCAAGGTCTAGGGATCATGGTAATTCTCGGGAAGTCTTCTCTGCTCCCATCTCTACAACTGGGATATCTAGGCATGATATTGGACTCCAATTTCCAAGCCCTCCCATCAGATGACAGGATAGCAAGGCTGAGGAGAATCGCAGAACCTTTCCTCAGATGAGGAGAGCTTCCAGCCCAATCTTGGTTACGCCTCCCAGGTCACCTTTCCTCCTTGGCCAATCTAGTTCCAACGGCCGCCTCAGGATGAGATCCCTGCGTCGGCGGCCCAAGTCCCGGTGGAATCAAGACAGCGATTCCCCGAACATTCTGGTCCCTTTGGGACCTGCGGAACGAATGTACCTGCAGTGTTAGCTGACCTATGGAAACCTTTGCAGGGGAATGGATCTTCTCGCCCTTCCCCCTCATTTGATGCTGTTTTCGGACTCGTCAAACAAGGGGTGTGGGTCCACGTTCTGAATCAGGCTTATGGTCGGAACCAGAAGGGTACCTCCACATCAATCTGCTAGGAATGAAGGCCGTAGTCTGGCCCCCCAATACTTCCAACAGACCCTGGCGAGTCACTCCGTGGACGACAACTCCACGATAGTGCCTTTCGTTTCAGCAAGCAGGGAGGTACCTCTTCATATCAACCTTCTCATCTTACAGTGGAGATACTGAGATGAACCAAAGTCCACTCATACCCTATCGGCTCGTTTCATTCCGAACAAGGAATGTGCTCTCCGACAGTCTGAGCAGGACTTCACAGATAGAGAGTACCGAGTGGTCTTCGGCCCCCCTTGGTTGCCAACAGGTCCTGACCTTGTGGACCTGTTTGCGACAGCCTTGAATTTCAAGCTGCCGCTGTACTACACCCAGTCCCAGATCCCAAGGCACTCTAGCAAGATGCCTTTCTACACGGTGGGACAACATCGACGTCTACATCTTCCCACCGTTCTGTCTGTTGAGAAGGGGGCTCAACAAGACCAGACTATCGGTCAACCTGTCAATGACTCTGATAGCTCCACTGCGGCATCATGCAGAGTGGTTCCCGGAACTTCTGCATCTCCTGACGGAACTCCTGAGAGAGTTTCCCCCACAACACGAGCTACTCAAACAACTACACTACGACATCTACAACAAGCCGTAGCATCGCTTCGGCTTCACGCCTGGAGACCATCCAGCATCCCCTCACAGAGAGAGGCGTTCCGCAACAAGTTGCGGAGTGGATGTCTCGACACCTGCGAAAGTCTTCCGCAGGGATCTACCAGGCGAAGTGTAGAATCTTTTGTGGTTGGTATGGTGGGAGAGATACCTCTCCCCTTGATGCCACTATTCCAACAATAGCGGAGTCATTGTCTTTCAGCGGGGGGAGGTGCTCCTGTCTCTCTTGGCGGTGGAAACCTATCGCCCACCACTTAGCCTGGCCTTCAGGCTGAAAAGAATAGCCATTTCCTCCTCGCTGGTTCTTTCTTCGCTCATACGTAACTACGAACTTACCTGCCCCAGTCGGAAATGAGACCTTCTCCTGGAACATGGTTCGGGCTCTTAGGGCTCTTAAGAGATCTCTTCGCGAACCATTACGCCAGGCTTCTGATCGTCACTGGTCTTGGAAGACGGTGCTCCTGCTCGCTCTGGCCTCGACCAAGCGTGTCAGCGAACATCATGGTCTCTCGTACGGCGTCGCCCACTCAAGAGGATAGGTGGAGGTAACGTTCAGGTTCGTCCCTGAGTTGGTTACTAGACTCAAAATCCGGGAGTCCCGGACCTTCGGTCGAGTCCTTCAGGATTTCGAGTCTCCGTTCTGTAACAGATGACCCAGACCTTCTCCTACTAGGCCCAGTAAGGAGTCGGAAGGGTTATCTTGAAGAACAGCTGCAGTTCGTCCTCGCGTGCAAGCCCTGTTTGGGAGCACAGGGAGGACGGAGAGGAGGGTCTTCAAGAATGCCTTTTCAGCCTGGACGCAAAGGATCATCCATCACGCCCTGAATCCAGATCCTCTTCCGTCACGTCGCCTTAGGGCACACGATGTCAGAGACATCGCAATGTCCCTGGCCTTCAAGAGAAACTACTCTGTGACGCAGGTTCTACAAACTGGAGTCTGGAAGCGTCTAATGACCTTCACAGCCCACTACCTGCAGGACGTGACCCACTAGAGCCTCGATACGTCGATCGGCCCTGTGGTGGCTACACAACAGTTGGTCTAACCTCAGGCTCCTTATTGGATAGGTAGCAGAAGGTTGAGGGCATTGTTATCCGGTTTTAGTCTGCATGAATGAAAGAAGTATGTCTGGCCCTTACTTCTTTCTTCATCCTCCCCTCTCTTGGGGAAAGCAGCATCCTGGGTTCTCTGCATAGCTGACCTCAAACCTCTGCAGGTAAACCATGCTTCCTTGTGTTCCTAGTATTGAGTTAATACTGTCGCGTCCCCCATACCCTGACGAGGTGGTATTGGGAACGTCCTAGCCTAGAATTCCAGCTAAAGGACTTCAGGTCGACTTCCTAGGACAAGTCACACTTCTTCCCTCCGCACACAAGCTTATAAAGGACGCATGTTTCTTGCGTAGCAAGAACTTGCGAGGTGCAGGGACTCTTTTTCTCGAGTGCTGCTCACTCGGATTCTGAGTCCCCGGGTAAGCCAAAGCCAGTAAGGCTGGGGACTTTCCACCCTTCATAAGGGTAAGTCACCCTATGTAAGTAGCGTGGTTTGTATTTCGGTTATGGAACAAATGACAAATTCGGAGATAATATGTATTTTTCCTAACCATACAAACCTTAGCTATTTACACATATTTGCCCGCCAGCCCTGTCCCCCAAGGCAAGTCCTACCTCTAAGTGAAGTGAAGCAGTTCACCGGTGTGTGAGGGGGGAGGGGTAGCTAGCTACCACTCTCCTACCCCCTGCTAACTATAGTCTATTTTTTATAGCGGTGCATATTTGCACTTGACTCACAGGGGTGCCCTTTTAGCTCGGAAAGGTTCCTGATACCTGATTGGTCGGAAGTATTTTTGTCCGAACACCTTCATTGTTCTCGAATGATTACCAAGTAATGTGAATCGAAACTTATTTATCAACCTATATTTCTCCATCATATATATGTTTTGTCAATAAACAATGTGAAAGAATAAATGTATTATAAAGAATCGTCTTGGTAAGTCTAGATTTAATAACACAACCCGCCGAAGTCAACGACAGCAGCTGGTTTTCGGATGCACGCTTTGTAATTTTGTAATTTTTCACATATTTTAACGCAAATTGGGATAGATTACACTCAGCATAAGTTAAACATGTTATTATAAACTTTCTTTGAATCCCAGAACTTACCAAAAACATGGAATTAATAAAACCCGATATTTGTGAAAACTTATGGGGAGGTGAAAGAACAGCCTCTAGCGGCCTGGCGGAAAAACGATCCCTTCTGAGTTGTAGACGCAGTTTGTTTTTTTCTTTCGTAATATAGTTCGGCCTATTCCTTTCAGTTTAAATAGTCTTACATTGTTTCTTTTCGTATTATTTTGCTTAGTATTTTCCCACATTCCTGTTCCTCACCGAATATCTATCTATTTTCCCCGATATCCCTTCTTTCATATAGGCCTAAGTGATATCCGCACTACGATTCCTTATGTTTTGCACCTTACGTCAGTAAGTATGTAAATAATAATAACAACATAAATTTTATGCTGTGTAGCAAGTATAACCTATTCTGTAAACCTGATATTAAGCATAGTATTTTTTTATTCCCGCCTCTACACTATTTTAATGAGACTAGCACGCGCTTCCCTTCAAGCCATCACTTTCGACAGAGGATAAGAAATAAGGAATATCCCATATATGAAAGAAGGGATATCGGGGAAAATAGATAGATATTCGGTGAGGAACAGGAATGTGGGAAAATACTAAGCAAAATAATACGAAGAGAAACAATGTAAGACTATCTAAACTGAAAGGAATAGGCCGA
>NC_090725.1:265283583-265288583 GCF_036898095.1 Palaemon carinicauda | reverse complement strand
GCTAAAAAGAGGTCAAAGAACTTTCTAATGCTAGAGGTGTGGGAGCTAAAAAGAGGTCAAAGAACTTCTAATGCTAGAGGTGTGGGAGCTAAAAAGAAGTCAAAGAACTTCTAATGTGAGAGGTGTGGGAGCTAAAAAGAGGTCAAAGAACTTCTAATGCTAGAGGTGTGGGAACTAAAAAGAGGTCAAAGAACTTCTAATGCTAGAGGTGTGGGAGCTAAAAAGAGGTCAAAGAACTTCTAATGCTAGAGGTGTGGGAGCTAAAAAGAGGTCAAAGAACTTCTAATGCTAGAGGTGTGGGAGCTAAAAAAAGGTCAAAGAACTTCTAATGCAAGGGGTGTGGTAGCTAAAAAGAGGTCAAAGATCTTCTAATGCAAGGGGTGTGGGAGCTAAAAAGAGGTCAAAGAACTTCTAATGCAAGGGGTGTGGGGGCTAAAAAGAGGTCAAAGAACTTCTAATGCAAGGTGTATGGGAGCTAATAAGAGGTCAAAGAACTTCTAATGCAAGGGTTGTGGGAGCTAAAAAGAGGTCAAAGAACTTCTAATGCAAGGGGTGTGGGAGCTAAAAAGAGGTCAAAGAACTTCTAATGCAAGGGGTGTGGGAGCTAAAAAAAGGTCAAAGAACTTCTAATGCAAGGAGTGTGGGAGCTAAAAAGAGGTCAAAGAACTTCTAATGCAAGGGGTGTGGGAGCTAAAAAGAGGTCAAAGAACTTCTAATGCAAGGGGTGTGGGAGCTAAAAAGAGGTCAAAGAACTTCTAATGCAAGGGGTGGGGGGAGCTAAAAAGAGGTCAAAGAACTTCTAATGCGAGGGGTGTGGGAGCTAAAAAGAGGTCAAAGCACTTCTAATGCAAGGGGTGTGGGAGCTAAAAAGAGGTCAAAGAACTTCTAATGCAAGGGGTGGGGGAGCTAAAAAGAGGTCAAAGAACTTCTAATGCAAGGGGTGGGGGAGCTAAAAAAAGGTCAAAGAACTTCTAATGCAAGGGGTGTGGGAGCTAAAAAGAGGTCAAAGAACTTTTAATGCAAGGGGTGGGGGAGCTAAAAAGAGGTCAAAGAACTTCTAATGCAAGGGGTGGGGGAGCTAAAAAGAGGTCAAAGAACTTCTAATGTAAGGGGTGTGGGAGCTAAAAAGAGGTCAAAGAACTTCTAATGCGAGGGGTGTGGGAGCTAAAGAGAGGTCAAAGAACTTCTAATGCAAGGGGTGGGGAAGCTAAAAAGAGGTCAAAGAACTTCTAATGCAAAGGGTGTGGGAGCTAAAAAGAGGTCAAAGAACTTCTAATGCAAGGGGTGGGGGAGCTAAAAAGAGGTCAAACAACTTGTAATGCAAGGGGTGTGGGAGCTAAAAAGAAGTCAAAGAACTTCTAATGCAAGGGGTGGGGAAGCTAAAAAGAGGTCAAAGAACTTCGAATGCAAGGGTTGTGGGAGCTAAAAAGAGGTCAAAGAACTTTTAATGCAAGGGGGGGGAGCTAAAAAGAGGTCAAAGAACTTATAATGCAAGAGGTGGGGGATCTAAAAAGAGGTCAAAGAACTTCTAATGCAAGGGGTGGGGGATAAATGTAGCCAGCGAGGCTTTGGGGAAGACGCGGCGGCGTCTGTGTTCTTTCTGATGCGTAAACTTAATTAAATACAAGTAAAAACAGGGCATTAAATACTTATTATAAATACTAAACTCTTTCTTATCTTGACAGCACAAATGAAATGTTACAAGTTCCAACATGTAACTAAGCGCTCCCGAAACACGCGTCAACCTTTTACTTCTGCTTGGAGGATATCCTCGCAAGTAAAAGGTAATCATTATGAATATGGAAAGAAAGATTTGCTTGTACTTCTACCTTTTGCTTCAGAGAATTACCTTGTACTTCTACCTTATGCTTACAAGGATATCCTTCATTTTTATGAATACCTCCCATTGTGCTCGTTCCTTTCTTTAGGAGTTACTCCGTATCAGAAGTCGGAGCTCCTTTTTGCTCCTCTATCGCGTGCACTGTTTCCCAAAGATCTTATCAAGGATATAGCGTCATCTCTTGCCTTGAGGGATACTCATGATTTAGTCGCTAAAACAGCTTGCAAAGTCTTGCCTTCATCTTTCTCCAGCAGCAAAATGAAGTTAGATACACCTGCTTCCAGATTTATTCCTACCTTTCGTGGCAGAACCTCCAACAGAGGCAGCTCTCGTTTTGACGGAACACGAGGTAAGAGAAGGGGGGCCAGGTCCAGCCGTGGCAGAGTCTGACTGCCCACGGCTTCAGACAGCAGTAGGGACCAAATTGAAGAACTTCTGGCAGGCGTGGGAGAGAAGGGAAGCGGACCAATGGTCTGTCTTCTTTTTGAAGGAGGGTTACAAAATTCCTTTCGTAAGGAAACCTCCTCTTGTTCGAAATCCAATAGACCTCTCTCCCAGGTATCGAGAGGAAGCAAAGAGACAGGCCTTACAACTTCAGGTGTCTCTTTTGTTAGAAAAGGGGGCGGGGGTGAAGGTCTTGGACCATCAATCCCCAGGCTTTTACAACCGTCTCTTCCTGGTTCCAAAGAACACAGGAGGCTGGAGACCAGTGCTAGATGTGAGTGCACTCAACGTGTTCATATTGAAAACAAAGTTCACGATTGAAACCTCCAAATCTGTTCTAGCAGCAGTAAGGGAAGGCAACTGGATGGTCTCTCTCGATCTCCAGGACGCTTACTTCCATATCCCTATCCATCCGACCTTTCAACGTTATCTAAGGTTCATGTACGGGAAAGAAGTGTACCAGTTTCGAGCTATGCTTCGGCCTCAGTCCTGCTCCTTTAATATTTACAAAGCTCATGCGGAATGTAGCGAGCTTCCTACATTCGTCAGGTGTCAGAGCCTCCCTTTACTTAGACGACTGGTTAATCAGGGCGTCATCATTAAACCGCTGTCTGAAGGATCTCATATGGACGTTGGACCTAGCCAAAGAATTAGGTCTCCTAGTAAACAAGGAGAAGTCACAAATAACTCCGTCCCAGACTATTCTCTATTTGGGGATGGAGATACAGAGTCGAGTTTTTCAGGCTTTTCCATCGCCCACAAGACTAGAGCAAGCTCTCTTAAAGATTCATCAATATCAGAAGAAGAGCAGTTGTTCTGTAAGATCATGGATGAGCCTTTTGGGGACTCTATCGTCACTGGAACAGTTTGTCTCCCTGGGAAGGCTCAACCTTCGCCCTCTCCAGTTTCATCTCAACCAACATTGGAACAAGGAGAGGGGCTTGGAAGCAGTTTCCATTCCACTCTCAGACCCAGTCAAGACTTGCCTGAAGTGGTGGGACGTCAACCTCAGACTTCGGGAAGGTCTCTCGCTTGCCCACAAGAACCCAGACCATGGGTTATACTCAGACGCCTCGGACTTGGGGTGGGGAGCAACTCTAGGCAAACTAGAGTGCTTGGGTCTTTGGTCCAAAGATCAGATAAAGCTTCATATAAACCACAAGGAGCTACTGGCGGTTCATCTGGCCTTGAAAAGTTTCGAAGGTCTGATTCGGAACAAGGTAGTGCAGGTAAACGTGGACAACACCACAGCGTTAGCCTACATCTCCAAGCAAGGCGGGACCCACTCACAGTCCCTTTACTTAACCGCAAGGGATCTCCTAGTTTGGTCAAAGGAAAGAAATATCTTCCTTCTTACAAGATTCATTCAGGGAGAGAGGAATGTGATGGCAGATTGCCTCAGCAGAAGAGGACAAGTCATCTCCACGGAATGGACGCTTCATCAGGAGGTGTGCGAGAAACTATGGAGGATATGGGGTCGTCCTGCCATAGACCTGTTCGCGACCTCATTAACGAAGAGACTTTTCCAACTTTCTGCTCTCCAGTCCCAGTTCCAGAGGCAGTCCACACAGATGCGTTCTTAATGGACTGGTCTCACCTGGAAATTTATGCATTTCCTCCCTTCAAGATCCTTCACAAGGTTCTGCAGAAGTTCGCCTCTCGCGAAGGGACCAGGTTGACGTTGGTTGCTCCTCTATGGCCCTCAAGGGAATGGTTCACCGAGGTACATCAATGGCTGGTGGACATTCCAAGAAGTTTGCCATTGCGGGTGGATCTTCTCAGACAACCTCACATGAAAAGATTCCATCAAAGCCTCCCCGCGCTTCGTCTAACTGCCTTCAGACTATCGAGAGACTCTCTAGAGCTCGAGGGTTTTCGAAGGAGGCAGCTAGAGCTATTGCCAGGGCAAGGAGATCCTCTACCATCAGGATCTACCAATCCAAATGGGAGGTATTTCGAGATTGGTGCAAGTCCACCTCTGTTTCCTCATCCGATACCACTGTAACACAGATCGCTGACTTTCTGCTTCATCTTAGAAACAACCGTAACCTTTTTGCCTCTACTATTATAGGCTACAGGAGTACTGTATGTTGGCTGCAGTGTTTAGACACAGGAACATGGATCTATCGAACAATAGAGATCTTCAAGACCTTCTCAAGTCTTTCGAGACTTCCAAGGAGCATCAGATTATTACTCCAGCTTGGAACTTGGATGTTGTACTTAAGTTTCTCATGTCTGAGAGATTTGAACCTCTGCACTCAACCTCTCTCAAAGACCTTACTCTCAAAACTCTCTTTCTACTGAGTCTTGCTACCGCGAAGAGAATTAGTGCAGTGCATGCCTTCAGCAAGAATATCTGCTTCTGCTCTAATAAGGCAGTATGCTCCTTGCAGCTTGGTTTCCTGGCCAAAAATGAGCGACCATCTCATCCATGGCCAAAATCTTTTGAGATTTCCAGCCTGTCGGATGTGGTTGGTAATGAAATTGAAAGAGTCTTGTGCCCCGTTAGAGCTCTAAAATTTTATCTAGACAGAACCAAAACTTACGAGCTGAATCAGAGGCTTTATGGTGTTCGGTCAAGAAGCCCTCCTTACCTATGTCAAAGAACGCCTTATCATATTTTGTCAGATTTTTAATTAGAGGGGCTCACACTCACTGCGGGGAGAATGATCTTAGATTATTGAAAGTTAAAACTCATGAAGTCAGAGCAGTGGCA
>NC_090725.1:265272026-265283083 GCF_036898095.1 Palaemon carinicauda | reverse complement strand
ATCTTGAGACATCGCACGTTCCAGCGATTTGTCATTAATATATATATATAAAGTATATATACACATACATACATATACATATATACAGTGTATATATATATATATATATAAAGTATATATACACATACATACATATACATATATACAGTGTATATATATATATATATATATATATATATATATATATATAAACACTACGTGAAACTCATAATTATATATAGATATATTTATACATAATTATGAGTTTCAGGTAGTGTTTATATATATATATATATATATATATATATATATACATATATATATATATATATATATATATATATATATATATATATATATATATATATATGTCGTCGGTGCCCACTCGTGTCCGAGTATTGGGTTCTGTCGCTAGCCATCAGCCTCCTATCTATGAAAAGATGAAGAAGGGTGGAGGAAACGACAGAATGCCAGTAGCTGGGTATATTGTTTTGGGTGGTCGTGGCTTTGCAACGGCCACGCACATACACTTGGCCCACATCGTTTTCACCACGGCTCAAGACATATGAGACAAGCGGCTTCTCCGATGTTGGTTGCATCGGGCTGCCGGGTTCTTGTTATGTCAAGGCCCGCCTTGTTGCCTGCCCTACAGGCATTGCCCTCTTCTGCCGGCGCTGGAAAGCTCCGCCGTTGGGGTCTTGTTTGGTTTGATTTTGGAGTTTTCCTTTTCCTAGCCTTTGCCTATCTTAAAATAAAGGAGAAGCCCTATAGGGTTCCAGTCTTGGTCTGCTCTCTCAGAACTGGCCTTAGCGGTATGGTTGAGCCTGCCAGGGTGGATAAACTACCCCACCGCCATTGCCCAGCCCATCATTGAGACACTCATGCCCCTCTACTGCAGCAAAGTGCTGGACCATCAGAGGGGATATATATATATATATATATATATATATATATATATATATATATATATATATATATATATATATATATATATAAACACTACCTGAAATTCATAGTTATGTATTAATATATATCAATATCCTCATCATCATCATCTAGTACTAGTCCACTGCAGGACAAAGGTCTTAGACATGATCTTCCACCCGCATCTGTTTATGGTCTTTCTATGCCAGTCCATTCCCGCAAATTTTCTTAGTTCGTCAATCCATTGTCTTATCTTCCTTCCCCTGCTTCTCATGCACTCTCTAGGGACCTGTTCTGTTATTCTCAATGTCCTTCTGTTATCTGTCATCCTCATTATATGTCCTGTCCATGTTCACTTCCGTTTTTGTTACGTGTTGTGAGAATATAATTTTTTTTTCTTATATGTTGTTAGAATATCCCCTACTTGAGTTTCTCTCGTATCCATGTTGATCTTTGCCTGTCTCTTAGTGTTATTCCCGTCATTATTTGAGTTGTAACTAGCTTATGCTCTGATGCATAAGTTAATACTGGTAGGGCCATCTGATTAAGTACTTTGCTTTCCAGAGAAAGTGGCATTTTACTTTTCCTAATCTCATTTGTATACCAAAGGCTCTCCATCCTATGCCTATCATTCTTTTTATTTCGGCCTCATGTCCTGGGGAAACACTAACTCTCTGTCCTAAGTATTATTAACAATCTCTAGATGATCGTTCATAACCGTTATTTGTAGCCTCTCTGTGTTTTCACTGAATATTTTCTTAGTTTTACTTATATTCTTTTTTAGTCCTACATTCTTGCTTTTGCTATTCAAATCTTCTATCATGTTTTACAATTCATCTCCCATGATTCACTAAGCAGATCTATGTCATCTGAAAATCTCAAGATGTTAAGGTATTCCCCATTAATGTTAATTCCTACAATTTCCCTATCTACATTCCTAAAAACTTCAATTACGCTGTGAATGATTTAAGAGATATGGGGCCTCCCTTTTTAACTCCTTTCTCAATCAGAATTTTCTCATTATTTTTTTTGTTTTTAAGATTGCTGTACTTCCCATATCGATATCTTTAAGAGTTATAACATAAAATTCATCTATTCCTTGTCTTTGATGTGTTTGCATTACTGCTGAAGTTTTGACAGAATCAAAAGCTTTCTCTTAGTCTATAAATGCCATATGAAGTGGTTTATCAAATTCTGTTGATTTTTAAAATAGCTGGTTAATTACATGGATATGGTCAGTTGCCGAATATCTGCTTCTAAAACCTGCTTTCTCTCTTGGCTGATTAAAGTCTAAGCTGTCTTTCTATTCAGCCCAATATAATATTTATAAATATTTTATATATTACTGAGAGTAAACTTAGTGGGCGGTAACTTTTCATGTATTTTGTGTCTTAGCATAATGATAAAGTTTTCCCAAGCTGTGGATATAGAGCATTTTTGCTGACATTTTGTGTAAAGTTCAACGAGTTTTGCTACTATGAAATCTCCTCCATCTATTATTAAATAAATTGTTAGGCCATCTTCTCTTGCTTTGCCTCTTTTTATGACTTTTAATGCTTTTTTTTACTTCTGGTAATTTTGGTACGTCTCAGGTGTATCATTATTTCTATTTTCAAAGTTATTTTTTATATAACTATTGTATAGTATTGTATAGAAATTGCAATTTTTATCACCATCTTATTTATTGATATTTCCCTTTTCATTCTCTAAGTATATATCCATTTATATACTGTATATATAAATATATTTATATAGTGTATATATAACCTGTATTTATATACTGTATATATAACCACAAGAAGATATCCGGTTATGTTAATAGCAATATCAAAGACTATACTATTCATATGAAATAGAAGATAAATCTCACGTAATGGCCTATCGGCAATTCATGGGTTTCAGCCCTGTGGTGGTTTTATGAATCTTTGTTTGGTAATAGCCCATTTCCACATCTTCTTATCCCCGGACTCGAACCCCAGTCTGGTGATCACCGGTCAGGGACATTACGGCATAGGTCTCCGCAACCGGCATTCATCGCTATCTTTAGTGATGTTGAAATTATGCAATAATCAATATTGCTAACATCCAGATGTTGGAAATTAACCTCTTGATGTCAGAAATGAACCTCCACATGTCGGAAGTGAACGTCACTGATGTCGGAAGTGAACCTCACTGATGTCGGAAGTGAACCTCCGGATATAGGAAGCAAACCTCTGGATGTCGGAAGTGAACCTCTGGATGTCAGAAGTGGACCTCTGGATGTAAGAAATGAACCTCCGGATGTCGTAAGTGAACCTTCGGATGTCAGAAGGGAAACATCTAGATATGGGAAGGGAACCTCTAGATTTTGAAAGGGATCCACTAAATGTCACAAGGTAGTCTCTAAATGTTGGAAGTGAACGTCACTGATGTCGGAAGTGAACCTCCGGATGTCGGAAGTGAACCTCACTGATGTCGGAAGTAAACCTCCGGATGTCGGAATTGAACCTCTGGATGTCGGAAGTGAACTTCTGGATGCCGGAAGTGAACCTCGGGATGTCATGAGTGAACCTTCGGATGTCTTAAGTGAACCTTCGGATGTCAGAAGGGAAACATCTAGATATGGGAAGGGAACCTCTAGAATTTGAAAGGGAACCACTAAATGTCACAAGGGAGCCTCTAAATGTTGGAAGGGAACGTCGAGATAGAATGGAACTTTGCGTGTTGGAAGGTAACCTTTAGATGTCGGAATGGAACCTCCAATGCTGAAAGGAAACCTCCAGATGTCTTATGGGAAGCTGCTAATGCTGGAAGGGAACCTCTAGATGTCGGAAACGAATCTCCTGACATTGGCAGGGAACCTCCAAATGGTTTTAAGAACCTGTAGATGTTGTAAGGGGAAAAAAAAGAATCTTATTGATATTGAAAGTGAACCTCCGGATGTCAAACAGTAATCTCTAGATGTCCGAAGGGAATGTCGAGATATCAGATGGGTACCTATAGATGGCAGTCTTCGTAGGGGTTAGTGGCGTCAGTGCCCCTCGCATGGTTCATTGTAGGCATTACCTAAAGATACTTGCAGGATCCCTCCAGCCAGTACCTGCACCCACCTTTTAGTCTTTGCTACACCTTCCATCCCGCTCCCTTCCTTTTATCTTGGTGTATAACTTTCCAATTTTGATTTCATAGTGTACCTGTACTTGTGTGGTGAATGGCCTCCAAAGCTCCAACACGGGGCCATGTGGTCCAAATTTCTAAATTCGTAAATTCTACTGTCTTTGGTTGTGGGGTTCTTCTTGGTTATTATCATCATCATCATCATCATCATTATCATCATCCAAGCTAGATTACCACCAACATATGCAAAATCCTTAGTCAGAAATAGCAATAATATAAACAAAATAACATTCAAAACACATTTTAAGTATCAATAAAAATAAGAGGTAAGTGTGCCTAAGTGCACCTTTAAATCAGGGGAACTCAATACAGTGGCTTTCAAAATTAATGATTAAGTCTAAGGTTCTGGCATTACCTAATGAGGCTCCCTAAATATTCCAGCTACCACGAAGAGCCGTGAATATACTAGTGATTTTATGGTAACTCCCTGCATTTTTCGGTCAGGGTCGTTCTCATGAGGTAGTAAGGTATTCTTATTGACATTGTTGATGATGGAGATTCTTTACCGTGAGGGATATTTGCCTGGTTTAGTTCAGAAGGGGAAACAAGTGGACGACTTTCAAATGGTGTTATGCAAGGTTCCTACACTTATTATTATTATTATTAGTATTACTGATACTGTATTATTATTATTGCTAACTAAGCTACAACCCTACATGGAAAAGCAGGATGCTATAAGCCTAAGTGCTCCAACAGAGAAAAATAGCCTAGTGAGGAAAGGAAATAGGGAGATAAATAACCTATATTTGAAGTAATGAACAATTACAATAAGATATTTTAAGAACAGTAACAATATTAAAGCAGATCTTTCACATATAAACTATATTAAGCGACATATGTCAGCCTGTTCGACATAAAAAAAATTTGATGCAAGTTTGAACTTCTGAAGTTCTGCCGATTCAACTACCCTATTAGGAATATCATTCCACAACTTGGTCATAGGTGGAATAAAACTTCTCGAATATGTGAAGTACTATTAGAACTTGATAGAATTAAAAAATTAAAACACTTCTTCAGAATAGATTGATCACCGAAAATCTTACAAGGCTTTTTCAATAAGCCATTTTTTTTTGTGTGCAGTTGAAGAAGAGACAGACTTAATGTGATTCTCAAAAGTAAATTTGCTGTCGAGAAGCACACCTGAAATTTTAAAAGTCATACAGTTAAAGACATATTAATCATCAATGCTGAGATCCGGATGTTGCGGAACCACTGTCCTTGACCTACTTACAATCATACTTTGAGTTTTGTAAGGATTCAACTTCATGCCCCACGATTTGTACCATG
Organism: Palaemon carinicauda; assembly: GCF_036898095.1. Taxonomy (NCBI): domain Eukaryota; kingdom Metazoa; phylum Arthropoda; class Malacostraca; order Decapoda; family Palaemonidae; genus Palaemon; species Palaemon carinicauda. Next base: position 265,277,737 of record NC_090725.1, on the reverse strand, counting down.
CACTAATTTTAGCAAGATCTCTATAAAGGATTCAGCAATTAAAAAATTAAAACACTTCTTCAGAATAGATTGATCACCGAAAATCTTACAAGGCTTTTTCAATAAGCCATTTTTTTGTGTGTGCAGTTGAAGAAGAGACAGACTTAATGTGTTTCTCAAAAGTAAATTTGCTGTCGAGAAGCACACCTGAAATTTTAAGTCATACAGTTAAAGACATATTATCAATGCTGAGATCCGGATGTTACGGAACCACTGTCCTTGACCTACTTACAATCATACTTTGAGTTTTGTAAGGATTCAACTTCATGCCCCACGATTTGTACCATGCACTAATTTTAGCAAGATCTCTATAAAGGATTCAGCAACCCAAGATCTACATTCAGGAGATGGAATTGATGGAAAGAGATTAGCATCATCTGTATATGCACCGAGCTTGTTTTCTAGGCCAAACCACCTGTCATATGCATATAGTAAATCTATTACTTCAAAATTCAATGATGTTTGAGTTTGAAAACAAGGGTCTCATGATTAACACGATCAAAGGCAGCACTAAAATTAAGACCAGTCTTACAAGCTTCCTGACCGCAATTAAGCGATTTCTGTACAGCATTGGAGATTGTAAGAAGGTTATCTCATGCTCCAAGGCCTTTATGGAGCCAAATTGCAAACTAAGAAACAGATGATTATCGTCAGCAAACCTATGTAGATGTTTTGCCAAAAGACGTTCAAAGATTCTAGATAATATGGGAGGTATGGAAATTTAGCAGTAATCAGCTGGACTTGAGCTACCACAAACTCATTTACAAAATGGAGTAACATTACCGATTCTCCAAAAAGGGCTTGCGCAGCATAACAGTTAACTTTGGAGCTAAGAAATCTGCAGCTTTTATAGAAAACAAAAGAAAAATACCATTTTGGTCTACATCTCCATAACCATCAAGGTCCTTCAAGAGTGTGTTAATTTCACTGTCTCGAAAAGCTAAACTAGTTAGTTTAGTTTAAGGAAAAGAGGAATGAGGAAGATCAAGTTTCTCATTACTCTCCTACTGTCAAATACATCAGCCAAAAGGGTTGCCTTTTCCTTTGGCCAGTGAGTGACAGAACCATCTGTTTAAAGTAAAGGAGTTACTGTTGCATCTACACCAGAGTGCAGATTGAAGGGTTGCCCACCACTTATGTTCCTGGGTTGTACAAGAAAGTGTTTCTTTTATGGTTAGATTGTATTCCTTTTTATTTGAAGCATAAACTCTCTGAGCAAAAGCTCTAAACTGAGTATAGTTATTCCAAGTCAAATCTGATCTGTTACCCTTCCAAAGATGATAGGCCTCCTGCTTCTCCAAATAAGCACGTCTACAATCATCATTGAACCACGGTTTGTCCTTCACTCGGTACCTTAGCATACGAGAAGGGATACGCCTATCAAAGATTCTCATTTAAAGGAACAACAGGCTTAACACTGTTAGACAATTTGACCAATATAAGCCCAAAAGATCTTTTAAGATACCATTTCAGTCTGCTTGAGATTTTACATAAATCTTACTTGACTGTGACACATCTACTAATGAAATCAAGGCATGATCAGATGGCCCAACTGGAGAACCAATCTTACTTGTTATAACGCCAGGGGAGTCGGTGTATATGAGGTCCAAGCAGTTAACAGACCGTGAGGAGCTTCTCTTATGATTTGCTTACAGCCTCACAGCCTTATTCAGAGGCAAAGTCGAAAGCTCTTAAGCTGTGGCAATAAGTAAGAGAAACAGAATTTAATCACTCCCTGTGGTGAGCATTGAAATCACTAACAAAAACAAAAGAGGCCTTCCTATCATCCTCTTGTATTTCAGCCATAATAGAGATATCTAATCCTCTCTCAGTGCTACATGTAGTCTGAAATGTCTTTGGTGAAACTCTTTAGTATTACCATATATGGTCTGTTCATAGTTTTAGTATATTGGATGGAGACTAAGGTTTTATGAGAGACGTTTATAATGAAGTAAACCTACATGTAGGAGGAGGACATCCCATCGTAGGCTTTCAGATAATAATTAACGCTAAAATTTCAAACCAAATTTATATCTGGATATTGTAAACCCAATTTGCTACTTTACCTTGCTGACCGCTCATGCCTCCTTTGCATTTTTGGTTACTTTTACCCTACACTGGAAACAGTTTTAATCTACTGTCACTCTGAAAACATTCTTTGTAGAGTAGCATTGGGTTTATAACATTCCCTTGTTTTTAAGCAAACTAACTTGTTCCTGAATTGATAAATAATGCGAGTTTCCCCCCAGAATTCTGAATATGTTTGCCTGTTAAACGTAGTTAATTGCTTTACAGTATATGTGATCCTATACATATTTTTCTGAAATTAATTAAATGAGTTCACTCTTGCGCTTAAAAATTATGACAGGGTGATTTATTATCAGTCTATGCAGGTTTTTTTCCTTTTTGTCATGATTTTTCCGCTTCCTTTGGTCGTTGAACCAGTCCAGACCAACTTTCTCGGTAAGGTTTATCGCTCAACTTCTGAATTTAGTCAGCAACTTTGTCATAGGAGGTTTATACTAATTCTGACTTTGCAATTGATAAAATGTATCTTGAGCTACAACTTTAGTGGTCTGTTGGGAATGCTTAATATGTCAGAGTAAAAATCAAGGAGCCAACAATTTTTTTTCTTCACAAAATTCTAAATCGTTTCTCTAATGCCAAAATGAATGTACAATTACGAAAAATCTTATGGTATGGTAAAACATAGACAGTCTAGTATTGCTAATAAATTTTAAAAAGTCATAGATTATTTATTGTCTGCATTTTTCTTATATTTTGGTAGGAAATTAAATCTCTACCACTCAACCGTACAAGAGAGATCACATAATGAGTTTCTCGCAGTTATTCACTCTAGGAAGACATTGATTGCACCACGCAGAGTAATCTTCAAGAAGTTGTAAATGTGGCTGGGAAGTGCAACGAAGCTAAGTACATCCGGAGAAAAATCATGCCTCATTACCTAAATGAGGGTCTTCTGCTTGCTGTCCGGGTATATGAGTTTAAAACCGCTCATCCCAATAATATTTTGGCCTTTGTTATATGATAGTTAACATTATCGGATTCATAGCCCGAATTTTCCTTCCCGTATTAGACTGAGACCTAATCTTGTTGATTTAAAAACTATATGGAGATATTGTATTAGGTGAATGATTTGTTATTCCTCTTTTATCTTTTATTAATAAAGGAAGAGGTTCCTTAATAAGAAAACTTTGCCTGTTTTGAAAAATCTTCACATATTTCCAGTAACGAAGATGAGCAAACAAAAGAACTCACCTTGATGATATTTATTTTGTGTTCACTTTCATAGTGATAAGCTTTTCTTTGTGTTTTCATTCTCAGTTGTGAATTTTTCACACACACACAAACACTCATATATATATATATATATATATATATATATATATATATATATATATATATATATATATGCGTGTGTGTGTACTACTATACGTGACCTGTCAAAAATTACAGCTAAATATCTAGATAGCTATGCACACACGCACACGCACAAATTCAACCCTTCCCAACCCTGTCCCCTCTCACCAAGGTTTGATAACTCCTCTCCCCCCTACCCTATTGACGAGGCGAGTCAGAATAGTTATACGCCTGGCAATGCCACTGAGTGGGACCGTAAAAAATATATATATATATATATATATATATATATATATATATATATATATATATATATATATATATATATATATATGCCACTGGGTGGGACCGTATATATATATATATATATATATATATATATATATATATATATATATATATATATATATATATATATATATATATATATATATCTATATATATATATATATATATATATATATATATATATATATATATATATATATATATATATATATATATCATCATCATCATCATCATCATCATCATCAACATCATCATCATCTGCTCCTACGCCTATTGACGCAAAGGACCTTGATTAGATTTCGCCAGTCGTCTCTTGAGCTTTTAAATTAATACTCTATTCATCACCTACTACACTCTTCATAGTCCTTAGCTATGTAGGCCTGGGTCTTCCAACCCTTCTAGTGTCTTGTGGAGCCCAAATAAAAGACCCTGTATTACAGATCGTAGTTCCTAAAAATTTAAAGGATTCTACCTCATTGATCCTTTCTCGTTCCAATGATATTTCATCTTCCATTGCATATTCCATTCTCATCATCTGTCTTCTATTTATATTGAGCCCAACCTCTTGTGATATTTCATGCATTCTGGTAAGCAAACTTTACAAGTCCTGAGGCATTTTGCTAATAAGGACAGCGTCATCAGCATACTTTAGGTCTGTTAATTTTCTGTTACCAAGCAGTCCAATCCTTCTCGGCCATCCCAAATGTTCTTTGCATTACATAATCCATGAGGAGGGTAAACAACATAGGTGACAACACATTCCCTTGAAGTACTCCACTGTTCATTGGAAATTCATTTGATAGGAGTCCATTAGCATTAACTTTGCACTTGGTATGCTCATGAACAGACTTAATCAAATTTACATATTTAAGAGGAACTCCATAATAACGCAGGAATCTCCACAAACTTGACTGGTGCACACTATCACAGGCTTTTTCATAATCTACAAATGCCATCAAAAGTGGATTTCTTTATTCTACACATTGCTGTACCACATGTATTAAAATGAAAATTTGGTCAGTACAACTTCAACCTTTTCGAAATCCTGCTCGTTCATCTCTCAGATTTTCACCCATCTTTCTCTCGTGTTTCTTTACAATGAGCATACTATATATTTTCATGACAACCTATGTAAGTGAGATGCCTCTGTAATTATTGCAATCAGTCAGATGTACTTGATTTGGCCATTTTCACCAACACTCCTAACTCCCATTCATCAGGTTTTGTCTCTTCACACCACATTCTGCAAAATAGCCTAATCTTGTGATTATTCTGAAGTCACTTCATTTTCGGCCAAAATCATCTCAGCAGTTTTTCCATCGTATCCAGGGACTTTTGTGTGCGTATATATATATATATATATATATATATATATATATATATATATATATATATATATATATATATATATATATATTATATATATATATATATATATATATATATATATATATATATATATATATATATATATATATATATATATATATATATATATATATATATATATATATACTCTATGTATGTGTAGAATAAATATACGCTTATTTGGTGTGTATATATATATATATATGTATATATATATATATATATATATATATATATATATATATATATATATTCTTACGAAGCTGGTCTAGTGTAGAATAAATGTTTTATTCATGTATTTCAATTGTGTATTTAAAAGGTTTATAGCCAGCTTGTATGGTGAGCTCCTCTCATGTACTGTAGGAATAAGTAATTGTATGTAAATTGTATAAGACTTTCGTCGTTAATTTCACTGTATTTTTCATTCAAGTCAGTATATGTAAATTTGTGTTATTTTTAAAATCAACTTTTTATTTCACATATTTTGCAATCTCGATCAAGTGTGTTGTACAAACCATACGAGGTATGAACGAGGGCTTATGCAATTTTTTATGTTTTTATCAGGTATTGCGTCATGTTTGTGAGAGATTATGCAAGTGTTATATTTCCACGTGTTTGTAATATTCCTGGAAATC
>NC_090725.1:265254526-265259526 GCF_036898095.1 Palaemon carinicauda | reverse complement strand
CGCTCGTTTACTTTTGATCCCTGTTCTTTAGGAACAGAAAAAAATCGTAATTTTATTTAAATTTTCAAGGTATTTTGATAAACCTTTTGAATATAGGCCTATAAGTAAAAAATTCCACCCGCATTTTCATATAGGCTCTCTCTCTCTCTCTCTCTCTCTCTCTCTCTCTCTCTCTCTCTCTCTCTCTCTCTCTCTCTCTCTCTCTCTCTCTCTATATATATATATATATATATATATATATATATATATATATATATATATATATATATATATATATGTGCGTGTGTGTGTTTGTGTGTGCATATGCCTATATACACACGGACACACATGTTTACATGTATGAATATATATTATGTATACTTGTATATACATAAAAATTTATGTGTTGTTTTATAGTTGTTAAGAGCCTTGCAATTTCAACGGCACAACCATTATCTGATCCAAGCACTTGATGCAGAAGACCACTCCTCTCTTTAATTATTTTTTTTTTTCATCATCTCTTTGTCAATGGTCCTCTATCAAGGATTTTTCTAACATTGGCCTTAAATGTCGAAAGCAAGGTTTTCCTTTATTTGTTTTCCATTGATGCTTCAATTTATCAATATGTAAATAGATTAAAAATATTGTATCAATAGATTATGAAAGAAAGAAATTTATTAATAACAGAAGTCAAACGCTTTTCATCTACATTCTTTTGAAACAATGTCACCAAATATATTTAAGTCTTGTTTACGCGACCAGTCAAAAATGACGGCTATAGGTTTTGATAAATATGCACGCACATGCAACTCCCCTCTCACCAGGGCGTGATTACTTTCTACCCCCTACCTGAGGGACAGGAAGAGACCGAGTAGTAATACGTCTGACAATGCAGCTGAGCGTGACTGGAAAGAAAAGAAGTACGCACAAGATGTGAGGTCGCAGTTTCTATTATGGTCGAGACGTTTTGACGGTAATTTCATTAAATCGGCTTCATTGATCAAAAGCTGAGATCTTCCGCAATTGGCTACTATTAAAATATTGTTTAACCATATTTCATATTCTCGTACCACGTTTTTTCAGGAACAGAAAAGCAAGTGTTATTGTAAACAAAACAAAAATCTACAAAAAACACGGGAGTTTTCACTTTTACGTCAAAGGGAACGACTCTGCGAATTATCTGCTTAAAACGGAAAATAACTCGAGGGGGTTTGTGGGAGAGGGGAACAGAAGGAAAGGGGGAAGGGGAGAGGAGGAGGGTTTTTTTCCCCCGAGAACTCCGTCCGTCTCTCAGCATCTGTAACCGCAGATTGTCACTCAGCAAGATCCTTTTATGAGGCTCTCATCCCCTCCCCCTCCTCCGGTCCTCAGCCGGGTACAGCAGCCCCGGTCTCCTATCGACAGCTCTCCCTTGTTGAAGCTCATTCGCCCCGCACTTCTATTACCTTCCCGAAAACTAGCTAACTATTTAGACTTAATTGGAACGTCTTATCGTCCTCGTGTTCTCCAAATCCCACCCATCCCTCTAATCTAAACTACAAGGACTACCAGTTCTTTTCGGGGGACGAGTCATTCATTACATCAGGCCTAATTAAGGAAATTGCGTTCGTCTAAGTACTAAAGAAACTTATTTCAAATTGCTTGGAAACGCACAATTAATTACTTGATTCACACCACCGCATTCAGGGTTGCCGAGCGGTGGCAAATACTATTGTAAGTTTAGTTGAAAGCAAGAATCAGTTTAAGAAAAATTGCGTTTTGATGCTATCCAGAGTGGAATTTCACAAATGCAATTTTTAAATGGATAGATGAGATAATTTCTGGAACTTATCACGATTTACCATGATATATCATTATCATTATTACTTGCTAAGCAACATACAACCCTAGTTGGAAAAGCAGGACGTTTGAAGCCCTAGGGTTCCAACATGGAAAATAGCCTATTGGGGAAAGGAAATCAGGAGGAGAGAGAGAGAGAGAGAGAGAGAGAGAGAGAGAGAGAGAGAGAGAGACTCCATGCTACAGAGGCTATGGCACTACCCCAGACTAGAGAACAATGGTTTGATTTTGGAGTGTCCTAGAAAGAGCTGCTTACCATAGATAAAGGGTCTCTTCTACTCTTAATAAGAGGGAAGTAGCCACAGAAAAATTACAGTGCAGTAGTTAATCCCTTAAGTGAAGAAGAATTTTTCTTTTATGTAAGTGTTGTCAGGGGTATGAGGATAGAGGAGAATGTGTAAAGAGTAAGTCAGACGATTTTGTGTATGTATAAGCAAAGGAAAAGTGAGCATTAACGAGAGAGAGAGAGAGAGAGAGAGAGAGAGAGAGAGAGAGAGATCCAATGTTGTACTATCTGGCCAGTCAATAGCTCTTTAGCGGTAGTATCTCAAAGGGTGGCTGGTCTTTGGGCAACCTGCTGCCTTCTATACGCACATATGAATTCATTTCAATATGAGGTCATTGCCCTTTACATGGTACGGCTTTGGTCGAAAACATCACAACAATCGATGTCACCATCATTCAGGGATGAACCCACTGTGCAGTAAAACATCCTCTGCATTTGTTGTTCATGCACTTACAGTCAAATAACATCGGCAACATGTTAAACTCTTCACATACTCAAGGCTATTCGTCCATATCTTGCGCTCACCGTTGCCTTTTCTAGATATTATAATCTTCCTTTCTGGTAATTCTTTCAGCCTATCTATCTAACCATATCAAGAGCTTCCTCTCCCTCAGCCTCCTAACACTATCGAATTATTAATTCCTACTTAACGATTGTTGTCTATTCTATCCACACACCAGAACCACCTAGAAATATTGTGATCTACCCTTCCACCTACAACAACCCTTTTTCCTCTACTTGCTATCTCACCATTTCTCAAAGAATTGATTCTTCTTATGCGGACCGTACTGGAGGCATTTAATTTCAACAGCTTCAGGCTTTCATATTTCATTTGCCCACGACATACAAGCTTTTCTTCCAGAAAGGCTAGTTGGCTCCCCCATGCCTTGATAGCGTCCATCTTGGCTTCCATAAGCAATTGAAGACTCATGCCATTCTTTCGCACACAACCAGATTCCTTTGCTACATCGTCTATTCTGTAAATCACCTCTTCTCACATCCTGTATTTACTCCCAAGTACTTATAATAACTAACCACCATCCAAGTTAACATTCAAGATTTATGATAACTCTTATAACCTTACTATTCTTCAAATTTACTCCCAAGCTTTCCTTTCTTGCAAGCACCATCAGCCTCTTTCACCAACTTCTGCATTTTTCTTGATTGTTCCCAATCAATATAATATAATTTGTAAATATTTACTGCTCTGCACTTCTCTCTCATCTTATCTCCATCCACTGTTTCCTTCGACTTCACTCGACACACACACACTTGTATACATATACATACACACACACACACACACACACACACACACACATATATATATATATATATATATATATATATATATATATATATATATATATATATATATATATATATATATATATATATATATATATTCAAATAAGCCATGTATTATACTCCTACCAATATCTGGATTCTCTCTATAGTTCGGGATCAGAGACCCAAGGGGGAGTCAAATTGAACATAATAGCTTCTGGTCGGCCATGAAATCGAACCAGGCAGAGAAACTGAGGCGACAGTGATATACCATCTAGCCACAGGAGGAGTATAATATATGGCTTATTTGAATATGAAAAACACGTTTAGATGCACAAAATTTATCATATATATATATGTATATATATATATATATATATATATATATATATATATATATATATGCAGTATATATATATATGCAGTATATATATATATATATATATATATATATATATATATATATATATATATATATATATATATATATGTGTGTGTGTGTGTGTGTGTGTGTACTGTATATATATTACAAAAGGACTACCACGTGAATATTGGATTTCTGTATCGCAGTTTAATTCTAAACACAGAAAGCATCCACATCAGGTGCTTCATATACCTTCACCGAAAATTTACCAGTAGTGTGTTTTGAAATTCCCTATGCTCGCTGCACTTTCGAATCCTATAATCGTTTCTGTAATATATTGCCCATTTGACCTCTTCTCCCCATTCCTTACTCCATCATCTCTCCTTACCCCAACATGTTTTAATACACTTTACTCACTTGTTACTTTAATTATCCACCTGTAAGCCACTGATGATGAAACCGCTATGGGATCATCTTTATCTTCCTAAAACTTTATTTCTAATAGCTTTTTCCTCTACTAAAATAGTTTCTTCCTCCTATAACTACATATTATTATTACCCCGTCTTGCCCTTATATGCCTACATCCATTTTTTTGCAACTTTTTTTTTTTTTTTTTTTTTTTTTTTTTTTTTTTTTTTTTTACAGTATCTTCATAAAATCTCACCTCAATACACAATCCCACTTTAATACATAACTCTCACTTCAATACAGAAATCCCAAAATTTTTCTTATATTACTTCTGCATATGCTATAATTTACTACCTTCATAAGTAACTTGTATCCATTATTCTTGCAATCCACATTTTAGAAGAGAAATCTCAAACCAAAATTTCTTTCATTTTTCACTAATTTTCCAACAAGTTAATGCTTAGGTTTTTTATCCATTCACTCATCGTCTATCTACTCTCTACTATATATCATTACCCAATAATACGTATTCTTTAAAACAACATATTTAATCAAACATATTTCCAAACCTTTCCAAAGGACTTTTCATCACCGCCCACTACAGGAATTCCATATCAACTAAACATGTGATATTTTTCCGTCAGTTAAATTTGCTTTTAGATCTTCTAGTACATCAATCCTTTTAAAGTTTCTGGACTTAATTAGGCAAAGGTTAACATTCCCTCTGAAATCTTTTTGTCTCTCATTCTTTTCCACTTCTGGACCCTGTTAATTTGCTATCACAATTCTTTTTCATTTGTCACACTCATTCCTACTACTGTAATCCTTGGAATAAG
>NC_090725.1:265242026-265247026 GCF_036898095.1 Palaemon carinicauda | reverse complement strand
GAAAGCTGTCTTTTCCTTGTTTGTCACTTTGTTGAGAGAGAGAGAGAGAGAGAGAGAGAGAGAGAGAGAGAGAGAGAGAGAGAGAGAGAGAGAAGTGGGAAATACTTGAATGCACTCTAAGCCAAATTGTAGGGAAATGCTCCCATTAAAGGTGCGTGCGTGTGTGTGTGTATTAAATTTCTCAAGGATATATTTGCAGTTTTTCTTGGCATATTTCCACCGCAAACTCATCATTAGTTCCGCCGACTCTACAGCCCATCCCAAAGCAACCCCCTCCTCTCCCTCCCCTCCTCCCTCCCCCTCCAAACCGCCAAAAACGTCAGCTGATCAAAACCAACACAGCATCGTAGCAGCAGAAGACGCATCGCTGCCCCTTGAAACAACCTGCTCCTTCGCCACAAATCTTCCTCATCTACATCTTCAGCGTTCACACTCATCCTTTTCTAAAATCATCTTCGGCCTCCTCGTCTTCCCTCTTCCTCTGGCTCCTTCATGCGCCATTGTTCTTCACCTCACTACCAACAGATTATTATCATTATTATTATTATTATTATTATAATTATTATTATTATTGTTATTATTATTATTATTATTACCTCCATCAACGAAGTTGGGAGGAGGTCATGTTTTCTTGTCCGTTTGTCTGTTTGTGAACTACTTCCTGGCCACAATTTTACTCATAGAGTAGTGAAACTTTCAGGGATTAATTGTTATGTTGAGGCGTGGAAGCGATTCAATTTTGAAAGTCTTAGGTCAAAGGTCAAGGTCAAGGTCGAGCAAAAGGTCTACCAAATCAACCCTAACCTTAACCCCAAGTTCGCATATGGTTGTCACACATGCATCAATAGGCTTACGGGTTAATTGATTCTGGGAACGGCAAGCTGGTTTCGAGAAATAAGCTGTCGTGGTGGACGTCTGCACTCTTGGAGTGCTATTGTTATTGGTAGAGGTTATTTTACACCTGGTCTTTTTGTCTGTTGTCTGTTACTTGGTAAAGTTACCTATCAATGTAGATTTTCAAGTAAAGTGATTTTTTTTCTTCAAAGTGTGCCATCATATATTTTTGAATAAGGTTGACTCGAAACTAGAGGTCACTCTGATCTACCTTCGCTATGACTGCTAAGATATGAATAATGACAATAGTATCTTTTCCGGAGTTTTTAGGTCTCTTTAACAATATCGAAATTTTCAGCGCAGGAAATTATTTATTGATTATGTGAAGTAACCTTTTCTGCTAAGAGGATGGTCATTATCGGAAGCTTTTTACTACATTCTATTGACCATAGCAACTCCCACTTTTTAGCCTTCTATTACGGATTTTTCCTTAGTTGCACTCGGGCGCTGAATGGCCTTCCCAGGCCCATTCCTGGGTCGCATGTTTCATATTTCATCAATCAATTATGTTAAATCAAATATTGCAAACATTGTGCATATCTAGTTTTTATGTTTTCCATTATTACGACACTCTAACGTTATGTCGAAGGTACAGTTTCATACAGGAATTACAGTTGCATACAGGAATTACTGGCACACCTCGCTCTGAGGTAATACACCCTGTCACACCCCTACTGAGATGGTAGAGAGGTGTGGGTGGGGCTACACACGGGAACTCACCGTACAGTTAGGGTGTGACAGGGTACACTTCCTCGGAACGAGGTGAGCCAGGAATTCCCGTGTCCAAATGTACATGACCTTTCTATTCTAATCTATACTGATTTCCATATTATCAATGGAGCCGTTATGTATAACGTCTACTTCATCAGCTTCATTTTGATTGCCCAAACTTTTAAAATTCCTGTGATTAGCAGATACAGTAGTTCTAGGCATGAACACGAACTTGTTTTCATATGAAAATAGAAAGAGTATGTTGAAATGCAAAGAATATTTAATATAAATTAGAATAGAAAAAAATATGCAATGATACTTATTTTTTTCAACAAAAGCCAATGAAGTTTCTTAATAGAGGTGTGAGTTTCTTTATTTTTATGACACCTGTTTCTTGTTAATGTGGATATACAGACATTTTATTTTAAAAGTTCCTTCAAGAAATTTTTAAATGTCTAAAAGATCCCACAAAAATATTTAAATGTCTAAAGATCTAACCTGGAAATTTTTAAATGTCTCAAAAGACTCCACCAAGAAATGTTTAGATGTCAAAGATCCTACCTGGAAATGTTTAAATGTCTAAAAGATTTCACCAGGAAATGTTTAAATGTCTAAAAGATTCCACCAAGAAATGTTTAAATGTCTAAAATATACCACCAAGAAATGTTTAAATGTCTAAAACATCCAGCCAAGAGACGTTTAGATGTCTAAAAGATTCCATCAAAAAATATTTAAATATCTAAAGGTCCAACCAAGATGTGTTTAAGTGTATAAAAGTCCAATCAAGAAATGTTTGAATATGTTAAAGGCTCTACCAAGAAATTTTCAAGTGTCTGAAAGATCAAACCAGGAAATATTTAAATGTCGTGGTTAGCATCCCAATCTGTGCATTACTCTACAAATGTTCATGTTCCTAAAGTTTTTTAACAAGAAAAAACATATCTATTGAAAGATATAATTTTTTTTTTTTCGTACAGTAGGTTGTAACACTATCCACACATGATTATAATCACCATTTCTGTATGAATTAGAATATTTCGTTTAGAGGCGCTACAATCTGATAAAAAAAATACCCTTTTCATTCATAATGATCTGATTGGAAATATCTTGCCATAGAAATCGGGGCACGCTAACAAACTGCCGGGCTGAACTAGAGTTTTGCTAAGGTTTCCAAAACTTTTGTTACCTTATTCATTATCATTGTTTTTGAATCGGAAGTCTTGCAAGAGATGTGCGGGGATAGAGAGCCCGATACTATTACTGGCATGATAGTGTGTGTGTGTGTGTGTGTAAATTAAGCTGGTCTTATACCAGCATAGGGTATCGTTCTTAGAGCAAGAAAGAGGTGTCCAAGTAAAGGAAAAAGATGCAGCTGGTGATAACAAGATTGACGTTTTCTGGGTAATTTTTTTTTTTTTTTGTATGGGAGTGAGGAAAACTACTTACAGGTTAAGGAGTGCATGTGCGTGTGTGTGGCGTGTGCGTGCGTTTTAGGATAGGCGTTATCTTTGATTCAGCCATTAGAAAATGAATGAGGAGGTGGTTGCTCTCTTGGCTTTCTTTAATGTCACATTTATATCAGTTTTTTAGATAATTTAACTTCCCAGCCTGAAATGATAATTATTGAGAATGTATGCACTGTAATGATAACCTTCTCGGTAATGTCATCTTAAATATTAAATTCACCATCTCTTGAAGTTACCCTCCTCATCATCACTATCATCATTGAAATCACCATCATCTTGACGTCTGTTTTCACCACCGTTACAAAATTAATGCATTCAGCGTTGCCGCTCTGAATAGTTAAGACAACCACGTTCATTATTCTAATGAGTGTTGCCATATATATCATCATCTCCGCGTTTAACTCTAAAGAAACGACGTTCAACATAATTGGTCGTTGTTTGCGCAGCGACACGTTTTTCCTCTTAATTTATCAGTTTAACCCCTCGCCTTTATCCTGGCCCCGTCTAAAACGACAACGCATCCTTCAGCTGGCAACGCTTCTTTCAAATGAACTCGCCTAATTAAATCAATTAATCATAGAGACAAGTGACAGCGCAGCGAGAGAGAGGACGCATGCAACAGATATTCCAGCCGCGTTTTCCACTTGTGTATATTTCATAATTTCGCCGTAAAAAGAAAGAAAACTCGAAAGAGAGATAGTGAGAAAAAAAGAGAAAATGGCTTTCATGCGCATGCGTCACAAAAGAGCATATGGCGGGAAACCCTAATTGCTATTTCTTTCGCTTTGACAACGCGTAACTCCACCACGCGATCTTGCGTTTGTTGATGCTGGAATGTGTGGAAAGAGAAACAGCTCAAGCGATTAGCCGTAATTATACCAGGAAGCCTCCAAAGGGAATTAACAGAAGCAATGGAGCGGCCATTCCACACCAGAGTACCTAATGCTATTATATCCACACAATCAACCCACCCCAGCCCTTACCCCATGGATTGGGAGGTACTGAACAGCAGCAAATTATTTCTTTATCATGTATCGCAACATTCTCTCTCTCTCTCTCTCTCTCTCTCTCTCTCTCTCTCTCTCTCTCTCTCTCTCTCTCTCTCTCTCTCTCTTGTGGTCAAGGCTTTCTTATTCACTGGAATCTACATTCAGGTGTACGTGGAAAGCTTCGTACTAACATTTCATATCGGCGTAGATGACCATGGTCATTGCGACGTCTATTTACATATCTAAATCAATGTGTCTTTTCATTTCACATCCCCCAGGCCTAAGAACTATGCATTTAGAAATGCAGAAGAATTTAATATTTTTTTAGCCAAATGTAACGCGTTATTCTGGTATTTATAGATTTTGGGCGTTACCAGTTAAAGATCCCGTGTTCAATTCCCGGGAGAGTTGACAGATTTTAAGAAGGTTCTGTTAAATCATATTATTACCATCACTAGCCGATGTACAACCCTAGTTGGAAAAGCAAGGTGCTATAAGCTCAATGTCTCCAACAGAGAAAAATAGCCTAGTGAGGAAAGGAAATAAGTAAATGAATGAATGTCTCCAACAAAGAAAAATAGCCTAGTGAGGAAAGGAAATAAGTAAATGAATGAATTACAAGAGAAGTAATGAACAATTAAAATGAAATATTTCAAGAACACTAATAACATTAAAACAAATCTTTCATAGGTAAACTATAAAAACAAAAAATAAAGAGTAAGAGAAATAGACAGAATTGTCTGGTAATCAAGCAATGTATTATGTGTGTGGTCGTTACTCGTGTGTGGTGGGTGTTCACAAAGCTGATTTACTTTTCAAAAATATTGGGCGAACCGGAATGCTAACACTTGGGGTAATCTGTTCTTAGCAAAAGATGGTGAAAACATTAATGTTTTGCATCATTTTAAGAGGAAAGGACATCGGGTCTTCTTAGTTACTA
>NC_090725.1:265219526-265224526 GCF_036898095.1 Palaemon carinicauda | reverse complement strand
TATATATATATATATGTATATATATATATATATATATATATATATATATATATGTATGTATGTATGTGTGTTTACATAAGTATTTGCATATTTATATATATAGTATACATTATATATATATATATATATATATATATATATATATATATATATATATATATATATATATATATTCATGTATATAATTATGTACCCATGAAAGACACAAAATCATATTACACATTATTCCTGTACAAAGTAGATTCACTCGAGTCTGTCACATATTACATGTGTATACTAGTATGCATACAAAAGAGGGAGTGCAGCAAATTTGCCGTTGCCGCAAATATTCCAGCAAAGGCCCCATTATTTCCGCCATGCCTTGGTGCATCCTTGTTGAGCGATCTCTCTCTCTCTCTCTCTCTCTCTCTCTCTCTCTCTCTCTCTCTCTCTCTCTCTCTTGCCGGCAGTAACTACGGCCACACATCGCAAGAAGAGAAGCGTCATTGACATTTTCATATTATTATTTACGATGATCGAGTTTAGCCGGGGAAACGAACAGCACAGGAGGAGGGAACGATCTCTCTCTCTCTCTCTCTCTCTCTCTCTCTCTCTCTCTCTCTCTCTCTCTCAACGACAACTCGAAAAGATCCTTGCCTTGAAAAGTCATCCATGCTTTATTGTGGTGCAATAGTGAAATGTTCTGTTTGTTATTGAAGATGGTTGTTTGAATGTCACTGTTTTATCGTTTTTTTTTTTTTTTTTTTTTATGTAGGTTTTCTGTCATCTGTTTACTACTTTCAACGGTGCTATAAAATATGTTGTTATATAATGACTATTTTTACCGTATTGGAAGTTTTGTTTGCAATTTGTCTGCAATTTTTTTTTCAAGGTTCTTTATATTGAGTGTCGTTTTTTTATTATTATTATTATTATTATTATTATTGTTGTTGTTGTTGTTGTTGTTAATAGTATACGCTACCCGTAAAAAATGACGGCTAAAGATTTAGATTGAAATGCACAAATACGCAAACGCGCACACATAAATTCAACCCTTCCCACCTACCCACCCCCCTTTCCTAACTACAACACTGCAGTTTCGGCAATTTGTGAGACATTGTGGTTTCCGAGTGTGCGTCACGGGGTACCCCCTTTTCAACATGGTATGACCCTCTCTCTCCCTACCCGTGCGACGGGGAGAGATCGAATTGTCATACGTTTGGCAATGTCGCTCAGTAGGACAGGAAATATATATGTATATATATGTATATATATACATATATATATATACATACAGTATATGTATATATATATATATATATATATATATATATATGTATATGTATATATATATATATATATGTGTGTGTATATATATATATATATATATGTATATATATATATATATGTATATATATATATATATATATGTATATATATATATATATGTGTTTATATATATATATATATATATATATACATCATATATATATATATATATATATATATATATATATATATATATATATATATATATATATATTTATTTATTTGTTAAAGCTCAACACTTGCACTATATTATAATGGAGATATTATTACTATTATCATGTGTACATGTGTGTGAGTTTTGTATGTTGTAGGCAAAGCACTGCTTTTTATCGTACGTGCCACAAACACATCTACTCACATTGTGGCCCATAAGTGACACATGGTTATGTAAACTTCCGGATGCTTACGCCGACAGTTTTAGGAAGAAAGTTGGAGTAACTAATTGATTCATTTCACGGCTTTTGAATCATTTTGGCCGCCTACTCCTGTCTCAATGAAAATCCCCTTAAGTGGTTATAAATTCATTTGAGTTTAAATGCCTGAAAATATTTTCTTTGCACTGAGGAATCATTAGACGATTTCTTAATTTTCTTTCGTAGCATGTCATTTGATGTTTTTTTACTATTTGTTAAACACTTCATAAAAAGATTTATCGTTTTTAAACATAAAGTTCGAAAGTTTTGCAAATTATAGCAAACAGTTGAGCTATTGTGCTCCAAAGAAAAAGTATCAAAGTCAATTTCATTGACTATTCACGCCAGACTTTGGCTGCCATATTTTCAAGCCCTTCTTTGGGATGCCGGGATGTAATAATGCTTAAAAGGTTCGAAGTAGTAGTAGTAGTAGCGACTGCTTTTGAAACGACTCCTGCCTATCCATACATCAAATAGTCTGGTCTATTCTCTACACATTCTTCTTTTTCCTCTTACACCTTGACAACATAAATAAAACCGAAAAATTCTTCTTCACCCAAGGGCTTAACTACTGCATTGTAATTATTCAGTGCTAGTTCCGATTTGGTAAAGGTAGAAGAGACTCTTTAGCAACTCTTCTAAGAGAAAGACACTCCAAAATCAAATCTTTGTTTTCTAGCTTGGGGAGTGTCGTAGCCTCTGTACTATGGTCATCCATTGACTTGGGTTAGAGTTTTCTTGCTTGAGTGTACACTCAAGCACAATATTCTATCTGTTTCATTATTTCCTTCCCTAACTGGGCTGTTTTTCCCTGTTGGAGCTCTTGGGCTTATAGCATCGTGCTTTACCAACCAGAATGTAGCTTAGCTAGTAGTGATGGTAATAATAACTGTTGATAACGATCATAAATCCCCTCTACCCCCTACTTCCCTCGGAATTTCTGTAGTCCAATTATTTCTTTCACATATAAAAAGAGGTTTGTTGGCATTCTCACAAGAAGACACACAGGAATGTGGGCGTAAACTGTTTTTAACGAAGTTTTAAAAGCTTTGTCCTTTATTTCGTTTATAATGGACTGGATTAAGGGCTAGTAATCCATTAAACTGAATTACCACCAATATAACAAAATCGGAATCATAGTTTCCAAAGTCATCTGTGTTGATTAAGCTAAGGCCTGATCAGGTTTCAGTGAAAGTGTAGTCATTTGCAGCTGGTGCGAGGTGTATGCACGTTGAAAATTTTCTCTTTTCTTAAAATTAACTGAGAGAAGATGGAAAGAACAGATCAAAGTGTGCGACAAAGACTGGTGCCGCGGTGTAGTCCCGTGGATGAGTTGGAGACCTATTGCAAGATTTTAATCGAGGCTATTGTTAAAGGGCTGAAAAAACTTGAATTTGCTTTGAATATATCTAATGTCTTTGTAAGATATGAAAAGAAAATGTTTCTTGCAGAGATACTTCTTTTTTTGACATTAAACAAATATTTTTTTTTATTATAGTTCTCTCCAGGTCCTCATATATTTTGCCTTGCATGAAACAGCGTTTCACGTATACAGTACTTAATACCTTTCACCTTGGTTTTACATCGAGATAAAAGCATCGCTCTTAGAGGAGAAGGATTTTGGAATTTCTCATAATATTGACCCTATCCACAAATGGCCGTAGTGACGGTCCGTCATTAGGTAGAAACACCTATTTTGGAACTTTTTATTATTCCATAAACTTTTATTAGTTTACACCTTTAATAGAATGCACACGGCCATAACTCATATGGGCATTGCTGAATCTCCGAGTGAATATTTTCATTCACTACTAAGGTCAGCTTCTCTTTCTCATCTTAACTTCGAATTATTTGAATCTGTATATTTCTCCTATGAATATTTTCTTGTTAGATCTTTTGTAAACCTTCTATCTGAAAAGTTTATCAGAAATAAATTTGTTTAGCTCTCGGGTTTTATTGGATGTTTGCATTTTTATCGATACTTCTTACCGCTTTCATCTCTTCCTTACAACTCGACGCCTGGTAACTTTAATTTGCTTTTTATTTGTAAGTGAAGACACGCAATGTTAGTTTATACTTGAGCGTATTTCGACTGCTTTTCGTATCGCATGACCGTTCCCATTTATTTGTGGTTTTATGTTTGGCACTTGATACGTGTATTAAACAGGAAGGCGTTTCTAAGGATCTCTTGATTTATTTTTCCTGGATTACTCCTTTGCTTGCTTCTGAATACTGATTTGTCTTGTTAAGAAAAAATTAGGAGAGAAGAACAGACCTTCGTAAATGGATACACGGATGTTTATATTGTTGTTCAAATTTTATTTTAAGATTAGTGAAAATACAATATCACAGAGAAATGTATTAAGTTTGTGTTACAATGATTGGAATTTATAAGCACTTTGGGGTATAATCGTATATTTTCCTTTGATAAAAAATAGAATATTTCTGTATAATTTGTTGGTATGTACGCTTCTATGCTTATGTTAATTTTTATTACTTGGTATGCACACATTATATATATATATATATATATATATATATATATATATATATATATATATATATGTATATATATATATATATATATATATATATATATATATATATATACACACACACATATATATATATATATATATATATATATATATATATATATATATATATATATATATATATATATATGTATATTTCGGGGATCATTTTGAGGTTCTCACTTAATTTTAAATACTTCAGCTAACTTGTCCATGTGTGCCTGTGCGTTCAGGTTAATGCAGTCATTCGTTAGAAATGTATGTTTATATCTGCAATTTGTTGAACTGTCGTCATATGTGCGCATTTATATGTTCACATTTTGAATTCATCGGGACTCATTCTTCGTCGTATGTGTGTATTTGTTTGTACGTGTTCATGAATCCGTTTTACCCGAATGTCATCATCACCAACATGAAACCAGCTATGGTGACCCGCCCTGCAAGTTCCCAAATGACATCTTGCACCCCAGGTTCCTGCAACAATCAGCTCTATTTTAAGGTCCTTCATGGCAAAGGGAAAAAAAACAAGTTCTCTTTAAAAGTAAATCAAGTCGTTAGAAGCTCCTGCGATCTAAATAGAAACTCTTTTGTTTCTTATGATTTTCTTGACAATGGCATATACTCTGTACCGTGTCAATTAGAAAAACCATCCAGATTCGCACCCGATTGGAAATTGGTCAAGAAAAGATGATTTCTAGGCAGGGCTTCGATCACATTCCTATAGGGCAACTTTTTTGGCCTTTTC
>NC_090725.1:265204526-265217026 GCF_036898095.1 Palaemon carinicauda | reverse complement strand
ATAGAGAGAGAGAGAGAGAGAGAGAGAGAGAGAGAGAGAGAGAGAGAGAGAGACTAGGTCTTTAGTATATAGGGGAAATTATTAAAGAACATTAATTAATTTTTTTCTTATTCGCTATTTTTATTGTAACTCCTCGTCTACTTTTAAGCGACATTATTATCGCTTATATTTGAGCTCGAATAACCTTGTCATTATTATTGATAGTTCTAAAATTGGCAACGTAATAAATATTTAGCCATGGTCCTTACAAGGAAGCTTAAAGCCCCAGGAAAACCTCTGAAGATTTGAAGTAGGCCTATAAACTTGTCTCACGAAAACCACTGAAGACTGCTGTCTGTTTTAAATCGGTTTACCTTGTTTTGAATTATAGTTCTTGTGTCAGAAGTTTTCCATCTGACCTTTAGTTTAACCGTGTTAAGGATAAGTAATGGTTTGGTTGAAAAGTCTTCAAACTTGGATGGATTTTTCCAAGAACATATATCCGTGAAAAATATTTTGGGTCAATAAGAAATGTTACATTTTTAAACTAAATGATTATTATTATTATTATTATTATTATTATTATTATTATTATTATTATTATTATTATTATTATTTATTTGTAGTAGTAGTAACAGCTATTGGTAGGTCTACTAGTTTTGCTGTTTTTACTAAAGGTATAACTCTGTGACGTTAATACCAAGTTGCCCCCCAAAAGATAGATTATAATTTGTTCAACTCATTTGCGTTTAGATTTGTTATTTGTTTAAAGTAAGATGGGTGAATATGAAATTTAGGCATCATGGCATAACTCCTATATAGAAAAAACAAAAAGCACTACGGATGAGAAGTTGCAGAAGCTAGGGAAATCTTCTGGGGAAAACATGAAACGCATAAGATGGATCATTAATTGGTTATGGTTCTCAAAGAGTATAAGAAACATAATATTTTATAGGGATAATTAACAGATTATCAAGAGCGAAAAGGAAGAAGAGAGATCCAGACAAATATTGCAGGTATGGATAAACAGTCAAGATGACTATTAAGTATACAACTATTCTTGTAATGTTCAATGCTGTCACTGATATGTGACAATAATTTTAACTTATGCTGAGTACGGCCAGATATCTTCGCCAGTGTAGATTTTTTTTTTCTATTCGTAGTCATATTTTATGATACAAAATTTGAATCCCAGTTGTACGAATATTATGAAAATGATTGTTGAATATCTTGAAGTTAATCAATGCAATTCTAGAAAAATCCATGGCGTCCTTAATGCATGATCTATAGCAGGGCTCTGGTTTCCCAGTTAGACGAATAAAAAAAGATCTGGCATTTTGTTCATCTCTCGCAGGTCACTCCGTGAACCTCCCAAGCAGTAAAGCCACCTACAGATAAACATAATATTCACCTTGAAGTCTAATAATCTTGTAAACTTAAAAAAAAAAAAAAACTGTAATGCACGTGTTTCCAGTAAGTAAATAATTTCATAAACTTTCTGCATTAGTATAAACTCTTTAAAACGGAAAGAACTTGCGAAGACGAAGGTAAAGCTCCAGGCAATGAACAGAAGAAGAAGTTTCCAAGGCGACAAAATAATCTGTGAACAAAATGAAGTCGTATTCCGTGTGGCATTAAATTCAGCTCATCCAACGGTAATGTTGCTTCTCTCTTTTTTTTCTCTCTTTTTGTATCATCGCCAATTTAGAGTAATTGGTGGAAACGCTTGTTGACTTGTACTAAAGCTACAAAAAGGGAAAGTAAAAAGATAAGAAAAGAGAAAAAAAGTGCCATTAAGTTACAGTTAGAGAGCGGGAAATTAGAGGGAAATGTTTTGTGCATGAGCATATAAAAGGCGCCAACCCTTCCGTGACTACGCCAATTTTATCTTGTTCCTATTTCAGGTTTTGTTTGTTTTACTTCTTTGAATCCCTGTTATTTCACGTGCCATAATTGCCTTATTTATTTGTTCTCTTAATTGATGTTACAATTTTGTTTATTGAGGTTGTTCAAAAATCTAAAGTAAATGTATATTTCCTGTTGAACACGGTATACATGCAGTTAGATAGGTTCACGTTCATTGTTATGTATTCTGTATGTATTTACAATGAGCCAAGACACATATGTGTAAAATTCAGTGATATTTTAATAGAAAAACTAGTTCTGTTTGTATGGCGCCAAATCACGGCCACTGACCAATCCCCCCCCCCCCCCATCCCCACCCCCACACTAAAAAACCTGGTATGACAACTTGCTTTTCTGATATTGATTTATATCTGATGCATTTCTATGTTACTTTGTTACCAGAGTGTGCACGCACGCCTTCATTACCGAGAACAGCACTCATAGCCAGCTCGGATATCGTTTTTTTTACGGGCTTAGTTATCAGGAATTGTGAAATGGTTTGAATTTCACTCATCAGTAAGATTTAAAATCTGTTTCGAAGTACATTATTAATGTAGAGTATTGGGAGTTTTATGAGAACATGTAGCAGACCTTAACAGGTTAACTGTGGTACATGTGTAGAATCCTTGGGAAACAATGTCATATTTGCGCATATCACTATATGAGAAACTGCTATAGATTCCGTTAAATTTGATTGAGTAAAGCACATAGCTTTTTTTTTTGTTCTCCTAAATAGACCTGATAAAGTTAAATGAACCATGAAAACAGTGAAAGATATTGTCTGATTCTATTAAAGAAAAAAGAAAAAGAATGATGTAGACATAACTGGAGAAACTACATGAAATGTCAAATCCTTTGATCCTTTGACCAATCATTTCAGGAGCCTCTAAATTGCGATAAAAGTCAAACGAAGAAAAAAGAATTCTAAGAATTTCATGGAATGTCGTACATCTATTGCAACAGAATGAAGCGAGTAATGGGGAAATAAAGGAGGGAATTTAATTACACGAGAAGTATGTTTGGCATCCACGAATCCAATGAAAAGAGAATTGCGCACAGAATTACTGCTGGAAATAAGTGCCTTTGCGAAAAGGATCCTTGGGAAGACTCTCCCAAAGAGGATCAGTGCTAGTGACCTTATCAATCAATCAGGTTAATTCAACGGAAGAATTCAAAAAGAGAGGAGTCCGAGTAAGATTTTCTGGAGGGAGAGTAAGTTGAAGAATGCTAAGAGCAAAATAGAGGAGTAAAATTAATGGGCATAACTTCTAGAGAATGTAAATGAAGAAAAGCCAATTAGAATTTAAGGTTTCATTTTTTTGTGAGAGTTTTTATTTCTATGAAGCTTGATTATTTGTAAGTATAAAAGTAACATAAACCAAAGAGGGCCTGGAATCTTTGCAATGATGATGATTATTTATGTTATATGATGAAAAGGTTCCTTTGTTGGATGCTAATGACAATTCAGGATATTTGTCATAAATGTCGCTGCTGAAAAAGGAAAAATAAAGCAATTAAAGGCTTTATAGGTGTAAAGGCTGCCGCTCGTGAATGGCAGGAGCAAGGGACAGTGAGACTGACCAAGCCCCCTCTCCACCAAAGCTAGGACAAGGGAGGGCCAGACAATGGCTGCTAATGACTATAGGCTCCCAAAAATCCCTCATCCTTAGCTCACGGGGATTATGAGGTTGAAAACACTTAGGAAACTATCGAGCTTGAGCGCTCGAACCCCAGTCCGTCGATTGCCAGGCAGGAACGTTTCCAATAGGCCACCACAATCCTAAATGATGAATACAGTAGTTACTATGCCTGAAATTGAAGAAAATGTCAATAACAAGAGTACCTTGGTCATGTTCGTCAGAAGGACACTCCAAAATCAAACCACTGTTCTCTAGTGTTGGGTAGTGCCATAACCTTTGTACCATGGCCTTCCACTGTCTTGGGGTAGAGTTCTCTTTCTTGAGGGTACAGTCGGGCACGCTGGTCTGTCTTGTTTCCCTTCTTGTTTTGTTAAAGTTTCTATATAGTTTATATAGGAAATATTTATTTTAATGGTGTTACTGTTCTTAAAATATTTTATTTTAATTGGTAATTAGTTATCTTATTTTCTTGTTTCCTTTCCTCACTGGGCTATTTTACCTGTTGGAGCCCCTGGGCTTATAGCATCGTGCTTTTCCAACTATGGTTGTAGCTTAGTAAGTAAGTAAGTAATAATAATAATAATAATAATAATAATAATAATAATAATAATAATAATAATAATAATAATAATAATAATAAAATGTGTGTGTGGTGTCTGGATATACTCGTACTTTGTAAATCACAGACCAGCAAGAAAATTACAGCTTCCTTACTCTTAAGAAGAGTGACATATGAATGGCTTACATTTCGTTTATTTCTAACGTTGCAACTATCTTTCAGAAAGAAGGAGCTTGCTTGGAGTGCATTCACCGTGGTGTTTATTTGCGAAAATTTGCAAATTGACAACTGACTTTTCAGGTCTAACTGTTACCATAAGACCTGCTGGAATGAAGAACCTGACAGAATGATCAAAATGCCAAAGAAAAAAATGATAAGGCCTGGAGATTTATTGCTCTTTCTGATTGAAGAAGGTTCTCTTCTGATTTTTCTTTCAGAGACTTTTTTTTCATTATGAAACATTTATTTTCAAGTCTTTATTAATACCTAATTCCGTCATTCACGAACTGACATTTATGTTTGAATAATTATCTATTCATACATTATATGGGATTTTTCATTAGCTTTTTCATATATCTTTTAGTGGGTTGATACCGTAATAAAAGAAATTGCACCAACACATTTTTTTCATGCATATCTGTAATAATTATCTTTTATGCCACTTCAAGCTGTTGTTAGTAAATGTCAGAAATACATTTCAGGACCTTTAAAAATGACGTAGGTGATTTTGTAAGGCATTGAACATGGATTCACAAACAACACCCCTCCTCACAAATTAGAGTGGATTTAGAATAAATAAAAGTAACAAATTAAACAAAAGGTTTTTGTTCCGGCGACAGAGTATGGGGAAGAAACGGGCTCTTTTGGTAAACTCTGGCGGGAGTGGGAGGAAATGCGTCCGTTCCAGCTGCCTGGTCGCCAATTTTATGGGTGAAATAAAAGACGTGTGATTTCCGCTCGTTGTGTTCAGAGTGAGAGAAATTCTCGTGCATTTGAGAATGTCTCTTGGTTCTTTTATGCCTTATAAATCTTTAGCAGATGACTGAAATCAGCGAGATGCCATTGGGGGATGTGAATGATGGTACGTCGACACAAATCACACGTTGCTCGCTTCCTTCGATCTATACTTAAACGTTGGGGATGACTCGAGTCTTCGAATTCGATTGCCATTAGGAACAGGATGAATCAACAAACTCACGTACACTCACGTTTGTAGACAGACACGCAGACGGACAGAATGGTATACTCGAGGAGAGGAAATGATGATGGCGATGCGGCCAAAGACATTTTAACATGATTCGTCTGCTTTTTCTCATCTTTCAAGTACACTTTCTTTCTCCTTGTCTCTGCCTTCTTTCGCATTGGGATGTTCATGGTGAAAACAGGATATGAGATTTTATCACGTATTCGCTTGACTGATGAGCTAATAAAGAAAAGTCAGACCAAATTCCTGTGTCCATCTTTGCGAAAAGGGGCGTGTGGCTGAGTGTCACCCTAAAATCCTAGCCATCAAAGAGAAGTGTAATACACTCTTCAGAGCCATCCTCCTCAGAAAGGACTGCAATTTATACACACACACACACACACACACACACACATATATATATATATATATATATATATATATATATATATATATATATATATATGTACATATATATATGTATATATATACTGTATATATATATATATATATATATATATATATATATATATATATATATATATATATATATATATATATATATATGTATATATTTATATACATACATACATACATACTTATAACAACAAACAACAGCAAATCCAGCAGTTTCTAGTCCACTGTATGATAAAGCCCTCAGACATGTTCTTATTCATGTCTGGGATTTGGCCAGTTGTCATCACCACGCTGGCCAGTGCAGGTTGATGATGGTGGGAGACTTTCTTATCACTCACAGCAAATCAACCTAGGATGGGTGGCCCTGACTAGTACACCATTGCTGATCATCGGTATATATAAACCCTTTCACCATATACAGTATATATATATATATATATATATATATATATATATATATATATATATATATGTGTGTGTGTGTGTGTGTGTATTTACGTATGTTTATAAAGAACTTAAAACCCTACAATGTCCGCTTCTTGAACAGAGATAAGTCACATTAGATAAAAAAAAAGAGACTATCAAAGGGCCAATGTTAAACAAATCAAGGTTAGTGCTTGCATCTTACTATTTATGCAATCGGGTATTATTATTGTTTCCAGTATATTTTTTCTAACTAAGTTTATCACCATGAATCTCTGTTTTGGCATTTGGCCAGGTTATTATATTTACCCAAGTTAGTCAAGTCATTATTTGTTAATCCATTTGAACTTGATTTTATTGTATTTTGTTTTCATTTATATCTCTTGAGATGTTTGTCCCAAATAAGATAGGTCTTATTCTTAGCAGGGAATATTGCGTATTTCATTATTACAATTTCTAGTGCTAGTGTCTGTAGTATAATTTCAAGTGTTCTTGTATACTAAAACAGTTTCGTTCTTTTCTGTATATATATATATATATATATATATATATATATATATATATATATATATATGTATATATATATATATATATATATATATATATATATATATATATATATATATATATATATATATATATATATATATTTGTGACATTTGAATAACATTAGTTGAAGAGATACACTGAGTATGGTAGCTATTGACTTAATTTTCTTAAATGAACAGTACGTTTTTTTTTTTTAACTTATCCATAAAATCAATAGAATCTTTTCTATGTTTCATACGTTTCACAAAACATTATTTTAGCATTATAGCTTGTTAGAAACTTTTTATTTCACAAACTCATCTCCTTCATAATCCAGTTTATTTAATCTGTAAAATTAATTACATAGCTGTAAATACAGACAAATTTATAAATCTAGAAAGGCTTGGATGAGAAATGTACTTTGTTATAAGCTACTAGTAGATTTCGGGTTTTGGGTGCTTTATGTGTTTTAGTTTGTCTAACAATAAAAACTTCCAAAAAAATTATACTTATTTTCTGTTCCTTTTCTAGAGTAACTTTTGGTCCTCAGAAATTGTTTGCTATTCGCATACGAACAAAGTTTTGGGAATACTACAAAAACATTTTGACCTTGATCGTTTTTCCTGGCACTCGTAAACTCCTTGGCCTCGTCCATCAAGTTTACTCGAGAAAAAGAAGAAAATGAAAGCATCCTTCTCCAAGACATTTTAATTCCAAGATAACGGAGCACGTTTGATTTTTTCATATAACGCTAACAATTTATTATAATAAGTACAATTCTATTCAGACTTTTCTAGAAATATGAAATAATATTTTCATCTATGTGACTGAGGCCCCTTAGAATTTGTAGCCCCTGAGTACAGAGTTTAATAAAATAGAGTTTGATAAAATAGAGAAAAAAAAAACAATAATTGCGACAGTCCTAAATATCTTTCGGAAAATTATATGAATAAAGCCAGGAAAACCTCCGATAATGGCAGTTAAAAAAAGTCAATAAAGTAGAGGGGTACTCAGTAAAGTGCAGACCTCCGCTGCAGGTGCTTATTTCTCGCCATTTTCCTCGACCTTGACCTTTGACCTTACCATGTATTATTTGGCGTGGATTTTCATACACTCAAATATGAACCAAGTATAAAGTTTCTGTGACAACGGTGGGTAAACTTATGGCTGATTACGTGAATTGGACATTTTGCTTGATCGTGACCTTGACCTTTGACCTTTGCATTCCAAAATATAGTGATTTCCAGCTTTTTTACATAACAGTTAATCCCTGTAAATTTCATTACTCTATTAAAATGCTGGCCAGTAAGCTGTTCACAAACAAACACACACACACAACCAAACAAACACAAACGGTGGGTAAAACATAACCTTCCAACTTCGTTGGCGGAGGTAATAATATAATTTCTAATTAAATATCATGCAAATTTTAAGGCCTACTGTAGGTAGTAATGTTAAGTCTATAATTCGAATGGCCTTAAACTCTGATCTCTTTTAGTCTCTGATATGCTTATGGTTTATTTCAAGCAAATATTCTTAATGGGTTTAGTAGATTTACATGACATCTAAATCAAGGTTTCAGTGTCTTCTTCTCTGTTTCATTTTCTATATTTGGTTTTCTTTTTATTGACACGAATTTGTATTCTGATAGTTCGAACTTACTGTATATGAAGGCACTAAGCACTAGGTCTTTCGTTTTCCTTTATTTAGTAATTTTTTAATTTGTTATACAAGCTAACACACAAAGATATAAACGAGTATATATATATATATATATATATATATATATATATATATATATATATATATATATATATATATGTATATATATATATATATATATATATATATATATATATATATATATATATATATATATATATATATATATATATAGATGTTTGTGTAAGAGTGTATGTATATATGTATATATATACAATTGTATGAAAATTTTGGAGATGGACGATGCTTGTAGACCTCAAACACATTAGACGTTAGAGTCTAAAGTATTTTTCCAATCTAAAAAACCCCACTGGATTATCCACTGCGCGAAAAACCAATAAGAAAGAAATGCGTTGGAAGCCAACCTTACCAACCGGTGGTGGTGGCCGCGGGGGAAAGTATGAAAAAAAATACATGTTACTCGATGAGGACTTAACCATTACAAGGTGCAAATGTGCCCCCACGGTTAACAGGAGGTTGCTGAGATGTTGTTATTGCAATCTTTATTAATATTCACTTTCATGATAGTGTTTATCCGGTTGGCATTGGGGAAATGGGTTTAGAAAACATGTTTACATGAGCGTTCCTTCGTCAACCGGTATCAGCCATATTAAAATAGCGCCTCCTATATCTATGCTGTTTACCATAAGCCTGGAGGATTCTAGCTGAGTCTTCTTTAGAGGAATAGCTTTAAATCTCTCTCTCTCTCTCTCTCTCTCTCTCTCTCTCTCTCTCTCTCTCTCTCTCTCTCTCTCTCTCTCTCTCAGCTTATATTTTGAAAATGTCGGAATATCATTTTTTATTACCAAATTCTACAATATTTTATGTCATATAATCGCCCATCTATACTGCTTATCGTAAGACCGAATGATCTCTCTCTCTCTCTCTCTCTCTCTCTCTCTCTCTCTCTCTCTCTCTCTCTCTCTCTCTCTCTCTCTCTCTCTCTCATCTTTTTTTTTTTAATAAGCTGTTTGAATAGCTTTTTTTATTAATAAATTTTACAGTATTTTATGCCATATAACTTTACTAAAGTTTCATGTCCTGATTGTCCTAAAACAAACTAATGTGTGGTCGACATCAGCACACAGTCAAGTTTATCACTTGCAATTGAGGGAAGTGATTTGAAAATGAAAGTAAATTCATCACAAGATTGAGCTTTTTAGAGTAATTTTAAATGTGTAAGAAAAACGAAAATTTCTTTGATGAAGATGAAGATTTTTGGGCCTGGGAAAAAGGGTTTATCGAGGGAAAACCAGCTAATTCGTTTCTCATACTCTACCGGGTTCGGAACATGTGATTATTTCTTTTATCAATCTTGTTTGAAGAGCACTTTCGATAAATTATCTTTTTCATATTTTGTATACAATATTGTATGTTTACTTACATTTTATTGTTTTTCACTATCTTCATGTGTGTCGTCATCTACAGTATATGTTTAAAGACTTTGTAAACATATCAAACAAGACCTCTCTTACTTTGACCTCTAGTTTTCATCCAAGTGAGCCTTAGAAGTTCCGTTGCATTTTACACTTTCACTCAGCTAATTACCTAACTATTTCCGACTGTAGAGCTTGTGGAGTTATTATTATTATTATTATTATTATTATTATTATTATTATTATTATTATTATTATTATTATTATTATTATTATTATTATTACTTTAGTTGGAATAGCAGGATGGTATAAGTCCAAGGGTTCCAATAAAACTGTACGAGTGAAGCCTATGGCCCTTATTTCGTAGTGACTGTTCTAGTCTCCTTAGCTATATGATCAGGTACTTTCATTTCATCTCACATTTAGAATCTTTAAAACAAAACTTCATTATATATGAATATGTGTCGGGTATTACCATTTTGACATTTAGTTTTTTCTAGCGACTTTTGATGAAAAATTATAGCTAGCAGCGTTTTTATCCAGGCTAAAACTATTTCGCTTGATGTCCCTCAAGTACTGTTTTGGGAATTTTGTTATTTCAATTTTACTAGTAATATAGTTTTCTTTTTAAAAAATAAATCCATGACAAAGGTTTGTTGTGGCCAATCGGTAACGTCTCTGCCTGGTGATTCACATAGTAGGGTTTGAGTCCTGCTCAATCTCGTGAGTTCCTTTAGTTGCTGCAACCTCATCATCCTTGAGAGCTAAGGATGGGGAGTTTTGGGGAGCCTATAAGCCTACCTGCTGAGTCATCAGCAGCCATTGCCTGGCCCTCCCAGGTCCTAGCTTGGGTGGAGAGGGGCCTTGGTTGTTGATCATATGTATACTATATATGGTCAGTATCTAGGGCATTGTCCTGCTTGCTGGAGCAATGCCACAGCCCCTTGCCTCTACTATTCATGAGTGTCCTTTAAACCTTTAAAACAACACTACCATTCGTACTGCTTTAGTTAATTCCAACCAATTGCAAAATTAGGCTGTTACTAGTCTAATCTATAGAACGAGAATGAATTAGAAAATTATATCGCATTTTTCTCCGGCACCTTGCATCGCTTTGGAAAGATAACTATACAATCGATGACCAAACTTATACTGCAACAGTATTTAGTAACACCTTCGACTTCAAACTTTCCTTTGCACTCTACAAATAAAATGCCTCATCTTTGGCTTACCAGGACCAAATGCTTCACTTATTGGTTTACCGTTATCCGAATACTTTTGGTTTCGACGTTATCAGCTTCCCGTTATCATCTTTATTGAAACTAATTAGTTATTTTCCTCTTTTAGCTGTTTTTAACATAAAGTTAGTGTGTGCTTTGGAAGCTTGTTATTTTAAGTAATAGTAGCAACTATGATATTATTGAGGAAGGCTGTTACAAACTTTTGTAATATCATGTATTTTCATTCCCTTTAGTATTCGACATAGTTTTGTCGCTAGGGTCAGAGTTTACATATATTCATCATATAATGATACGGAACATTAACGAAGCTGCACCCCCTAGTGAAATCAGAAACCGGTACCACGCACGTCTTTATATATCTTGTATGATATTGACTAGAACAAGGCATCAAAGAACGATAAGACAAAAGGAAACGGAAAACTCATACAGTAAAATACAAGTAGTACTATTGTATGATATGAAGGAAACGCGATGTATTGTGTCGTTCAAATTTACCGGTTGTTACGCCATTATCATTACCTATCTTACTTTCTGGAGAATTCTCGTTGCGTGAGTCGTTGACCAAATAATGGAGGAATGCCTGTTTGCTCTTTTGTGATCTCTCGTAGAAGTCATTATTGCATGAGAGTGTGTGTGTGGTGACTCTGTGACCACAACCACGCTCTGTTGGCTTCTAGGGGTCGGCCCCGTTTTTCCGTGCTCTACGGGGCCTCCCACCCCACTTCCCCGCCCTCTGCCGGGGCCTCTTTACCGCAAAACAATTGCCGACTCCCCTACGAGTAATACCATCATCTCTCCCGCTACCAGAAGCGCACCAATCGGCCACAGTTTCAGCAGGTTCCAACGACTGTACTAACGTCTGCGGCTACCGAACCTCAACTTACGGACCCTACCCCCTGCCCCTCCCCTCCTCTCCCCCCTCCCTCTCCTTTCTCATCTCTTTCCTCTTCGTGGGATATCTTTGGCTCTCCGCGGAGGATACCGCAGGGAATGCGAGTGTAAGAGACTCGTTCTATAGCATCCTCTGAATGGTGATGCTGACCTCTCGTTGACCTTCAACCGCAAGCACGTATCATAATTATGTTTCCCTCTTCTCCTCTTCTTCCTCCCATCTTTCGTTCCCTGTTTAGTTCGCCGGCGAAGTCATTAGCAAATACTGGCGCGTGATACCTCCAGATTTATCTGCTGGAGGCTTTGGCAACACCAGTCTTTCATTTCCTCCATCCCTCCATTAGCCCAAAGACGGCCATTCCGTCTACCAGTTTCTTGCCAAAGCAAGAGTCGCGCCTCATAACCAGTTCTTGCAAGCTACTGGTTATACGGTATCTGTTCCTCAACCCCCCCCCCCCGCCCCCAGACACAACACCATTTTGAATGCACTATCTGCCCTGTCTCCTCCATTATCCACCTGAATGCCGAAGGTCTAATTAATTGCCCGATATATTACTAAGATATTCATATTGGTTGGTATCTTTTTTTGTGAGTGGCGTGAAAACGCAGCTAAATTAGTATTTTCGTATGCAAGCA
>NC_090725.1:265187026-265199526 GCF_036898095.1 Palaemon carinicauda | reverse complement strand
GAAAATCTTACTGGACCTTTCCAGAGACAAAATAACAACACTGGGAACTTGATAAGCTAGTCTATAATTGATAATATAATCGCGATCTCCTTTGCATTATAATGATAGAATGCATTTCTTTCGCCCTGAAATCTATTTTATGTAAAATAACTAACCCATCTCCATTTTCGAGTTATGTATCAGAGGAAGAGAAACGGCGGTTTTCTCCCATCAATAGAGACTAATGTAGAAAATCGGTTTTGATGATGGACTACCTCTAGAACATTTTTTTTTTCTGTAAATAAAGCTGTCGCTTCAATAGAGAGGGGATATTACACTTGAAATAATGCTTTTAAAGATTAATTATAATCTATGAAAATTTTCATATAATAGGACAATCCGATTGCTACCTTATTTGACTTGGAGATGTGTTGTTCCTTCCAGAGTGAGAACAGAGCCATTTGTAATGGAAAGGAAAACTGATAAAAGATGTAAAACTCTGACCATTAAAGAAATCTTCGTCAGTGTTTTGATGAGATACGGAGAATAAGAACGGGACTTCTTTTCATGTGCAGAGAATTAATTTGAAAAAAATTTTACCTGATTAACTTCATTGCTTTCTTTTGTATTAAAACATTACTTTCTCTTTTAATTTTTTATGGCAATTCATTAAGACTGCATTCATTTGTTTGTAGTGTAGCGTGATTGATAGTTTATTACGTATTCTTTATACTCCTAGATTTCTTTTCATAAAGACTTACTATACTTTCAGTCTTCAAGACGTTTAGTGATTTATATGCAAGCATATTGATAATGAATGTACGCTGTTAAGGATTTTTATACCTTGTGATTAAAGAGGCAGTAATTATCCTTTATGGAAAAAGGTCTTGAAGTTTATTGATCGGAACGACCAGCCATCATTTGTTAATAAGCAATTAAAGATACGTTTAATGTCGTTTGTGGCTACTGTGATTTTCCAATAAACTTTTTTTCCAGTTCTTATCTGGCTTCATAAAGTGAAGCGTGTGAACTCTTTACTTGGATTTGAAAACTTACATATATTTGATTTTACTGGAGAAAAAATATTCCACTTTTGAAATCAGAGATTTTTTTTTTCTTTTTTTTTTTTTTTGACAGTCATTTGAAAAACATCTAATCATGAAATACTTTTCTCACTCTTACCTAAAACTCCCTTCTCAGTCCTTCCTAAAACACACTTCTCCCTTCAACCTAAAATTTCATTCCCCCTCTTACCTAGAACACAATTCGCCCTCCTACCTAAAATTTCATTCTCTCTCTTACCTAAAACACCCTTCTCCTCCCACCCAAAACTACCTTCACAGTCCTACATTCTCAGTCCTAAATAAAACACCCATGTCCATCCTACCTAAATCTCCCTTCTTAGTCTTACCTAAAATTCAATTTTCCCTCCTACCTAAATCATCCTTCTCCCTCCTACCCTAAACACCTTTCTCCCATCTACCTAAAACTCCTTTCCAGTCATTCTTAAAACACCTTTCTCCCTCCTAGCTAAACTCCATTCTCTCACTTACCTAAACACTCTTCTCCCTCTTACTTAAAACTCCCTTCTCCCTCCTACCTAAAACACCCTTCACCCTCTTACCCGAAACTCCCTTTCTACTATTGCCTAAAACTTCCTTCACTCTCCTACCTAAAACTCCCTTCTCCCACTTACCTAAAACGACCTTCTCCCACTTACCTAAAACTCCCTTTTCCCTTCTACCTAAAATTCCCTTCTCCTTTCTACTTAAAACTCTCTTCTCCCTTCTACCTAAAATAACTTTCTCCCTCCTGCCTAAATTACCCTTCTCCCTCTTACCTAAAACTCCCTTCTCATTTCTACCTAAAACTCTTCTCCCTTCTACCTAAAATAATTTTCTCCCTCCTACCTAAATTACCTTTCTCCATCTTACCTAAAACTCCCTACTTCATCCAACCTAAAACACCTTTCTCCCTCCTACGTAAAAATTCCATTTACCCTCTTACCTAAAACTTCCTTCTTACTATTGCCTAACACTCCCTTCTACCTCTTACCTAAAACTCCCTTCTCCCTCCTACCTAAAACTCCCTTCTCCCTTTTACCTAAAACACCCTTTTCCCTCCTACTTTAAACTCCCTTCTCCCTTTTACCTAATACACCCTTCTCCCTCCTACTTAAAACTCCCTTCTCTCTTTTACCTAAAACACCCTTCTTCTTCCAACCTAAAACTCCCCTCTCCCTTAAACTCCCTTCTCCCTCTTACCTAAAACTCCCTTCTCCCTCTTACCTAAAACTCCCTTCTCCCTCTTACCTAAAACACCCTCCTCCCTTTTACCTAAAACACCCTTCTTCCTCCAACCTAAAACTCCCTTCTCCCTCTTACCTAAAACACCCTTCTCCCTTTTACCTAAAACACCCTTCTTCCTCCAACCTAAAACTTCCTTCTCCCTCTTACCTAAAACACCCTTCTCCCTTTTACCTAAAACACCCTTCTTCCTCCAACCTAAAACTCCCTTCTCCCTCTTACCTAAAACACCCTTCTCCCTTTTACCTAAAACACCCTTCTTCCTCCAACCTAAAACTCCCTTCTCCCTCTTACCTAAAACACCCTTCTTCCTCCAACCTAAAACTTCCTTCTCCCTCTTACCTAAAACACCCTTCTCCCTTTTACCTAAAACACCCTTCTTCCTCCAACCTAAAACTCCCTTCTCCCTCTTACCTAAAACACCCTTCTCCCTTTTACCTAAAACACCCTTCTTCCTCCAACCTAAAACTCCCTTCTCCCTCTTACCTAAAACACCCTTCTCCCTTTTACCTAAAACACCCTTCTTCCTCCAACCTAAAACTCCCTTCTCCCTCTTACCTAAAACACCCTTCTCCCTTTTACCTAAAACACCCTTCTTCCTCCAACCTAAAACTTCCTTCTCCCTCTTACCTAAAACACCCTTCTCCCTTTTACCTAAAACACCCTTCTTCCTCCAACCTAAAACTCCCTTCTCCATTTTACCTAAAACTCCCTACTCCCTCTTACCTAAAACTCCCTTTTCCCTTTTACCCAAACCCCCTTCTTCCTCCAACCTAAAACTCCCCTCTCCCTTAAACTCCCTTCTCCCTTTTACCTAAAACTCCCTTCTCCCTCTTACCTAAAACTCCCTTCTCCCTCTTACCTAAAACACCCTTCTCCCTTTTACTTAAAACACCCTTCTTCCTCCAACCTAAAACTCCCTTCTCCCTCTTACCTAAAACACCCTTCTCCCTCCTACCTAAAACTACCTTCGTCCTCTTACCTAATACTCCCGTCTTCCTCCTACATAAAACTCCTTCTCAGTCCTGCCTAAAACTCCTTCTCAGTCCTACCTAAAACACCCTTCTCTCTTATCTAAAACTCACTTCTCAGTCCAACCTAAAACAGCCTTCTCCTCTTACCTAAAATCCCTTTTTACTCTAACATTCTCGGTCCTAGGTAAAACGCCCATGTCCTTCCTACCTAAAACTCCCTTCTCAGTCTTAGCTAAAACACCCTTCTCCCTCCTACCGAAAATCCCTTCTCAGCCCTACATAAAACACCCTTCTCCCTCTTACCTAAACCTTCCTTTTCACTCCTACCGGAAACATCTCTCTCTATCCCACCTAGAACACCCTTCTCCCTCCTGCCTAAAACTCCCTTCTTAGTCATACCTTCTCAGTCCTACCTAAAACACACTTCTTCCTCCTACCTAAAACTACCTTCTCAATCCTACCTAAAATTCCTTTCCCAGTCCTACCAAAAACACCCTTTTCCCTCCTACCTAAAACTCTCTTCTCAGTCTTACCTATAATTCCCTTCTCAGTCCTATCTAAAACAAACTTCTCAATCCTACGTGAAACATGATTCTCCGGCCCACCTAAAACTCCCTTTTTAGTTGTACCTAAAATACCCTTCTTCTTCATACTTGAAATTCCCTTCTCAGTCCTACCTAAAATATCTTTCTCCCTATTACCTAAAATTCCCTACCCCTTCTACTTGAAACTCTGTTACCTAAACCTACCTTCTCCCTCTTTCCTAAAACTCCTTTCTCCGTCTTACCTTAAACTCCCTTCTACCTCTTACCTAAAACTTCCTTCTCAGTCCTACCTAAAATATCTTTCTCCCTATTACCTAAAATTCCCTACCCCTTTTACCTGAAACTCTGTTACCTAAAACTGCCTTCTCCCTCTTTCCTAAAGCTCCCTTCTCCGTCTTACCTTAAACTACCTTCTACCTCTTACCTAAAACTCCCTTCTCCCTTTTACCTTAAACTCCCTTCTACCTCTTACCTAAAACTCCCTACTCCCTTTTACCTTAAACTCCCTTCTATCTCTTACCTAAAACTTCCTTCTCCCTCTTATATGATACGCCCTTCTCCCTCTTACCTAAAACTCTCTTAACCCTCCTACCTAAAACGCCCTTTTTCCTCTTACCTAAAATTCCTTAATACCTCTTACATAATACATCCTTCTCCCTCTTATCTAAAACTCTCCTCTCGAGTTCTCCTTCCTTCCTAAAACTTCCTTCTCCTTCTTACCTAAAACTCTTCTCTCGAGTTCTCCCTCCTACCTAAAACTTCCTTCTCCTTCTTACCCAAAACTCTCCTCTCGAGTTCTCCCTCCTACCTAAAACTTCCTTCTCCTTCTTACCCAAAACTCTTCTCTCGAGTTCTCCCCCATATCTGAAGCCTATTTTTCCCCTCCTGATTTCCCTCTCCCTTACATCCATTCAGTTTCCTCTTCCCACAGTGATCGCTCTTCATATGCAGCGGCAATCTCAAATTAGCCAATCGTATCACTCTAATCCGATTAGCTTCCACGATATGACACGGGGCGATTCTTAATTGATAACTTGATTTAAACGTCATTCATTGTGAATGACGTCATGGTAACGAGATGACACGTGCGCCCTCTTGATTGGTAATGTGATTTTAACGAATGACGTCATGATCGTTTGGTTGAAGTTTTCGCCTTTCTTGGCGGTAGTATCTCAACTATGTTATTTTTATTCACTCTACAAAATTATTTTAATTTTTTTTCTTAAATAGAAACTATAATTTCAGTAGAAACAGTCATGACAATTTTCATATTCTGAATATTTGCCTTCACCAAAATTTAATTGCGATTGGTATGTATTCACCGATGTTTGTTTCTTAGTTACTTTATTTGTTTGTTTGTTTGTAGCAACTTTACACGTAAACTGTTGTACCTATTTTAACCAAACATGGTAGTCATGATAAGTATGACCCAAGGATGAATCTGTAATATTTTGGATAATGTACATCACAGTACAAGTACACAGCAGTACTTTGAAAATAATGGGAATGATAAATAAAAAGCAAATATAGTTAGATTAATTTTTATTTTTAAATGACATTACGCAAATACTACTAAAAATATTTCAACGATACTTGGTGAATATGACCCAAGGACAAAGCCATTCGATTTTATAGAAAAATACATCGAAGTATCAGGACGCCGTAGAGTTAAGAGCAATAAAAGAATGCTTGGCGTGGCGAAGGCAAGTGTCCCTCTACTACCCTCTAGTACTGACTGTGTTGCCTTTCTCACTTTGTGACTGGGAATACCTAAACGTGGTGAAAGGGTTTGTTTATCGCCACGATCAGCAAAGCTGTACTTGGCAGGGCCACCCATACAAAGTTAGTTTGCTGTGAGCGATTTGACAAAAGTCTCCCACCATCATTAACCCGCAGTTGGCCACCATGGTGATGAAAACTGGCCAAACCTCAGAAATGGCTGAGACTTTTGTCCTGCAGTAGACTAGCAACTGCTGCATTTGTTGTTGTTGTTGTATTGCCACATGTTTGAAATTTTGAATGTCATAACTCGTTAAAAGGCTACGCTTCCAATGCACGATACCTACTGTGGTCTTAAATCATACTGCCTATATTATGATACAATATAATTCTTATTTTTATATCTCTTTATTAAGATTGTTATAATAATCAAATCAAAAGTTTCTTATAGAATAAGAGTACCAAATTAATCTGTAGAGGATTTGGCTGGCAAATCTCCATTCCTTTATTATCAATAATAATAGTAATTAGAAGAGCTGATGTAAAAAATGTCGTTGTAACCATTTATAGAAATTATGTTCGAAAACATAATTTGATAACGGTTCCGGGGTTGCAGATATAATGATTAAGAACTCTTGTAGACAATCTGGCGTCTTTGTTTGTTCTCGTCAAACATTGTTCAGTAACGTAAAACAA
The DNA here is from genome assembly GCF_036898095.1 of Palaemon carinicauda. NCBI lineage: Eukaryota > Metazoa > Arthropoda > Malacostraca > Decapoda > Palaemonidae > Palaemon > Palaemon carinicauda. The sequence continues at coordinate 265,193,307 of NC_090725.1, read as the reverse complement.
TGTATTATTCGGCGTAAATTGTTATCTGCACTCAGTGAGCAGTATACACTGCATGAAATATGCTATTTCAGAAATTCCAGTGAGTAGACTCAAATACTCTATGAATATAAATGTTAATGTTTTACTTTATATTTAGAAATCGAACCCTATGACTTAGAATTTATAATGATTAAGAAGTCTTAATATTAATATTCTCTGTGGTTATGCTCTTGCAGCTACGATGTCTTTCAGTTGGAAACTATTCGCGTCGTTAAATTTACAAATTATCGTGTGTGAAAGTAATAAAAAACGTTAGTTCTGCATGGTGCCTTTTATAACGGGATCTAATAGAAGAAACTATAAAACTTCAAGTATATCCCTAACATATTGTTTTTGGTATAAAAAACTGACAGCTGACGAATTTTCTTCAGTTGTTTTTTCTCGTTTTGCAACAAAAAATGCGATTCGTCTTGTCAAAATATTGCTATTGGATGTCATATATTTATGTCAAAACTGTAAGAAATGCTGATCAATCATATATTTAGATTCCTATCACAAAACATTCGCAAATGTTGGAGGGAGTTTCGCTCAGCAACGGAGTTGTTCAGAGCAATAAATTTTCTACAGATTATTTTTAGTTTAACTTGAATACTTCATTGTATGTAACGTAATCCAGTAAATACACTAATTCTGAATAAAAGATTCATTTTCTACTTAAGGAAAGAACATCTGTTTAACTTACAGGACAGGAACAATAGGAATCTCCATTTATCGTTTCATTGATTGGAACTTCTAGTCGCTCTCGCCAACAGTCAAAAGGGGTCAAACGTGACCAGAGCAATAAATCTTAAATGCTAATTTTCTTTCCGTCAATGTAAGCGAGTTATCAGCGAAGCAGAACTCTCATCAAGTTAATAGGCTTCATTGTGAAATGTTTATTCTATATTTAGGGGCTGGAAAAAAAATGACGTCAATTGTTTGACATGCAAACAACGAGCAGGGTAACTAGGCCTCCTAGTTCACCTCAAATTCACCTACTGCTTTGATGATATAGGCCTATTTGTTTTTACTTGAACACCAATTAAGACTTCCGACAACTGTATGCTTTTTGCCCGTGACTATAGCCAAATGTAATATATACAACTAAAAAATGCAGCCGCTTCTAGTTCACTGCAGGACAAAGGCCGCAGATATGTCCTTATTCATCACTACGCTGGCCAACTGCATATTGGTGATGGGAAAGATTTGCGTTTGATCGCTCACAGAAAACCAACCTGATCATGGCGATACTCATACCCTTTCACCATAATAAGGTATCTACTCAAGTACAATATGTGCTTATGTGTTCGATATCAAGCCACTTCCCCTAACGTTGAGATACCACCACTAGAGAGTTATGGGGTCCTTTTACGTAAATTGGATCTTTATATCTGATTACGGTTCATTTTCCCCTTGCCTACACGTACACCGAATAGTCTGGTATATTCTTTACAGATTCTCCTCTCTCCTCTTACACTTGACAACACTGAGATTACCAAACAATTCTTCTCTCAAGGGGTTAACTACTGCACTGTAATTGTTCAGTGGCTACTTTCCTCTTGGTAAGGGTAGAAGAGACTCTTTAGCTATGGTAAGCAGCTCTTCTAGGAGAAGGACACCCCAAAATCAAACCAGTGTTTCCTAGTCTTGGATAGTGCTAAGCCTCTGTACCATGGTCTTCCACTGTCTTGGGTTAGAGTTCTCTTGCTTGAGGGTACACTCGGGCATGCTTATCTATCTAATTTCTCTCTTGTTTTGTTAAAATTTGTATAGTTATATAGGAAATATTTATTTTAATGTTGTTGCTATTCTTAAGATATTTAATTTTTCCTTTTTTCCTTTCCTCACTGAGATATTTTCCCTGTTGGGGCACATGGGCTTATAGCATCCTGCTTTTCCAACTAGGGTTGTAGCTTAGCAAGTAATAATAATAATAATAATAATAATAATAATAATAATAATAATAATAATAATAATAAACAAGAGGTGGCTCCCGAGAAAGTAAGATAACGACTATTGCAACATTAGTGTTTTTAACTGTTAAATCAAAGATGAATCCCTTATATAAAAATCCTCCCCATCATCCACACTCCCTACACCCGACACAAGGCTCATTTGTATCTGATTGAACCAACTTGCTTCCATCACGCCATTTACCTCTCTCTACCGAACAGCGTCCCGAAGATTTAGTGCCTTCCTCTGCAATAACTCTTTCGGTGTCAGCACGTCCTTTTAATAGCGGAAATATATTAGCAAGTAAACGAGTAAGAAATCAGCTCTAGTCATTTTGAATTTGCATTGAGTACATTAGACGCATAGGTAGGTTGGTAGTCAACTGTGAGTGTAAATCAAATAAGGATTGGCTCCAAGCTTGTTGTCTTTAATGTAAGGGAAATGTGAGAATATGAACATTAGCAATATTTCTGGTGCTTGGATACTCTACATCTCTTAGTTGTTGTTTGTATTAGGGGTTGTTTGTTTGTATGTGTAGTTGTGTATTGTTCATTTTTCATCTGAAGCTATCTCTTCTTCTAACCTTCGTTACAAAAGGAGACATTTTCCATGTTTGCCGTTTCCAGTACATTGATTTCTCAGCCGTTCATGAAAAATACCAAAAAGAGGGCTTCGTTCAAATGGTGACTCCACGAATAGCGAGGAACAATCCTCATATGCCACCAAACTTTCTAATACATTTAAAGTTCAAACATTATGGGTCTCGTCATTTGGTGACGTAAAATACAGCTTTACGTTTGACCGTTAATTATTTTATTTTTCGCTCCTGTAGCCCCTTCGAGCACCCACCAAGGTCCTCATACAGGCAGTCTACTTCGTGTTTTAATGCGTTAATCGCTTTACAGCATCTTAATCAAAGTCATTTTGTCAAAGCAAGTATTTACAGTTACACTTCTCCCATGTTCTGCTTTTTACTTTTTTTTCTGTAATTTATGGCAGACGGGTTTTCTTGCGATCACCAAAATTATCGTTGATATTCCCTATTCTAAATATTGAAATTGGACTTAATTTTCCCCTGAAATTATTCATTTCATACTAATCATTTTCCTTTTAGTAATGCTGTTTTACGTATCAATACCTAAAACGTTCAATTAAAAACGATTGTAAGCATCTTAGAAATACTTTATGTAACTTTAAGAAAAAACTAATGTTCATAGACAAATCACGTTTGTATACAGATAGTAATATCTAACTTATAAAAAACACGACATCCAAAGTTTCCCTAGTTACAAAGCATTAGATGGCTCAGTAAACGGTAGACCAATGGGCATTATGGTAACTCATTGCGAACTGTTTATGTTTTTTCGAAATTCAAGATCCTGTTTTGGCTTTGATTTAACCTTTATTCTCAACATAGTTTTTGTATTAACGACAATCTCTCTCTCTCTCTCTCTCTCTCTCTCTCTCTCTCTCTCTCTCTCTCTCTCTCTCTCTCTCTCTCTCATTCTTGTTACACTCCTTCATAAATCGAAATTATCTCACAAAATTATTCAGTATATCCACATAGCCGATTGCTATATTGCAGTCATGTTTTGTTTTACTTACAGGAATAATGAGCTGAAAATTGTCCAATAAAAATCATTTTACTTTTGGCAGTTAACAAGTTAAGTTAAGATAAATACTAAAGTTTCATCATGTAATAAACTCTAAGGGTAAATCCTACCGCTTTCAGCAGAATGTTTTGCTGGTCACATCCATACTATACAAACTGTTTAAGAGACAGGTAACTATCACGTAAGTTCTGCATGATATATTTAGGGCTCTTTTTAGAAGTTATTTCGTTGTAGATAATGGTTTATTTTATTTGACTATCCTTTTGCAATAGTGGCAGTTACAGGTTGAATTTATTCCTTTACAAAGAGATGATATTGAATATCCAATACGAACTGTAACTTTAAGATTATCGAGTTTATTTATGGTCAGAATCGGGAGAACATAAGAATAGAAATATGATCAGTAACAATGTTGACTCTGTAAGATTGCGGAATTCTAAAGACAACGACTTGCAACATTAAACAAAAAGGAATTACGAAGTAAAATAGAACAAGCAGGGGAAAGTATCTTAGATAATGAATACCTTATAACCAAATTAAAAAGCAACTATGAAGAAATGAGCCTTATGGATACGAGGAAACAATATGCATTACAAGTAAAAGATACCACAACTAGGTTACCATCATTGAAAGTATATACTATAATTGCCACCAATTGAGTGGAAATATTAAAGAAGTTATCCAAGTACCATGTATAATAAAGGTCAGTAATATTGCTGTAACTAATGATCCCATATATATATATATATATATATATATATATATATATATATATATATATATATATATATATATATATATATATATGTATGTATGTATATATATATATATATATATATATATATATATATATAATGTGTGTATACACATATATGCAGTGTATATACAGTATATGTATATATATATATATATATATATATATATATATATATATATATATATATATATATATATATATAAAATAACTGAAATGATATACATCAAGGAAAGAGGAGATTGATACAGGTAACAATTTTTTGAAAAATACATAAAACCGAAAAAAAGCATTAAAACATATGTGCAGAGTAAGCTTTTCGACTCAAATCACAAATGACTATATGATCAAATACATGAAAATTTTAATGAGATGTAATTCCTGATGCTGAGCCCACGGGGAGGTTCTAGGAACATCCCTGTATCCCACAGGAAGAGTGCAAAGTGGCTATGGTCCTGAAGATTAAGCAGAGGGATGAATTAAACAGAGATTAGTATTACCTCTAGGAATTTAAAAAAGTCCGTTGACAAGGTACTTAAATGAAAAGGCTTAGGACCAGAAAGTGTGAAGAACTTCAAGGCCATCCATAGAAAAATAACCCAGCAACTAAAGGAATATGAAGAATAAAGAGATGTATCTCCTTGAGTGGCAATTAGCAACACATTGTTCATGCAAAATGACCAAGAAAAGGACAATGCACTTGCTAACTCACAACCTATCACATGGCTGTTAGTCATTTGTAAATAAATCAAGAATTATGAGTGAGGAACTGTACAACTACCTGGATTAAACAAATATCATGCTTAAAGGATAGAAAAGATGTTGAAGAAATTATAAAAGAATCAGAGATTATCTCTATGAGAATACTATACTAAAGGAAGAGAATACAAACCTAAGTATGGCTTGTAATAACTAAAGAAATGCCTCTAATATGGTCCCTTATTTGTGACTGATTGAGTGTTTAAGGACATATGGAGCTGCATACAACTTGCCAACTTTTCTTTCTAACATGATTAGTACTGGCAAATAGACCTAGTCGCATCAAAACCGTACTGATGAAGGTAGAAATTAGATGACTCTTCCGAGAAGATTCACTATAACTGTTGTCCATAGTCTTTCTCTATGATGCCAATGATGATTGCCTTCAGCAAGGCGGTGGACAATCGTTAGTCACCTAATTTCTATAGATAGCATCAAGATATATTCAAAAGATGATAAGAGCTTTAGCTTCCTTATATAGAGTTTGAATCATAGATAAATGTATGGAAAGGGAGTTGAACCTTGAAAAATGTTCAGCTGCATATATGATGAAAGGAAACACCTTCCAGAGTAAAGGAACCTTATTTTAAGATAAGTAATCCGTTAAAGATGTCGAAGTGATTAGGTACTTATACTTGGAAAAGCTGGAGACTGACAATATTAAATACCAGGAAATGGAAGTAAACACCAGAAAGGAAAATTTTACTTGGAATAAGACTGAAAAGACAGCAAATGCATTGGTGGCGTTAATTGTAAGATTTGTTGAAGGAATATCAAACAGGACAAATGAAGATCTAGAAAGCATGAACTGAAAAAAATAAACAAAATAATAAAAATGAAGCACAACATCTACAAGCAAGGGTAGCGAGGTTCTACTTGACATGAAGAAAATGTGGAAAAGGAATGCAAAATGCAGAAAATAATATTGTAAATAGAACAGAAGGGTATTACTTTAAGCACACTAAAGGTGAATGGTTTATAGAACTGTGGAACGAAAAAATCATGTTAATTTTTGAAGAGCCTGAAATATATAATGGAAGGACTAGAAGATAAAGGGTAGAGGACTAAGAAAACAATTTCATGACCGGGGCCAGACTCAGGATGTAGCTGGACGTCGTAGTTAGCAATATGCTGTCGAGAAAAGAAGTTGACTGAAGAGATTTTGATGGCAGCACAAGTCTAAT
>NC_090725.1:265172026-265182026 GCF_036898095.1 Palaemon carinicauda | reverse complement strand
TTTCTGTCGGGGTAGAAGGGAGGGGGGCGAAGAAGGGGGTATAGGTATTCGGGACTGATAATGAAGTAGAGGAAATAGCGTCTCTTTCATAATGCAAATTCATTTCTATTGGACAAAGGTTTCCTGTTTGTGTGTATCTGAAACTCCGTGACATAGCAATGCTCGGTTAATTTATGGAAAGGCACTTCCTGTCGTGGAAGTACGCTTTGACAAAAGAAGTGGGAAAGGAGTAGATAATGAAATCAGTTATAATAATAATGATAATAAGGTGATCAAGTTCATTTTTTTTAGGAAAACAAATGATAACAACAAAGCATAATCTATTGAGGACATAGTCATTATTATTCGTAGCGTAGATGATATACTGGAGACAGGGCTAAAGGAATCTCCATTCAGCGCTGGATTTCATGTTGTGCTAAAAGCTAAATGTGACTGCAACTCTCGCATTTAGTTAAAACAATCTCTAAATGGAATTTTTCTTGTCAGTCTTTCAAGCCTCGATAATTGCAAAAACTGTTGTAGAAGTTGATATGAATAAATAGATACATTTCTAGATGTTGAATCTGAAAACTTAGTTTCGTAATTTTTTATATTATTGGTTTTTCCAGTCAACCGTAAGAAACTTAGATGGCAAAACAAGACCTATAAAAACACAAGAACAAAACTACATTTAGCCAAAGAGAATCCGTGGTGATGTGAAAAGTGCAAGCAAACAATGAAAAGCAAAACAAGAAGAAGACAAAGAGAAGACAACAAAGCCCTGGGAAACTGCAAGAATCAAGCAGAGATCATTATCCGAACTATCAAGCACGACCCACTGAATAGAAAGATGAACGGAACACGAAACATAAATCACCCAGAAAGAAGAAAATGAAGAAATGGATAACAATTGGCCGTCTTTCGACTTCCCACAAATTGGAGGGAATAATAATCTGGCGGAAAAAACGCTGCGTCTTCTGGGACGCAAGTGACGAAACGCCATCACCTGCGGAAGGGGACAACGCACGGATTTGGAATAGCGGCTGGAAAATTATCTTCATTTTGTTTCTCGTTCGTTTTAAAATCTCTCTTTTTGAGAGAACCAATTATCTAGAGCCTGGCTAATGTATGAATTAAACTACAAATCACGGGCTAGGACACGGCTCATTTTGAAAAGCGGCCGGAAAATTATCTTCATTTTGTTTCTCGTTCGTTTTAAATTCTCTCTTTTAGGAGAACCAATTGTCTAGAGCCTGGCTATTGTATGAATTAAATTACAAATCACGGGGTTGGACACGGCTCATTTTGAAAAGCGGCCGGAAAATTATCTTCATTTCGTTTCTCGTTCGTTTTAAATCCTCTGTTTTTGGGATAACTAATTATCTAGAGCCTTGGCAATGTATGAATTAAACTACAAATTACGGGCCAGGACACGCCTCATTTTGAAAAGCGGCCGGAAAATTATCTTCATTTCGTTTCTCGTTCGTATTAAATCTTCTCTTTTTGAGAGAACTAATTATCTCGAGCCTTGCTAATGTATGAATTAAACTACAGATTATGTGATAGGACACCAGATTGATTTTTAATAGAGGATAGAATATTATCTTCATTTCGTTTTTCATTCGTTTTAGATCCTCTCTCTGAGAGAACCAATTATCTCGAGCCTTGTTAATGCATGAATTAGATAAGAGAAGACCTCTCTGGAAACGCCCAACGACGTCCTAATGCTTATAAGCTGTGGCAGTTGTAGTTCTGCGAGGTGCATCATTTCCGGTATTATTTCCGCTTATTTCACTCTTGTGGGTAAGTGGTTATGTCCGATTGCGTTCTGGTTTGGACGATGTGTTTCTTCGGTTTTTTGAGGGAGATTCTATTGGTGTTGCTCCATTATTATTTCTTTCCGCTGCCTCGGGTAACGAGGTGGTGGTAATAAACAGGAAAAAGTGGAAGACATTTCAAGACCAATATACCACTCTCTCTCTCTCTCTCTCTCTCTCTCTCTCTCTCTCTCTCTCTCTCTCTCTCTCTCTCTCTCTCTCTCTCTCTCTCTCTCTCTCTGGAGTTGAATTTTTAAAAATGATCATACTTTTAAGTTTGATCCTGTAGACCGTCATGTTTAGGTTTACAATTGATAGGAAATGTTAGTACACCTAGTTTTTATGAAGTAAATAGAATAACTTTACATACTTGTCCTTTTTCGTGATGGTTTTTTTTTTTTTTTTTTTAATTAGTGGTACGACCATTCGTTCATATGCAGCTCAGCATCACAAATGTAGATATTAGTAGAATTTTAAACTACAAAGTAACAAGAGAGGAATACCCAGTGATTCGAGCTGAGAAGGGGTCACCGGGATCTAGATTTGGAATGGGATGGCCCGGTGGATGTTACGTGGAAACTGGAACTGTCTTTAAACGGAGTAATAAATCAAAACTACGAAGCAACGAATCTTCAATTCTCTGACTTCCTAGTGATTGAATCCACTTTGTTCCTTCCGAGAATTTCGAACCAAAGTTTGGTCAGAGTTGTAGGATCAGATTGTAGTGTGGGTTACCTTTTTCTAAACCAGAAAATGTTTTTAATTGTTCTTATTCATTCTCACATAAATCCATTTACCTTTTATTTTGGGATATGATGGTTTATTGTTCTTGAAGAATTCGCTGCCAGAAGGGAGCAAAACTCATTTTTTGCCAAATATTACTTTTTGGCACTATTGGCTTCCAGGTTCCTAGATGAATGAATATTCATAAGCAAAGTTTTAAACCCGTGGTTACATTCAAGGGAGAGGTGATCAGGCCTCTGTATGAAATGACGGCAGACGCTGAAGTTTAGTTGATACTGGCTTCATCCTTGACTCAATACGTTTACGTATGAATGTGGTATTCACATTTTGTCGTTGTCTGGCATTGCACCTTACTTGGAAATAGCATATACTGTATATATATATATATATATATATATATATATATATATATATATATATATATATATATATATATATATATAACAAAAGATGATAGAAAATTTGAATAGCGAAAGCCAAAATGTAGGACTGAAAAGAATATGAGTAAAGCTGAGATAATGTTAAATGAAAATGCAGAGAGAGACAACGAATAAGAGTTATGGACGAGCCTTTAGAGATTATTAATAAATATATGTGTTTTCCCAGGACACGTTACTGAAATCAAAAGAAGGATAAGCATGGGATGGAGAGCATTTGATAAACTAAATGAGTTTATGAAATGTACAGTAAAGTGCCACTTACTCTAAAAAGGAAAATATTCAATGAAATTGTCCTATCAGTATTAACTTATTCATCAGAAACTTGGAACCTTACTAAAGCCTTAGAACATAAGCTAGTTACAACTCAAAGAGCTATGGCAAGGATAATGATATGAATAACACTAAGAAACAGAAAAAGAACAACACGAATACGAGAGCAAACTAAAGTAGAGGGTATTCTAACAACTTGTAAGAAAAAATAATGGACAAGGCGAGGACATATAATGAGAATGGCAGATAAGAGGTGGACATCAAGAATAACAGAATGGGTCTCTAGAGATTGTAAAAGAAGCAAGGAAAGGAAGAGAAGACGATGGATTGACGAACTTAGAAAGTTTGCGGGCGTGGACTGGCACAAGAAGACCATAAACACACGTATGTGAAAGGACATGTCTTAGGCCTTTGTTATGGAGTGGACTAATAACAGTTGATGATATATATATATATATATATATATATATATATATATATATATATGAATATATATATATATATATATATATATATATATATATATTTATATATATATATATATGAATATATATATATATATATATATATATATATATATATATATACATGAATACATATAAAGTGTTTTATATGCGAAAGAAAAACTAAGGGGAGTTTTAATATACGAAAGCATAGTTAAGCCACGACCATATTTTATGATAATATCTTCAAGGATCAACTAAAAAAACTCTTGACTCCGTTGCTAAATGCTAATAAAATCCAAGTGCTTTAAAGATAGAAATCTCCTCCTAAGGTGTAGGCCTACTAGAACTTTGATCGAAGTATATATATGTCAAATTATACCTGAACAGAGCGTAATTAAACTGACTATGCATCCCTGTGAATTGCACGTTTCCTGTAAAGGTATAGGGATCCTAATTTTGTATTTTTTGTTCTTTTTAGTTGTCAGTTATCTAGTTTACTTAGTTAATCAGGTGCTTTAAGGTGTGACCATGCAAAAGAATTTGTTTGTAGTTTTTGGACCTGTAACTTTCATCCTTGACATTATAACTTGTATTTATGACTTACACCCATTTTTGTTATAAAGAAAGAAGAAAAAGAAGAAATGGACAATGTTGGAGAGTTATTGGGTCCTTTTACTGGCCAGACAGTTCTACATTAGATTGTGGCTCATTTTTCCTTTCCCTACACGTAGTACACTGAATAGTCTGGCCTATTCTTTCCACAATCTCTGTTGTTCTCGTACACCTGGCAACACTAAGATTACCAAATAATTCTTCTGCGCTCAAGGAGCTAATTACTGTACTGTGATTGTTCGATGGTTACTTTCCTCTTGGTAAGAGTAGAAGAGACTTTAGCTATGGATAGCAGCTCTTGTAGGAGATGGACACCAAAATCAAACCATTGTTCTCTAGTCTTGGGTAGTGCCTTAGCCTCTGTACCCTGGTCTTCCACTGTCTTATGTTAAAGTTTTCATGCTTGAGGGTACACTCGGGCACTCTGTTCTATCTTATTTCTTTTCCTCTTGTTTTATTAAGTTTTTATAGATTATATAGTAAATATTTATTTTAATGTTGTTACTTTTTTATTTTTCCTTATTTCCTTTCCTCACTGAGCTATTTTCCCTGTTGGGGTCCATGGGCTTATAGCATCCTGCTTTTCCAACTAGGGTTGTAACTTAGCAAGTAATAATAATAATAATAATAATAATAATAATAATAATAATAATGATAATACCTCTCTTGTAGTTCATCTATTTCCTTATTTCCTTTACTCACTGGGCTATTTTTTCCTTACTGGAGCCCTTGGGTTTATATCATTCTGCTTTTTGAATGAGGGTTATAGCTTAGCTGGTAAAAATGATAATAATAATCCCTCATGTGTGTTTTTGACTTCCTAAACACATTCCCCCCTTTTATATAAACTGTAAATAAGCAGTGATTATAACTTCATTACAAAGAAAAGGACTTTTCAGTTTGCTTGTATCCTTTAGAACGTTATAATGCTCATAATTCTCTCTCTCTCTCTCCCCCCCCCCCCCCTCTCTCTCTCAAGGCACACATTACTGTTACTATAAGGGGGGGGGGGTAGGCTATATTAATTACAGTAATTGATGATACAGCGCGCCTCAGAGAATAATGGGGTTACTACTTAGCCCAAATGTCAATGAAACTTTACTCAATACCGTTGATAACAATTGATTGGACTCAAAACATATTATTTTAGAATGTTACTGGAAGAAAAAGTAAGCAGCGTAACTGGAAGCTAGATTGCATTCCCTCTATAAGTGATTAAATGTCTCTAATTCAAGTGTTTGTGGGAAAGAAAACAATTTCTATCTATTTTAGACAGTAAAAGGAATTGATCCAAGAAATGAAGATATACCAGTTTCCAAATAGCTTACGAGTAATCAATCCTTCAGGCTCGTCAGAAGAAAAAAATGTGAAGGAAACAAAAAGGCTTTTAATTTAATATGATTATAAAACATTACTAGAAAGCAGCTTGAAATAATTTAACTAATGACAAGTATCCTTATAAGCATAAAAGGAAATGAAATATTCTTCGTAGTTAAATTTCTGATCTTTTCCCTCTAGCCGTCCATCTTCTAAGGGGCTGCTAAGTTTTTAGAATTCCTTGGTTTTAATCTTCCTTTATAAGCAGTCCACCTACGAGTTAACTCTTTTTCCTATGAAAACCAACGTGTCTGCAATTTGGAAATGGACTAGTAGTTGTCATTCCACGCCGATTTTCGAGCCTTGTTCATGAAAGGCAGCGGTCCAATGCTAATGCACCATTGACTGGTTGCTGTATTTATATGGGTATATGTTGTCAAGAAATTACAGACCAGCAGCTAAAACCTTGACAATGGTTATGGGCATTGCCACGTTTCCTACAGTGCCGGTGATTATGTAATCTTAAGTTGCTAATAGCTTCAATCTCCTACAAGTCTCATCCCTTTGTAGCTGCGTCGTAATGAATGGCCCCAGTGAATTCTTTATCACCATTTTACTGCCATGCACTTTTTGATGTGACCCAAGGAAGTGATGATCATTAGGCTCCTAGTATTTCTTTTAATATGGTATCTAGCAAAATTTCCCTCTTCACCCCGGCTGCTACTCTTCAGATTAGACTAGCTGTCAGGTACCTAAATACCTACTTATAAACGGGAGCTATAGTACTATCGTCTTTCCGTTAACATCCCCTGGGCCTTGAGGAAAAGAAACATGGTTAGATTAAGGCGACCATATAGCAGCGCGAGTCTTACCATTTGTTGAAGGGATATACGGTAGAATGTGTAAGGCCACATTCTTAATAACCACATGATAAATCAACTGATGAATATCATCAAGAAAAGAAGATATATAAAGGGTCATGGAAAGCAGTCTAGACAGTATTTTTAGATTTAGCTCCTTTGTGCAGGCCATCAACATTGATTCAAGGATGTTTCTTTGATTATTACAGCAACATTTGCGTTGTTAATTCTCAATCTGGAGTTAGGCTAGGAGCTGCTAAGGTATCATTTGAAGACCTTTTATAGCTGCATTTCTATGCTCTTTGATCTTTACTGTAGACCTTTACAGTAGATATTTGTTTTGAATGTGTGTTAATTTGTATTTTAACAGGAGATTAATGCTTATCTCTACTGGTTTGAAAATTATTATTAATTGATAATTTCAACGTATATTTTATTTAACTATTATCCTTATGTTATTTATTTTCCTAAAACGAAACAGTAAAAATTGAAAATAAGACTTGAGATGGTAGACGAATATGTATTTATTGACTCGAGTTTTCATCAAAATATTTTTGGAGTTTTCTTGGTTCAATTAATACAATGTTCTAAAGGATACTGGAAAATTTTAGAAGGAGAGAGATTCTTCTAACCTACATGTAGTAGTTAAGTTAAGATATGATTGGCAGATACCAGAAAGGTAATCTCCAAGATGAGGTGCTACTGTTAAGCTTTACAAAAACGCAAGTCAATAATGTTAGATAATCCACGTATTAGATTATTTATATGCACAATAATGCGTTGAACGTTTTTGTTTCACTTTCATATCAGTAGTATTTTCTAGATTCCTTGCAAGGTATTGTTTGGCAGTATAATGACAAAATGCTGTAAATATTGTTTCTTAAGTGTTACAGGATTCTTTAAAGGAGTAGCCTGACAATTTGCTGTTGAATCCTTCTCTAGACACAGTTCTTTTCTTTACCTACTCATACACCGAATAGTGTGGTATGTTCCCCACAAGTTTTCTTTCCTCACACATCTGTCAACATAAGACATACTTCACCTTACTCTCTTTATTGGCTAGCTACTGTATCAAGTACAGTGGTTATTTACCCCCTCCCATAGTAAGAGTGAAGTAAAGATTTTTGCCCTGGTAAGTAGCTAATCTTTAGCTATGGTAAACAGCTCGTCTAGTAGGACACTGGAGGGAGATCAAAGCATTTATGTTCTCCAGTCTTGGTGTACATTGTCATGTCCTCATAAGCATGATTTATTACGATTTGGCTTAGAGTTCCCTTGCTTGGACATACATTGCACTATACTTTCCTGTCATATTCTCTCTCTCTTGTCTCTATTAATCGGTGTGTTGGATAAGATCTATAGAAAAGTTAAGGATGGCGGTGGTTAACGAAGAGGTTACACCCTTTCCTTCTAATTGTCCCTATCATGATCTTTTTTCCTGATAATCAAATCTGTCCATACTATCCTTCTTTTTTGTGTATATATACATACATATATATATATATATATATATAATATATATATATATATATATATATATATATATATATATATATATAGTCATAGTCATATTATTGTTATAATTTTGTTATTTCAGTTTTATAATTTATTATTCTGTTTCTTATTCCGTACTGTATTGCTTTCTCCTTATTAGAACCCTAATACATTTGGAATAAGATTTCTAAACTAGTGTTTCAGCTGGACTTAAAGTAACAATAGTGATGATAATCACTTATAAAGTGTTGATTTAATTACTTATTCAAGTTCGGATATATCATCACATTTAATGCCTTGTTACCAATCACGAAGGACACCCTTGGAAAGTAATAATGATAAAATCAAGAATCCTCTAAAATCAGAGAAAAAAAAGGAAGATATTTCTCGTTATTACTCCATTATAAATTATCATATTTATTTTTCAGAATTAGGAATCATGGATTGTCGTGAAGATCGTAGTGTGCTAAAATCATTAGATTGCATTTAAGGAAGCTCCTCTCTCTCTCTCTCTCTCTCTCTCTCTCCTCTCTCTCTCTCTCTCTCTCTCTCTCTCTCTCTCTGTGTGCATGGTGAGGTGGTCGTATGCTTTTGTGTTTTTTATTTTTTTTTGGGTAAATAATATTAATTGTATTTTGTGATTTATGTACTTTATGTCTTTAAAATGTAATTTATGCTAAATTTTAGGGTTGGTTCATGACTCCATTGCGGTAGCGTTCTTTTTAAATTTCAATTTAATCACCATCATCATCTATTAGCGTGCCATTTTCCCATTCGTATGGGGTAACACGGTTGCCTTCTTTTTGAAGGACTTGGCTTTGGCTTTGGGGTCGACGTAGTCAATTTAATAAATGATGTATTAAAAGTATTGTTAGTACAGTTTTTAATTGGATATTTTATATTTTCTTCGTACAAAAATTAAATGTTTACGTGTACGTGTATGCTAATAAGGAGTGACAGGAATCCTTGGCAGAATTTTCCACATACTATCAAACTTAATTTTTCTTATTATTTGCTATTCGTTAACAGTATTGAAAGAATGTTTGTGTACGTGTCTTTTGGCGAGAGAGAGAGAGAGAGAGAGAGAGAGAGAGAGAGAGAGAGAGAGAGAGAGAGAGAGAGAGAGAGAGAGAGAGAACGCATTATGTACTCTACATGAAAATATCACCACATTTATCTCTTTTCCATATTGCACAGAAAAGTAAAAAAAAAAAAAATAACGTACAGGTTACAATGTGTAAGAAAAAAGAATAAATGCAAATAATTGCAGTATGTGTTGACTGTCGTATAGATCTGCTCTTACGAGATAGAATCGAGGAGATACTTCCAAGCGGAAATCACATAAAGGGCGACCTTGACCCGAGGGTCAGATATCTCTCTCATTGTGGCGGCCTTATTTCATAGTCCGACTTGTATCAAAACTTTGAGAGAGAGAGAGAGAGAGAGAGGAGAGAGAGAGAGAGAGAGAGAGAGAGAGAGAGAGAGAGAGAGAGAGATGTGACCCTCGGTTCAAGGTCCTTTCTCACGCGGTTTCCTCCGATATTTCTCTCAAGAGAAGACTTGTCCGACAGTCGATGCATCTTGCTTTTGTTTATTGTTGTTCTCCTTCTTCCCCAGACCTAAAATCTATGAGATTTTTTTTTTCACGTGGTCCTTCTCCCCCCTAGCCTAAACACTATGCGTTTTTTTCACATGGCCGTCATCCCGAGACTTAAAACTTTATACAACTTTTTTCGATGTACCCGGCAATCCCTAACCTAAAACTAAACATTCTTTCCCATTCCCATCTTCTGACCTAAAGTTGTATACGGTTTTTTTTTCACGTGCCCATCTTCCCCTGAACCTAAAACTCCAGGCAGTTTTTTCTTCACTTGCAAATCTTCGCCTGCCCTAAACTCTCTCTCTCTCTCTCTCTCTCTCTCTCTCTCTCTCTCTCTCTCTCTCTCTCTCTCTCTCTCTCTCTCTCTCTCTCTCTCTCTCTCGTTTGTGTGTAAATAGAGTAGTGACTTTTTCAGCTTTCC
>NC_090725.1:265147026-265162026 GCF_036898095.1 Palaemon carinicauda | reverse complement strand
ATACGAGAGGAAAATAAATAAGATAGAGCATCGTGCCGGAGTGCACCCTAGAGCATAAGAACTCTAAACCAAGACAGTGGAAGGCCATGGTACAGAGGCTATGGCACTATCCAAGAATAGAGAACAATGGTTTGATTTTGGAGTGTCCTTCTCCTAGAAAAGCTGCTTAGTATAGTTAAAGAGTCTCTTCTACCTTTACTATGAGGAAAGTAGCCACTGAACAATTACAGTGCAGTAGATAACCCCTTTAGTGAAGAATTGTTAGGTAATCTCAGTATTGCCAGGTGTATGAGGACAGAGGAGAACGTGGAAAGAATAAGCCAGACTATTCGGTGTATGTGTAGGCAAAGACAGAATGAGCCGTAACCAGAGAGAGGGGTCCAATACAGTCCTGTCTAGCCACTCAAGGGACTCAATAGCTCTCTAGTAATACTAAAACAAATAATCAGCAGCAGGAAATAAGTATTATTAGGGAAAAAAATCATCCAAGTAAAAAAATTATTTCAAAGAAATTGATTAAAAGCCATTTTTTGAAAAATCACGATTTTTTTCGACCCCGATTGCCAGGGACGGAATTTTAAGTTAAATAGCATATATTTAGTTCAGTAGTTTATATTTGCAGGTATATTGTATATGTTTAGGGTATTTTAGTTGCAACAATTCTGTAAAAATATATTTCTTAAAAATATTTATTGTTTGTCTTTCATTAAATGTACAATTAGACAAGACAACCTATGGAATGATTCAATTAGATATACACAAGTTAAAAATGTAGAGAAATACTATAGTGATCAATTTCTAGTCTATGATTGTAATAAAAAAATTATGCAGTGCTTCCAAGGCATGTTTACTTAACTAAAACATTATAGAGTACAACAATGATACATGCACATTTGATCTATTAAACATTTTACACAATCAAGCAATTTTATTGCAATGCTTCCAAGGATTGTTTCCTTAACTAAACTGATACACAAAGTACTTTTACACAATTTCAAAATATGCTCCCTATTTATTGCAACAGGAAAGGCTGCTATGACAACGACTGTTATACTTCAGCCTAGCCATATAACGTTGACACCTGTTGGTTACTGCACTTTTTGTAACCTGAACTTGCACAACTGCAATGTAGGTGTCCTTGGCCACCAGAGCGGCCTTTCTTCAGTGCTTCGCGAAGTCATTGTAAATTGCTTAATATATTTAAAAAACTTGTCCTTCCATTTTTTGTTTTACAAACCCTATCTTTCATGCAAAATAAGAGACATTTCAAATATTATTTCTGATTATATATTAAAGTTGTTCCATTAATTATTTCATGAAATGGCTAGGCTTTTTAAGAAATGAGAAAATATTTAAAATGAGAAAACATTTAATGTTTGATATTAGTTTTAGTTAAATCAACACTCCAGATTGTTCCAAACTATAATATAAACTGATTATATTGATCAGGGTACTTCAGAATATAGTATCCATGGCGAGACATTCATCTTGTGAGGCAATCTTCAACTTTTCAATTGCTGAATCATACACATCGCTGTGCAACAGGTATTTTTGACATTTATTATACTTTTGAAAGAGCTCCTTCATAAATCTAATTTCAAAGTCATTTGCAATTTTGAAGTCTATCAATATACCAGATTTGAAGGAGTTTTATTCTGCCACTAAATGAATCAGCATTAAAAGATCACTTCAACATCCAAAGTCAGAATGAATCTTTAGGAAACACACATCCCCAATTAGCTCACTGGTGATTAGTGAATTAAAAGAAATGAAAGAAAGAAGCCATTTCAAACAAAATTGAATGAACTTCTTAAGTAGTTAGATTTAAAATGAACACGTGTTTGAAACATCTCTATGTACAAATTATATGAAAATGAAATGTATGAAAATTGTATGGAAATGTTAGCAGATATACAGAAATAAAGACTAATTATAATATAAAGATTGAAAACCAACTTTCAGTTAATAAGAATCCGTGTTAATACCCATAAATACTTGACAAACACATAAAAGTGCTGTTTGCAAACAAATACCAGGATTACACAGTTTGACGAGTTCTACCTGGCAAAGTGTGTAATAAGAACTACTAAATTTCAGTCATTTCAGGCGATGCCTGGAAATTTTAGTTATTTCGCGTAATGCCTGGGAATTTTAGTAATTTTGTGTAATACCTGGAAGTTTTAATCCTTTCGCGTATTGCTTGGAGATTTTAGATATTTTGCGTAATGCCTGGAAATTTTAGTCATTTCATGTAATACCGGGAAATTTTGATAATTTTGCTTAATGCTTGGAAATTTTAGTTATTTCGTGTAATTCCCGGAAATTTTAGTCACTTCGTGTAATGCTTGGAAATTTTGGTTATTTCGCATAATGCATGGAAACTTTAGGCATTTTGCATAATGACTAAAATCTTTAAGCATTTCGCGAAATATTATATATATATATACTGTATATATATACAGTATATATATATATATATATATATATATATATATATATATATATATTTACATATATATGTATATATATATATTTACATATATATGTATATATATAGACATCTATATATATGTATATACACACACACATATATTATTATTATTATTATTATTACTATCCAAGCTACAACCCTAGTTGGAAAAGCAGGATGCTATAAGCCCAGGGGCTCCAACAGGGAAAAATAGCCCAGTGAGGAAAGGAAGTAAGGAAATAAATAAATGAAGAGAATAAATTAACAATAAATCATTCTAAAATAAGAAACAACGTCAAAACAGACATGTCATATAATAAACTATCAACATCAAAAACAAATATGTCATAATATATATATATATATATATATATATATATGTATATGTATATATATATATATATATATATATATATATATATATATATATATATGTATAGTTTAAATACTCTTAGTCTATTAGATTTGACGTTATCGAAAGGTCTAGTATTTATGCCTGAGCGAGTCAGGATTCTTTACTTCAATTTTGTTGAGGTCTCATTATACCCTTGGAACCTTAGCAATCGGTTAATTGCTTCTAATTAGGTAACTATGGTGATTCGTAGCCAGATAAGAAAAGAAATTGGGATTTAGAATAGTAATCTGTTCCCCCTAAAACACTTAGGAGAGCCTAGCTTTGGAACTTCGTGTGTCTGTTTGCCCTGACTTAACATTTTATCCTTTTATAAGGTCAGTCTGCCGTTTCTTTTTTTATTGTGTTTTCTGGTTGAGGAAGTGAAAGGCCAACAGGTTCTCCCGAGCAAGGGTCATCGCTGTCAAAAACAGGATTATCTTTTTTCTAAGATATTCAAAGAAAAGTCTTTAATTTCGATGCATTTAAATAAATTTTGTTACAAACACATTTAAAAAGAAATATCTTGGATTGGATATGGATACTAAACTTCAGCTTACAAAAAAAATCAACAATTGTAAATTTAGATAACTATTGTAACTTTCATCATGAATGTAAAGTAGTCATACGTCCTATTTTAAAGAAGAATTTTAGAGTTTTGGGTGATGATGCGTTACTAGTGAAGATCTCTAAAGTCTCTGTCCTTTATAGTTTGTCACCATGAAGTAGTAACGTTGTCATAATATAATTTGCAGTGGAGAAACTTGTTCAGTTAAATGGAAATTAAGTACATTTTGTATTCACTGTTCCAAGTTCTCAAACATTATCATTACTCGTTTGTTTTGTGTGATTTTTTTTTTTTTTTTTTTTTTTTTTTGTGACGAACGCAACGTTTCACCAAGTAATGATAGATAAAACATTAGCTGATAGTGATGATATTGGAGTCATAAATATGGTAGAAGGTAGAAGGAGATCGATCATCTCGATCGTTAACAAACCACGAGATTTCTAAAGAAAAAGAAACGCATGAAATGGCCTTTGAGCATAGAAAGAAAATAAGATTGATCTTAATTGGCTCTAATTAATCTGCTTATGAATGTCAACATGATGCTATGCTTTGTTGGGACGAAGCCAGAAGACTCCATACTGATACCATGTTTGTCTCTCCAGTACGAATGACGTTTGTTGTCAGTTAGCCTCAGAATGGTATATAAATCTGCTTTTTGAAAAAATATTATTTGACATGAAATACTATCAGGTTAACCCAAAATAGTAATTTATGAATTTTACCACTAAATGGGTCATGGGAAAAAGAGAAAAAAAAAAAAAAACTGGACCAGAGAAATTCAAGGATAACTTTAACCCTAAAAAAGTGTACGTTTTGCTCATCCTTTAAGAAAAAGCTCTTATTATTTTACTAATCTGATATTGTCATACACAAAATGAAATACTACTAGATGCGAAATTCTACCCAGAATTACCCTCAGTCCTCCCATTATCAAACGCACAACTGCTAAGGGAAGAAGGGCTTGATTAAGCCCATTATTAAATTCAAGATTGGTCAGCTACCCTTATCTCTCTCTCTCTCTCTCTCTCTCTCTCTCTCTCTCTCTCTCTCTCTCTCTCTCTCTCTCTCTCTTATTTGTGGCAATTATTCAAATGCTAGCTTAAGTTTGTTAGCCCAGTTTTGTATCACATGCTATATCTTAATCCTTGTTTTTGTATCTTCATGCTTTATGTATTAGAACATTATTTTTTAGTATGTATAATATGTATTGATAAATTATATACATATTTCATTTCTGAAATGGAAGTAGCCTTTAAATATTTTTATATAAAGCAGATAATAAATAAATACGACAAATTTTCCTTTGAGTACAAAAAATATAATTCAGTAATCTAACAAAAATCGCAATTGGCTTATAATCTTTATCCTTTTTTACTCACATTTTCTCTTCACATTTATGAGTTTTTACTTGTGTTTAGTTTCTAATTTTCTTAATATGGAATCTTATAAAGCTCATATCAATATATGTATATATATATATATATATATATATATATATATATATATATATATATATATATATATATATATATGTATGTATGTATGTCTGATCATTTTTTGGTGGAAGGAAAATTGGTTGTAGCAAAAGAGTGGGGGAATAGAGTAGGTGGATGTAAAAGGGAGCTAGTGAGGGTTGAAGAGCTAATAAAACCTGGGGTAAAAAGTAAATATCAGGAAAGGTTGAAAATGGCATATGACGAGGTGAGAGTAAGAAAAACTGGTAATTTAGAGGAGGAGTGGAAGTTAGCAAAAGAAAATTTTGTTGGGATTGCAAGTGATGTATGTGGCAAGAAGGTTGTTGGAGGCAGCATGAGGAAGGGCAGTGAATGGTGGAATGAAGGAGTGAAGGTAAAAGTGGAAGAGAAAAAGAGGGCTTTTGAAGAATGGCTGCAGAGTAATAGTATAGAAAAGTATGAAAAATATAGAGAGAAAAAGGTGGAAGTAAAGCGCAAGGTACGTGAGGCAAAGAGGGCAGCTGATCTTAGGTGGGGTCAGGGACTGGGTCAGTCATATGAAGAGAATAAGAAGAAGTTTTGGAAAGAAGTGAAGAGAGTAAGAAAGGCCGGCACAAGAATTGAAGAGACAGTGAAAGATGGAAATGGAAGGTTGTTAAAAGGAGAGGAGGCAAGGAAAAGGTGGGCGGAATATTTTGAAAGTTTGCTGAATGTTGAGGATGATAGGGAGGCAGAGATAATTGCTGTTCCAGGTGTTGAGGTGCCAGTGATGGGAGATGAGAATGAGAGAGAGATTACAATAGAGGAAGTGAGGAGAGCACTAGATGAAACGAGAGTAGGAAAAGCATCGGGTATGGATGGTGTGAAAGCTGAGATGTTGAAGGAAGGGGGTGTGACTGTAATTGAATGGTTGGTGAGATTGTTTAATGTGTGTTTTGTGTTGTCAATGGTACCAGTAGATTGGGTCTGTGCATGTATTGTACCACTATATAAGGGTAAGGGAGATGTGCATGAGTGTTGTAATTCAAGAGGTATTAGTTTGTTGAGTGTAGTTGGAAAAGTGTATGGTAGAGTACTGATTAACAGGATTAAGAATAAAACAGAGAATGCAATCTGGGAAGTACAGGGGGGTTTTAGAAGAGGTAGGGGTTGTATGAATCAGATTTTTACAGTCAGGCAGATATGCGAGAAATATTTAGCAAAAGGTAAGGAGGTGTATGTTGCGTTTATGGATCTGGAGAAAGCATATGATAGAGTTGATAGGGAAGCAATGTGGAATGTGATGAGGTTATATGGAGTTGGTGGAAGGTTGTTGCAAGCAGTGAAAAGTTTCTACAAAGGTAGTAAAGCATGTGTTAGAATAGGAAATGAAGTGAGCGATTGGTTTCCGGTGAGAGTGGGGCTGAGACAGGGATGTGTGATGTCGCCGTGGTTGTTTAACTTGTATGTTGATGGAGTGGTGAGAGAGGTGAATGCTCGAGTGCTTGGACGAGGATTAAAACTGGTAGACGAGAATGATCATGAATGGGAGGTAAATCAGTTGTTGTTTGCGGATGATACTGTACTGGTAGCAGACACAGAAGAGAAGCTTGACCGACTAGTGACAGAATTTGGAAGGGTGTGTGAGAGA
Source organism: Palaemon carinicauda (assembly GCF_036898095.1). Classification (NCBI taxonomy): domain Eukaryota; kingdom Metazoa; phylum Arthropoda; class Malacostraca; order Decapoda; family Palaemonidae; genus Palaemon; species Palaemon carinicauda. Next base: position 265,155,513 of record NC_090725.1, on the reverse strand, counting down.
AGGAAGTTGAGAGTTAATGTGGGTAAGAGTAAGGTTATGAGATGTACGAGAAGGGAAGGTGGTGCAAGGTTGAATGTCATGTTGAATGGAGAGTTACTTGAGGAGGTGGATCAGTTTAATACTTGGGGTCTGTTGTTGCAGCAAATGGTGGAGTGGAAGCAGATGTACGTCAGAGAGTGAATGAAGGTTGCAAAGTGTTGGGGGCAGTTAAGGGAGTAGTAAAAAATAGAGGGTTGGGCATGAATGTTAAGAGAGTTCTATATGAGAAAGTGATTGTACCAACTGTGATGTATGGATCGGAGTTGTGGGGAATGAAAGTGATGGAGAGACAGAAATTGAATGTGTTTGAGATGAAGTGTCTGAGGAGTATGACTGGTGTATCTCGAGTAGATAGGGTCAGGAACGAGGTGGTGAGGGTGAGAACGGGTGTGAGAAATGAGTTAGCGGCTAGAGTGGATATGAATGTGTTGAGGTGGTTTGGCCATGTTGAGAGAATGGAGAATGGCTGTCTGCTAAAGAAGGTGATGAATGCAAGAGTTGATGGGAGAAGTACAAGAGGAAGGTCAAGGTTTGGGTGGATGGATGGTGTGAAGAAAGCTCTGGGTGATAGGAGGATAGATGTAAGAGAGGCAAGAGAGCTTGCTAGAAATAGGAATGAATGGCGAGCGATTGTGACGCAGTTCCGGTAGGCCCTGCTGCTTCCTCCGGTGCCTTAGATGACCGCGGAGGTAGCAGCAGTAGGGGACTCAGCAGTATGAAGCTTCATCTGTGGTGGAAATGTGGGAGGTTGGGCTGTGGCACCCTAGCAGTACCAGCTGAACTCGGCTGAGTCCCTGGTTAGGCTGGAGGAACATAGAGAGTAGAGGTCCCCTTTTTTGTTTTGTTCTTGTTGATGTCGGCTACCCCCCAAAATTGGGGGAAGTGCCTTTGGTATATGGATATGGATGTATGTATGCATGTATGTATGTATATGTGTGTATGTATGTGTATGTGTGTATGTATTCAGATAAGGAGAACGGTTATTGATCAAATGAATGATCTTAGATTTATTTTGGGGAGGTAGGCAAATGATGAGTGAGATTATTGGTCAAATGAATTAACATAGGTTTAATCTTTTGGAGTGAAGTAAGCAAACGAGGAGTGGGATTATAGATTATATGAAAAATCTTATGCTCAATCCTTTAGGGGGTAATCAAATGAAAAGTGGGATTATTGATCAAACGAATGATCTTAAATTTGATACTCTGAGGGAGTTAGGGGAATAAGGAGTGGGATTATCAACCAAATGAATGATCTTAGATTTAATCCTTTGGAAAAGGTAGGCCAATAAATGGTGGGATTATTGAAGAAATGAATGATCTTAGATTTAAACCTTTTAAGAAGTTAGGTAAATAAGGATTGGGATTACTGGTCAAATGAATAATAATAGTTTTAATTCTTTTGGAGCGGTAGGCAAATGAAGTATGGGATTCCCAATCAAAAGAATGATCTTAAATATAATGCTTTAGGGTGGTCGGTTAAATTTGAAGGAGATCATTGCTCAAATGAATTATCTTTAATTTAACACCTTGAGGAAGATACTCGAACGATGGGTGCTATTACTAATCAGATAAAGCCTGATGATCATGTGTTCTTAGTTTAGCTTCTACTACTCTTTCCTAGATCTTCAAGCTATGGTTTAAAAGTTCTATAGTAAGGTAGTTTGTGTAGCTATGAGAATCTCCTTTGTTCCTGTAGATAGGCACGAAGATTCTCCTTCTCTTCTCTTCAGGCATTCTCTCCCTTGGCCTCGCCAAGATTCTGTTGAACAGTCTTGTCTGGACCTCACTGCTACATTCCCAAGAACTTCCCCATAGATATCTTCTTGGTCAACTGCATTTCATTCTCTTCAAAGCATTCTTTACCTCAGTCTCACTTATGAAATGTACTCCCTTCACCTCTAACACACCATTCCTCATGCCATCATATTCATAATGGAAAAGTTTGACACCCCTCTTATATACATTGCCTTACTCCTTTTCTATTTTTACCCCTGTACACACATTATGTCCCCTTTCCTCCCAGCCATCATATCCACAAGCACTCTCCCTTTACCGGTGTGACGGTGCCGAGTGAGGGTTGTGAACTTAAAGGCAGGATGCAATCAACGAGTTATATTATTATAGAACACTCTCCTTTATATACAAAACCTCAAGGCAACAGGACATAACCTGTTCGAGAGACAGACAATGTTACAGAGCAAACCGGAGACATGATCATTCAGGTTCTTTTTAGTGCGAGGGAAGAGCGCAGATACAAGCATAATATATACAAAATGATTATGTACAATTGTGTGACACACGGTTGGTACATGGCTCCCCCCCTAAAAATGACATACTGTACATGTTAAATAGGGCGCCCCGATCTAGAGAGGCGAACTGTAGGCGGGTCATCTGGTAGAAGATAAGCAGGTTTTAGACGATCAATGGAGACCCAGTCTTCTTTGCCCCGAATGTTTAGTAGGAATGCTTTCAGACTGCGTCGGATCACAAGGAAAGGGCCCGTGTAAGGGAGTGTTAGTGGTGGCTTGCTAGTGTCGTTGCGCAGGAAGACGTGCGTTGCAGAGTGCAAGTCCATTGGTATGTGATGCTTCGCTGGGGGCTTGTAAGTCTGGCGGCACGGAGTAAATTTTCCCACGACGTGACGTATGCGCTGGAGATCGTCGGAGGAGGTTGTAGAAGGAAAAAATTCGGCAGGGACGACCAACGGGTCGCCATACACCATTTCAGCTGCCGAGACATCGAGGGCGTCTTTAGGAGTGGTCCTTAGTCCCAGGAGGACCCAGGGAAGCTGAGTAAACCAGTTGCAATCCTTGCAGCGGGACATCAAAGCTGCTTTGAGGTTGCGATGAAAACGTTCAACCATTCCATTGGCAGCGGGGTTGTAGGCCGTTGTCTGATGTAGGGTGATGCCCAGGAGATTCGCTAATGACGTCCACAATTGAGAGGTGAAAGTGGTTCCCCTGTCAGAAGTAATATGCTCAGGGATACCGAATCTTGAAATCCATCCAGAGAGTAAGGCAGATGTACATGAGGCGGACGTTGCAGTTTCCATGGGAATGGCTTCAGGCTAACGAGTGGAGCGGTCGATGACGGTAAACAGGTAACGATGTCCTTGTGATGTGGGTAGGGGGCCTACAACGTCGACGTGAATGTGTGCAAAACGACGCTGAGGTTGAGGAAAGGTGCCCACTCCTGAATCCGTGTGTCGATGTACTTTGGAAGTTTGGCAAGAAGTACAGGCGCGGACCCAATCCTTAGCATCGTTAGAAATGCCGTGCCAAATGAACTTTGCCTTCAGCAGCTGTGCAGTAGAACGGCACGAGGGATGTGAAAGGCCGTGAATGAAATCAAACACCTGTCGGCGCATGGGAGCAGGAATCCAAGGTCACGGTCTACCAGTACTGACGTCACAGAGGAGGGTGGTGTTGGAGTCTTCGAGGGGAAAATCTTCCCAACGGAGGGACGTGCAGGATGTCCTACAAGCTTGATACTCTGGATCCTGTCGTTGGGCTTCAGCCAGGGCGTTGTAATCCAATCCCAGTTGAACGGCAGCCAACGTGTTTCTTGACAGGGCATCGGCAACGGGATTCATTTTCCCAGGGACGTATTGGAGGGTGCAATTGTATTCAGCCACGGCGGAGAGATGTCCGCGTTGACGGGCGGACCAGGCGTCAGACTGTCGAGTGAAGGCGTGCACCAGAGGCATGTGGTCTGTGCGAATGACGAAGGGCGTACCTTCTAAGAAATAGCGAAAGTGACGGACAGCCAAGTGCACCGCCAGCAATTCTCGATCGAAGGTAGAATAACCCAATTCTGCCTTGGACAGTTTTCTGCCGAAGAAGGCCAATGGGCGGGGCGAGCCTTTGACCACCTGCTCGAGTACTGCACCAATAGCAACGTCGCTGGCATCGGTGGAGAGAAGGAGAGGGGCGTGTGGTATAGGAAAAGTGAGAGCCGCAGCAGTTGATAGGGCCTTCTTTGCATTGCAGAAGGCTGCTTCTTGAAGGGGACCCCAATTCAGGTCCTTTGGCTTGCCCTTGAGGGAGGTGTAGAGGGGAGCAAGAGTGGCGGCAATGGCTGACAGAAAACGGTAATAATAGTTGATCATGCCCAAGAATTCCTGCAGAGCTTTGACGGTCGAGGGCGCGGGGAAGTTCTGAACGGCTGCTACCTTCTCAGGTAGGGGATGGACTCCTTCAGGAGTGATACGGTGCCCTAAGAACGACACTTCGTTGGCGCCAAAGGTACACTTGTCGTACCGGACTACAAGGCCGTTTTGTTGCAGGCGGTCGAGCACGATGCGCAGGTGACGGAGATGTTTCCTCTTTTGAGGAGGAGAACACAAGTATGTCGTCCACATTACATACACAGAAAGGGAGGTCCCCTAAGATGCCATCCATGAGACGTTGAAACGTTGCCCCAGCATTACGAAGGCCAAAACAGGAGTAATTAAAGGTGTATGTACCAAACGGAGTGGTGATGGCGGTCTTGGGGATGTCTTCTGGGTTCATAGACACCTGATAATACCCCTTCAGGAGGTTGAGCGTAGAGAAAACCTTCGCTTTGTGCAGGTAGGAGGTCACGTCGGCAATGTTTGGGAGGGGTTAGTGATCCGGTTCTGTTTGCATGTTCAGGCGCCTGTAATCCCCGCACGGATGGAGGGAGCCGTCTTTCTTCAGAAAGATGTGTAAGGGTGACGACCATGGGCTGGAGGCCTTTTGGCGAAGGCCCATTGCTTCCATTTCGGCGAACGTCTGTTTGGCGGCTGCCAATCGTTCCGGTGCCAGACGTCTGAATTTTGCGAAGACTGGGGCTCCCGTCGTCTTGATATGGTGAGAAATACCGTGCTTGGCAGGAACCGTGGGCGTTTGGCGAAGTTCTGGACGGAAAACTTCCGGGTACGACGTTAGGAGGTGGGCGTAGGCATCCGTGGGTGCGCTGATGTGGAGAGCGGTTAGAGGGGGCGGGTTGAAGAGGTGTCGACAAGTACGAGTCTGCGTTAACCAATCGTCGGTGGGCGACATCGACCAGAAGGTGGAAATGAGAGAGGAAATCTGCACCGAGGATTGGCATTGTGACGTCAGCAACGAGAAACTTCCAATTGAATTTACCGTTTCCGAACGATAATGTGAGGTTCTCATAACCGTAGGTGGGTATCGTAGATCCGTTGGCAGCTACCAAGCGGACGTCGGCAGATGTAGACAGACTACGTCGTGCCTTGAAGAGTTTCCTTGGCAAAAGAGAACGACAAGCACCCATGTCTACCAAAAATCGCACGCCCGTTCCTGCATCCTGTAAAAAGAAAAGATTAGAAACATGGGAGGCCACCGCCACAAGCGATGGCCTACTTACACGTTTTTTGGCCACTGACAATCCTTGGCACATTTCTTCACGGTTGCCCCGAATCTGAAGTGGTAGTAGCAAAACTGCGGCGGATGGGAGGTAGTAAGTGGCTGTAGAAGTTGTTCGTTGGGGCGCGAGCGATTGGTGGGTGCTGGGCGGCTTTGTCGCCGCTTCGGCACGTCACGGGGTAGGCGTGTATGTCCTACGGCATTCATGTCAGCTTCGGTTGACGTTGAATAGGCATCCTCATCGTCAGGGGTGGAGGCGTTGATGGAGGTCTTGAAGTGGCTGTCCATAAGGGCGTCGGCTTTGGTCATCAAGTCCTTTATGGGTAAACTATCGACATCGGGTATGGCAGCGCGTACAGGTTCGGGTAAACGGAGTATCCAAAGGGCACGAAGTAGGTTCACCTCACGAGGAGAGCCGTCTGCGGCAGGTTGAAGGCGAGCGATACTGGTCATTTCCCTGAGGGCAAGCGAAGCCCTTTGGTCCCCCAACGGTTGTTGCGAGAGCTGAAAAAACTTTGCTATACGGGCGGCTGGCGACGGCGAGTACTGCTGCAGAAGGTATGTTTTGAGGGCGTCATACGCTATTGGGGTGTTTCTTTGTTCACAAAGCCAGTCGGATATTTCTGGGAAGGTGTCCTCGGGTATCGCCGCGAGAACATAATCCGCTTTGGTGGTTGAGCGAGTCACGCCCCTGATACGAAACTGGACTTCTGCGCGATGAAACCAAGCAAAAGCCTCTCCGCTGGCGAACGGTGAAAGTTTCAATGGGGCGGCCGCAGTGCCAACTGCTGTAGTAGAGTCCGTCATAGTACCAACGATGGAGGGGCGAGGGAGGTGGGGGTGGAAGGCAGTGGGAGCGAGTCACTCCGGGGTCACCAATGTGACGGTGCCGAGTGAGGGTTGTGAACTCAAAGGCAGGATGCAATCAACTGAGTTATATTATTATAGAACACTCTCCTTTATATACAAAACCTCAAGGCAACAGGACATAACCTGTTCGAGAGACAGACAATGTTACAGAGCAAACCGGAGACATGATCATTCAGGTTCTTTTTAGTGCGAGGGAAGAGCGCAGATACAAGCATAATATATACAAAATAATTATGTACAATTGTGTGACACACGGTTGGTACACCGGTCAGTATTCCCACATTCAAGTTTCAAATCTCACCTCATCTTCTTTGCCCTTTCTCCTCTCACTTCGTTTTCTCACTAACTTTCCCCCTCTCCTTCTACCGGTCCTTGCCTCAATAGTAGCATAATTTCCACTGATAACCTGTTGGCCAACAGTATCAGAGGCAGTATGGAAACATGACTTGTAATCCACATTTTTTCATTTCGGTAAGTTTGGTTGTCGGATACCATTACTGACGCAATCCCTCCCCAGTTATTCTGTCTTGTGACCAGCACCAGTAATGCGCTAGTTTGTGCATCTCAGTGGCTGGGTTGTCAAATAAGGAGTGCTATTATTGATCACATGGATGATCTTAGATTTAATCCTTTGGGGCAAGAAGGTGAAGAAAGAGGGAGATTAATGATCAAGTGAATGGTCTTAGGATTGATCCTTTGGGAGAGGTAGACAGATAAGGAATGGGATTATTGATTAAATTGATTATAAGAAATTTAATCCTTCGGTGGAGATAAGCAATTGAGGAGTTGGATCATTGATCACATGAATTATCTTAAAATGCTACATAGGGGAGGTTGGCAATTAAGTTTTGAATTACTGAACAAATGAATGATCTTAGATTTGATCAATTGGGGAATTGGGAAATTAAGGAGTGTGATTACTAATTACATAGAAGATCTTAGAGTCAATAATTTGTGGGAGGTGGGGAGATAATGAGTAAGATTATTGATTACAGGAGGTAACCTAGATTTAATCCTTTTTGGGGAGGTAGGCGAATAAGGAGAGGTATTATTGCTCAAATGAATGATCTTATAAGCCTTTTAAGAAGGTGGTCAAATAAGGAGTGGGAGTATTGATCAAATTGAATGATCTTAGATTTACTCTTTTCGGGGAGGTAGGCAAATGAGTGGGATTATTGGTCTAATGAGCTATCTTAGATTTTATCTTTAATTCTTTTGGGAAGGTAGGCAAGTCAGGATTGGGATGATTGATCAATTGGAGGATCTTTGATTTAATTCTTCAGTGAAGGTAGGCAAATGAGGCGTGGTATTACATAGTTTTAAGACATGTACTCAGCTTTTATATACAAATTTATCAACCTAAATAGCGTGATCTGAAAAAAGAAAAGTATCAGAAAGTAACTCGGTATTTGTAATTCTAAGTTGATAGACGAACAAAATGAAATCAAGATTATGTTCATTCATCAGAAGATGGATAAAATGCCAATGAAAATAAATATGGTGGGTTGAATCATCAACAATATCATGAATGAAAAAGGCGGTAGATTGAAGGTCACTGTTGAAGAGGGGAAAAATAGATGAAAGAATAGAACATTTGAGAATTCCATTACTTATTGTACAGAGGACAGATGTTGCAATTTCCTCAATTCAAACAAGGAAGTTGGATAACGAACTAGAAATAAACTTCCAGCGGGACGGATTGAAGTCGGAAGAGGATGTTTGCCCAACAGAGCCTTATGCCAGACTAAACCAAATAACATCAAGATGTTAAGGGTAATAACAAAATTATGTTTCTTTGAAGTCTCACAGGAAAGGTGACCAAACATTTAGAGGGATAGGAAAGAAGTCCACCTGAAGGTCGTGTCTTATTGAATCCGTATTGGTAACAAAAAAGACTCGAGTTGAAGTTTAGGGAAGTGAGGGTTAAGTAAAATTTTGATCACTTTTGCTCTCGTGAAAGTTGGAAAGAAAGAAAATAGTTGGAAGGATTGGAGTAGTCATCCAAAGTGACTTGCTGGAACAGGGTCTGCTTCCTTGAGGAGAGATAAGTGCAGAATTCAACGGTTGGCGAAGGCAGCAAAGCAAAGGGGCCAGTCTTCTTGCCTATTCCTTGAGGAACAGGTCATGAATAATATTGGGTCAGACAGTAGGCCAATTTCAAAAATGCAAGAACCCTAAGGATCTTGTGAGCATACAATCTTAGGGAAAGCAAAGTTGGGTAAAGT
>NC_090725.1:265134526-265144526 GCF_036898095.1 Palaemon carinicauda | reverse complement strand
GATGGTTTCAAATTTATTATGTTTCATTAAGAAATTACTGGTTTTATCAGGATGTTTTCACGACCGTAAAGAATGTTGTTGTGGGAGAGGGAAAAGTGAGTGGTTAACACTTATTACACGAAGGTAATTTTAGATATTTAGTTACACCCACTCACTCCCTCACCCACACTTGTGTGTGTTACTGTGTGTACGAATGAGGGAAAAGGTGAAAACCGCTAAGATGAGAAAAAGTTTTTGCGTTGCTTGATAACCGGAAGAGAATATCGAGGATGGGGGTTAGATAAATCTAGGAGGTTTAATATATTTTTCGTCCAAGAGATAGATTAATCAAGAAAGTCCCTCTTCGATGGAGTGAGTTATACAGAAACCGAAGCACAAATATGTCTTTCATGGCTGACGTGATACTGAGAACCCATCAGTATGCTGTAGGTACAGTTGGACACAGAAATTCCTGGTACACTTCGCTCTGAGGAACTGCACCCTCTCACACCCTTACTGAGTGGAAAGTAATCAAATTAATTGTGCAGACTCAGCAAAGAAAGGTAGCAGAAGAGGTGGGCGGGGCTGCAAACAGGAACTCACTGCACAGTGAGAATGTGACTGGGTACGCTTCCTTAGTGCCAGTTTTAAAGCTTTAAAGGTCACTCATGAATGCCAGAGGCAAGGTACAGTGACATTGGCCTATCAAGCAGGACAATGCCCTGGAGACAGACCAGATTATTATTATTATTATTATTATTATATTATTATTATTACTTGCAAAGCTACAACCCTAGTTTGGAAAAGCAAGATGCCATTGCCCAGGGGCGCCAACGGGGTTAACAGCCCAGTGAGGAAAGGAAACGAGAAAAAATATATTTTAAGAACAGTAACAACCTTAAATTAGATACTTCCTATGTAAACTATAAAAACTTTAACAAACAAGAGGGAGACAAATAAGATAGAATAGTGTTCCCGAATGTACCCTCAAGCAAGAGAATTCTAATCCAAGACTGTGGAAGACCATGGTACAGAGGCTCTGGCACTACCCAAGACTAGAGAACAATGGTTTGATTTTGGAGTGTCCTTCTCCTAGAAGAGCTGCTTACCATAGCTAAAGAGTCTCTTCTACCCTTACCAAGAGGAAAGTACCAACTGAACAATTACAGTGAAGAAGAATTATTTAGTAATCTCAGTGTTAGGTGTATGAAGACAAAGGAGAATCTGTAAAGAATAGGCCAAACTATTCGGTATGTGTAGGCAAAGGGAAAGTAAACTGTAAACAGCGGGAAGGATCCAATGTAGTACTGTCTAGCCAGTCAAAAGACCCCATAAATCTCTAACGGTAGTATCTCAACGGGTGGCTGTATGACCATCGCCCAAGCCCCCTCTCCACCCAAGCTAGGACCAAGGATGGCCAGGATATGGCTGCTGATGTCTCAGCAGATAGAAATATGAGGTCCCCCAAAACCTCCAAGACAAGGATGGTAAGGTTGCAGCGACCAAAGGATTGAGCGGAACTCGAACCCCAGTCTGGCAATCACTAGACAAGCACGCTACCACCAGGCCACCACAGGAATTCGTGTGTTCAACTGTACATGTAATATTTGAAGAAGCTGTGAATGTTTTAAAAACTGGTGTTCATCCTTGACACATCAGTTATTTGATGAACCTAGCTTCCGTTATATTTTTCTCCGGACCTACCCTCTACCAAGGGAACGGCTTGTGATAGCAAAGATTTGAAAAGTGAATATATGTGTGTGCATACTGTATATATATATATATATATATATATATATGTGTGTGTGTGTGTGTATGTGTGTATATATATATATATATATATATATATATATATATATATATGCATATGTATAATTCTGAAGTTAAAATATATGACTAAAATTGAAATGATGTTAGTTTATGTATGAAAGATCTGCTTTGATGTCACTATTCTTAAAAGATTTATTTCAATTGTTCATTACTTTTCTTTTTTCTTTTCCTCACTGGGCTATTTTTCCCTGTTGGAGCCCTTGCAGTTATAGTATCCTGCTTTTCCAACTAGAGTTTTAGCTTAACTAGTAATAATAATACTGATAATCAAAGTATTGTGACAGTTAACCATGGTAATACTGTAGTAATACAGTATAATTGTAGGTATTTGTTCAGTTTCAATAAAACAAGGAATACGATTTTCTTATCTATATAGTTTTACCCCTGCCATTGCTTTCTAGGGCTAACAGTATGTACTGAATTCAAGCGTTTGATTATGTCTAGTGGTGAGAAAGTAATTTTGTACCTAATACATACAGAACAGTTTGATGCGGTTTAAAGTCATTTGGAAAACAACCATTTCTAATAAGAGATTTCGGTTCAGATTGGGACCTTAGGTATCGAAGTAGAGTGACCCATGCGGAGGACGTGTGCAGCACATCCATGTATGGCTTGCCAGAGCAGAGGAGCAATGAGATTATATTTAATTGCGCCTGGAAGCAAAGACCCTTTGAGGGACTTTATGTAAAGTGATCTGGCCATTGGTAGCATGGAGTACGGGATAGGTGGTGATGCTATGGGTTGGCAATACTGAGAGAGCTCGCGATCTGACTATACAGTAATTTCTTCCAGGGACAAACCCTTTCAGACTTTGCTAATGTGCCACCCTACCACATCCCGTCTGCCTAAAGCATTCTCCCGTTCTGTTCCATTTGTGAGAGGAATTGACGAAGACTCGCACAAAGATAAAAGAATATGCTTATCAGGCAAATGACATCAAGACATTTTTTTTTTTTTTCAAGTTAAGGCAAAGCTTGAGGGAAATTGTTACTGAAATACATGATTCGCATCACATTTATTGATTGTTGCAAATTTAATCAATTTCCATCGCAATCGGGGATTAGGGATTAAAAAGTGATTAAATACTTTCGCAGACGTTCGAAATATATAGGCAAATAAAGATCAACTTCAAGAGAACCGTTTCGCAAAAAAGTGTATTCTTGTATTTTCCAACTACTGCTGTCTGAACACTGCAATATTCTCACTTTGAGAGTAGTTTTCGCTGCATCTGAAATAAGCATTTGAAAATAATTGTCCATAGGTTGAAATAAAATGCAAGGAAATTGCTGACATACATGTTTCTAAACGAGAACTTCCCAGTTATGTTTCAACGCATTCATTGTACTTCAGCCATTTTCCAGTCACATGCTCCCTGGAGCTTCGGTTATATGGCGAAAATATAAAATAAGAGGAATGGAGAGCGCTCATACTATATATATATATATATATATATATATATATATATATATATATATATATATAATAGCAACATTAGATGATAATTGGAAGTTTTATTAATGTTAATAAAACTCCTTTTTCCAAAAAAAAAAAATTTCAAATTCAGCAAACGTATTTACAAATTTTAACATGGAGAACCAAATCAAAAGGCAGGAGTTAAAGTTCCGTCGAAGCCTGAGAGTTTCTATTAGTATCTTTGACCTCGCTGTCCTTGTGAGCTAGAGATTGTTATCAACAAGCTATTGCCTGGGCCTACCTGGACCAGTTTGCTTGGCAAAGGGTTTGGGTGCTGATCATTAGTATTTATGGCCTGTCTCTAAAACATTGTCCTTTCCCTTGTCTCTGCCGTTCATGGCCGACCTTGAAACCGTTGAATATGGATGATCCTTTATTTATTTTATGCAGATATCAAATCAAAAGCCATATTTTATCGCCTTTTTTTTTTTTTTTTTTTTTTTTAGTCAACAGCATTCTTAGGAGAGTCTGAGACTATGGAAATTATTACTTAGATGATTTCTTCAAGATTCAATTGGGCAGCTGCTATAACGACTGTAAGGGAATATAAAATGAGCTAAGAAAACAAGTAGTTCAGAGAAAAGTTGCTTCTTAACTAAGAAAAGCTAAATGTTGGTTTAATTTTGTAAATATACATTTAAATGTGCTGCAACAGAAAGAAACTAAGTCAAACAGTAGATCCCGGAACTGAGGGAAAGCCTGCTGAAGGTTCGAGATTTTTCAATTTGAGAATTACGCAATTTTAAAAGAATAAAGGTTCCATGATGTATCTCATGAATTATATACTTATGTCATGGCTTGATATAACAAAATAAAATGTTCCCAGGTATATCATACCGTGACTGTAATCTCATAGAGGATTTTTATCCCTGAGAGTTATTCGGGTTTTGACTCCTTTATGTGACAAATAAAATAAAAATGTTGCGATACGTTTGTCTCACTATCAATTGTACTTCTGAACGTCTTGACAGATTTTTACAAGCTAAGTAATAAAGGGCGCTTTCTGATAATGAAGGAAAACTTTCTGTCCACCTAAACTCACAAACATTTTAAGACCATTTCATATGTTAATGAAGATATGGGGACTGATGCTGCGATGTGTGCTGACACCAACTATGTGAAACAATTTAAATATAAATTATGCATTACACACTTGAAAAGGATTTTGTCAGAAATATTTATTTTTCATAGTCGGATTGTTTATACAAAAACACTATCAAAATTAATTATGACATCGTTGCACATGATGTCATATCCTATCAAAAAGTTTGCTTTGTTAATTGACAGAACAATGTAAAAACCGTTGGCTTCTCGAGTAATACTGCAGAAAAAGTACTTGTTTAATAAGGAGTTAACTGCACAAAGGGAATTTCACTTGATGGTTTCATCTGAAATGTAAAAATTTTCCTCATCCTGGTTCTCCTCTCTCCCCAAACTTTAGTTTGGCGATGAGTGTCCATCCAAATTGAAGAAGAGGTTTTGACTCCTTGTCACAAAATCTTTAGATCTAAGGAATCCTCACAAAAATAAGTCATCTCTATGCATACTTCTGCGCTACCCTTCTTTCTTTATTGCATTGATGGATGAGGCTGTGCTCTCCAGTTTAATGAACTTACTGATTTTCATTGCCACTGATTGAGAACGCCTTCTATATCCCTTAATAGTAAATGTGTAAAATCTACTAGGTTTCCAAATACTGTGTATAAATTTAGGTAAGAAAGAAATCTGAAAAGGGAGTGCGCTCACCATGAGGTGAAGTGCTCGACGGAACGTTTTGTAATATATACAAATACTTTCGTCACGCAGCGTGTTTTTTTTTTTTTTTTTTTTTTTTTTTTTTATCATTATTATAGAGAGAATGACGCTAGAAAGTAAGAACCAATACTTACGGAAAGGTCTTGGTTAGACCCTTCTTTTTCTCATGGGTCGAAAGGTCCAATGCAGCTTAGTTTTATGGTTTTCCGAATGACGAAGATAGCCAATCACAACTGGTTGGACTGGTAGGCAGCAGGTTTTGCTTTGATCATGAACCTTGCTTATGCGAGCGTAGAGCTTTAACACTGTGTAACGCCATGATCAGCAAATCTGTACTAGCCAGGGCCATCTATACTAGGCTGGTTTGCCATGAGTGATCAGACAAAAGTCTCTCACCATTGCCAATCCGTTGTGGCGAGCGTGGTGTGAAATCTGGCCAAACCCACGACATGAACAAGCACATGTCAAGAGGTCTTTGTCCTGCAATAGAATAAAAACCCGCTGCATATGTTGTGTGTATATATATATATATATATATATGTGTGTGTGTGTGTGTGTGTGTGTGTGAGAGAGAGAGAGAGAGAGAGAGAGAGAGAGAGAGAGAGATTTAATTATATTCGTAACCTCTCAGTATATATGACGAAAAACGACAAAGAATAAAAATGCACATATTTTTCATTCGTGGTTTTTTTTTTTTTTAATGATGATTGGTGCATATGATGGATACGTCGATTTGCAGAAGTTATACATCATTCTTTGCTAAAGGATATTACAGGTACAAGGACAAGACAAACGCAACTCAAGTCACGTCTGGGAGAGAAAAAAAAGAAGAGTTAGAGAGGGAGAAGAAATATTTTCGTGAAAACAATTCTCAAATAAACTGCCTCTTTTCATGCAATCATTGATACTCTCCTCTTGTTCTGGCTTCCATCTCCTCCTCCTCCTCCTCCTTTACATCCTTCTCTTCTCTTTTCCCTCGATTTCCCATCCCCTCGGGATGCCTTGACAACCCCCCTTCCCTCCCCTCCCCTTACAGTCCCCACACCCGACACCTATTTTGCTTGCATCATCCAATAAGTCATAAAACAATGACATTGACTGTCAATTGAGGGAGAGACGTTGGTCAGCAGTTGTTCAGGATGCTATGACGTTTCCCAGCGTCCTCTCTCTCTCTCTCTCTCTCTCTCTCCTCTCTCTCTCTCTCTCTCTCTCTCGATGCTTATGAATTGTCTTTAATTACTGTTGCATTTTACGGTTTCACAAATAAATTTTTTAACAGTGGTAGGAAGAGGGACCAGAACGGTATCAACTCTGGATATTAAATTACGAGAAACTTTTTTTAATCTTTTTACAAAACCTTTCATTATACATCAAAATTTTGCATCAATGTTCGATAGCGCCTTTCGTAATGTTGATATGGAGAGGAGATGAATACCAGCCTGCAGGGTTTATGAATGATGAGCCCACAGTGATCTTATTTATCTTGTTTTTCTTTACTTTTGTCAAGGTATCTTTCATCAACTCATTGAACTTTGTTGTCTCCTGATCAATGTCAAATCGAAACATTTATTATTATTATTATTATTATTATTATTATTATTATTATTATTACTCGCTAAGCTTCAACCCTGGTCGTAAAAGCAGGATGCTATAACCCCAAGGCCACAACAGGTAAAATAGCCCAGTGAGGAAAGGAAGAAAGGAAACTAATAGAATAGAGTACCTGAGTGTACCCTCAAACAAGAGAACTCTACCCCAAGATAGTAGAAGACCATGGTACAGAGTTTATGGCACTACCCAAGACTAGAGAACAATGGCTCGACTTGGAGTGTTCTTTTTGTAGAAAAGCTGTTAAAGCTAAAGAGTCTCTTCTACTCTTACCAAGAGGAAAGTGGCCACTGAACAAATATAGTGAAGTAATTAGCCACTTGAGTGAAGAAGAATTGTTTGGTTATCTTAGTGTTGTCAGGTGTATGAGGAAAGAGGAGAATGTGTAAAGAATAACCCAGACTCTTCGTTGTATGTGTAGACAAAGCAAAATTGAGCTGTAACTAAAGGGGGATCCTATGTAGTAGACCTACTATCGGGCCAGTCAAGGAACCCAATATCTCACTAGCGGTAGTATCTGAACGGGTGGCTGGTGCCTAGGCGAACCTACTGCCTACGATAATGACCTACGTGGAATAGAGAGCCATGGAACGAGTTCGGAACTTGCTTCAGCTTTCATTCCTTTCAGTAGCCTATTATGCTCTGGAATCGCTCTGTAAATTATTACTCTATGGGATACAGTATTCAGGGTGTCTGCCTCCTCCTCGGTCGTGATTCAAGTTCCTTGTACGTCCATCGTCCTGTTAAAGTGTATCTTCTCCCTAACGATTTAACAATGACTTTTTATGCAACTCTAGCCAGACATTTTTAACATTTTTTTGTTTGATACTGAACGGAGATTTTTTAGCTTGTTCAATTATAACTAATGGCCGTTTCCTCTTTGCTGCGCTTAGTTGTATTCGTAGTAGTAGTAGTTAGAGAACATAGCCTACATCTGATTAATGCCATAATAGATTATGCTTATATATACATATACTGTATATATATATATATATATATATACATATATATATATATATATATATATATACATATATATATACATGTATATATACATATATATATATATATATATATATCATTAACAATTATTAGTTCACGGCAGAACATATGCCTCAGACATGTCATGCAATTTTCTTCTGTTTATGGTATTTCTATGCCTGTCCACACCCGCATTTTTTTTTTTTAGTTCATCTTCTCTTCATTCCCTTGCTTCGTTTGCAATCTCTAGGGATCCATTCTTGATGTCCATCTATTATTTGTCATTCTCATTATATATCCTGCCCATGTCCATTTCTTTTTCGTACATGTTAAAATGTCCTCTACATTAGTTTTCTTTCGTATCCATGTTGCTCCTTTTGTCTCTTAGTGTAACTAGCTTATGTTCTAAGGCTTACGTAAGACACCAAATATCTGATCCATAAGTTAAAAATGTTATGACAACCTGATTAAATACTTTTCTTTGTAGAGAAAGAGGCAGTTTGCATTTCATAATTTCATTTTGTTTGCCAAAAGTTCTCCATCCCATACTTGTCCTTCTTTTAGTTTCAGTCTCGTGTCCTGAGGAAACACTCACTGTCTATCCCAATTACGTATATTCGTTAACAATCTCTAGAGGTTTGTTCAAAACTCATATTTGTTGTCTGCATTTTAATTGAACATTATCTTAGTTTTACTCATATTCATTTGCAGTTCTACATCTCTGCTTTCTCTATTCAAATCTTCTATCATCTTTTCAATTCCGCCCACGATTCACTAAACATAACTATGTCATCTACAAATCTAAGTTGTAAAGTTAAGGTATTCCCATTAATTGTAATTACTACATTTTCCTAATCTAAATGTCTAAAAACTACTTCTAAGTATGCTGTGATTAATTTAGGAGAGATGGGTCTCCCTGTCTAACTCCTTTTTCAATCGGAAATTTCTTACTATCTTTATGTATACTTTTATGACTGCTGTACTTCCTGTATAGGTATTTTCAAGTGTTCTAAAATAAGATTCATTGTCTTTGATGGTTTCATTATTAATGCTAAAGTTTTGACAAAATCAAAAGCTTTTTCATAGTCTATAAATGCCATACATAGTGGTTTGTCATACTCTGTTAATTTTTCCATTAGTTGGTTAATTACATGAATATAGGCAGTTGTTGAATGAATGTGTTTGTGTGTGTGTATATATATATATATATATATGTGTGTGTGTGTGTGTGTATATATATATATATATAATATATATATATATATATGTGTGTGTGTGTGTGTGTGTATATATATATATATATATATAAAACCACGATAATCGATATAGTTATTTGTTTGAGATTTTACTCCAACGTTATGTGAGGATTTATGATGTTTGAAGATAATGTTTGATATCTATTTACTGTATTATAGGGGCCATTGGCACTTTCTTCTGGTTTCAGTAATTCAAACGTATAACTGATTAACGAGATTCTACACAATGTCTTTTATACACATATTTGGAATATCAAGTGGTATTCCATAGGTGAATTTTGAAATGGCGTTATTAGATTTTAATTTGATTTGATTCTAAATTTGCCTACTTGGTATGTCAGTGTTCTACGTTGTGACATCTCAAGAGTTATAAGATTCAGTTACATTTTGCTTTATCTATTTCAAAACTTTCAAAACTTTTATGTCATTATTTCTATCTAGCTTTTCTCATATTGATACGTATCATAAAAACAAAATTTATTGCATTTTGTTCATTCCACTTCGGCATAAGATCTCGTCTCATTTTACGTGTTTTTGCCATGTGATAAATCATCGCTGAGTGCTCCAACCCCGATTTTTATTGTTTGTGCCTCTTTCTCCCGTTCCTTGTTAATAATTACACTACATAGCTTTGCTTCGCCTATTTTTGACATTTTTTTTACCTAGCTTTATTTATTTCTTTTATTTCTTTATGAATTCGACAGGAAAGGAAACATTAATTTTTCTTTCCGATGCAGATAAATTATTATTATTATGAGCATCAGCGAAGGAGAAACGTAGGAACCCCAGATGATGGTGATGGAGATTATGATCGTCAGGATAATTGCTCACAATAACCACTTCCTGCCTGAAAAAGAAACAGCTTTTCCACAGAGGAGGAAAAAGAACAACAGAATAAAATGCTGTTGGACGCTCTTGTTCCACTTCACTCATTTCATGAGAATGTTATCTCTCTCTCTCTCTCTCTCTCTCTCTCTCTCTCTCTCTCTCTCTCTCCATGGGAATATATAACATTCATTCTCATCATAAAACATTATCTCTCTACATCTGAGGTAACGGATACAAACTTGAATTGAAAAGATACAGCACCACTCATTGTAGTAATTTCTTTACATACA
>NC_090725.1:265122026-265124526 GCF_036898095.1 Palaemon carinicauda | reverse complement strand
ATACAAGGTGCTATTGCACGAATGTGGCATAATATTGTGTGGTTTTAAAGATAAAATATACTATGAAAAAGGAGAGAAAATTTAAGGAAATCATAACTTGGTGAATGAAAATGTGAGGGGAAAACTTAAAATAAAGAGCAATGAAATGCATAATATTACAAACTCGTGAAATGCAATCAGTTTATCTTTGTAATATAATAAGTGCTCCGATCAAGGGACGAAGTATAGAATACTGTACGTGTCAAAGGTGAGTCAACCCCGCCAGCATGCTAGACCGTGCCCACATACGCACGAGATAGGCCTGTCCGGTCAAACAGCTGACAGGATGAGAGGACAGGCTAGTCGCGATGGCTTTGTCCTATTTACCACCCATACACCTTAAGCGCCAATCGTGATCAAATCGCCGCGCCAGTCCTCTGCCTATATGGCCTGCTTTAGAGAACAGGCAGGCTTTAGAAGTGGGTATTCAACAACTAACCATATCCATGTAATTAAACACCTAATGAAAAAATCAACCTGGTATGACCAAACCACTATGTATGGCAATTATAGACTATGAGAAAGCTTTTGATTTTGTCAAAGCTTCACCAGTATTAAAAGCCCTTCAAAGACAACTTTAAAATATTTATACAGGAAGTACAGCGATCCTAAAACCACTTAATGATAGTGGAAAAATTCTGATTGAGAAAGGAGTAAGATAAGGAGAGCCATCTTTCCTAATTTTTTTACAACATGCCTAGAAGAATTTAAAAAAAATTAGATTGGGAAAATGTAGGAATTAATATTAATGGAGAATACCTTAACAACTTAAGATTTTCAGCTGACATACAGTAGTTCTGTTTAGTGAATGATGGAAGAAATTGTAAAAGATGATGCAAGATTTGAATAGAGAAAGCAGAAATATAGGACTGAAAATGAATATGAGTAAAACTATGATAATGTTCAATGAACATGCGGAGAAAACAATTAATGATTATGGGGGAACCTCTAGAGATTGTTAATGAGGATACATACTTAGGAAAAAACAATGTTTCCTCAGGACACGAGACCGAAATTAAAAGAAGGATAGGCATGAGTTGGAGAGCTTTTGGTAAACAAAATGAGATTATGAAAAGTAAAATGCCACTTTCTCTAAAATGAAAAGTATTCAATCAGATGGTCCTACCTATATTAGTTTATGCATCAGAAACCTGGAGCCTTACTAAAGCCTTAGAACATAAGCTAGTTACAACTCGAGAAGCTAAGGAAAGAATAATGATGAGATTAACACTAAGAGACAGTAAATTAGCGACATGGATGCGAGAGCAAATTGAATTAGAAGATATACTAACATGTAAGAAAAAGAAATGAATGTGAGCAGGACATATAATAAGAATGACGGATAAGAGATGTGCAATAAGAGTAACAGAATGGGACCCTAGAGACTGCAAAAGAAGCAGGGGAAGGAAGAGGAGGCGATGGATTGACGAACTAAGAAAATTTGCAAGTATAATTTGTCATTGAAAGGTCATAACCCAAACGAGTGGAAAGACATGTCTGAGGCCTTTGTTCTGTAGTGGACTAGTAACGGCTGATGGTGATGTATATATATATATATATATATATATATATATATATATATATATATATATATATATATATATATATGTGTGTGTGTGTATACATACTAGCAACCTCTCTAAAGAGGGGAGAGTTTTGGATTACATATATATATATATATATATATATATATATATATATATATATATATATATATATATATGTATATATATATATATATATATATATATATATATATATATATATATATATATATATTACTAGCCAAGCTACAACTCTAGTTGGAAAAGTAGAATGCTATAAGCCCAAAAGCTCCAACAGCGAAAATAGACCATTAAGGAAAGGAAATAAGGAGAAATAAACTACAGGAGAAGCAATGAACAATTGAAAATAAAAATATTTCAAGAACAATGACAACATTAGAATAAATCTTTCATATTGAAAACAATAAAAGTCTTCAAAAAAAATCTTCAAAGAGAGAGAGAGAGAGAGAGAGAGAGAGAGAGAGAGAGAGAGAGAGAGAGAGAGAGAGAGAGAGAGAGAGAGAGAGATGAGGTAGAATAGTGTGCCCAAGTATACCCTCAAGCAAGAGAATTCTAACCCAACACAGTGGAACCCCATGGTACAGAGGCTATGGCAGTACCCAAGATTAGAGAACAATGGTTCGATTTTGGAGTGACCTTCTAGAAGATCTGCTTACCATAGCTTGAGAGTCTCTTCAACACTAACCAGAGGACTGTAGCCACTTAATTATTACAGTGCAGTAGTTAACCTCATGAGAGAAGAAGAATTGTTTGTTAATTTCAGTGTTGTCAAGTGTGTGATGAAAGAGGAGAATGTGTAAAGAATAGGCCAGACTATTCGGCGTATGTGTTGGCAAAGGAAAATGAGCTGTAACCAGAGAGGGATCCAATGTAATACTGCCTGGCCAGCCAAAAGA
>NC_090725.1:264592026-264774526 GCF_036898095.1 Palaemon carinicauda | reverse complement strand
ATCATATGTCCTGCCCATATCCATTTCTTTTTCTTACATGTCTCTTTGTGTTATTCCCATCATTATTCTTAACATAGCTATTTGAGTTGTAACTTGCTTATGTCAAGGCTCCAAGTTTCTGATGCATAAGTTATTAGTGATAGGACCATCTGATTAAATAGATTTCCTTCTAGAGAAAGTGGCATATTACATTTCATAATCTCATTTTATTTAACAAAAGCTCTCCATCCCATGCCTATCCATCTTTTAATTTTGGTTGCATATCCTGGGAAAACCTTACTGTCTGTCCTAAGTATGTATATTTATTAAAAAAAATCTCTAGAGGTTCATCCACAACCTTTATTTGTTGTCTCTGCATTTTCATTGAACATTATCTTAGTTTACTCATACTCTTTTTCAGTCCTACATCTCTGATTTCCCTATTCAAATCTTCAATCATTTTTTTGCAATTCCTTCTATGATTCAGTAAATAAAATAATTTTACCCGCAAAGCTTAAGTTATTAGGGTATTCCCCCATTAATAATAATTGCTAAATTCTTAAAAACTCCTAGGTATGCTGTGAATGATTTTGGAGAGATGTGGTCTCCTTATCTAACTTTTTTTTTTTTTTTCAATTGGAAGATTTCCCCACTATCTTTGTGCATTTTCAGGATTGCTGTACTTCCCATATATAATCTTCAAATGTTTTACATAAGATTCATCTATTCATTGTCTTTGAAGCACTTTCATTACTGAAGAAGTTTTGACAGGATCAAAACCTTTCTGTCTATAAATACAATGCATAGTGATTTGTCATATGTATTATTTTTAATTAGTTGATTTATTACATGAATTTGCTAAGTTTTTGAATAACCATTTCTAAAGTATTCCTACTCTCTTGGTTGATTAAAGTCTAGCTGTCTTTCTATTTGGCTTAATATTATTCTTGTGAATATTTCACATATTACTTAAATTAAACTTATTGGGCAGTAATTTTTCAGGTCTTTTTGTCTCCCCTTTTTTTTGTGAACTAGTAAAATTATATTTTTTTTTTATTCAAGCAGTAGGTATAGAACATTCTTGCAAACATTTTGTGTGAAGTTCAGTGAGTTTTACTTCTAAGAAATCTCCTCCATCTATTATTAAATCAATTGTTAGGCCATCTTCTCCTGCTTCTTTCTTTACTTCTGTTGTTATGTTTGGCATCAACTTATGTGTTTTATCATTTCTATTGACAGAGTTATTTCTTATATCACTATTGTATAGCATTGTACAGAAATCGGTATTTTTATCATTCCATCTCTTTTGTTGACAATATTTCCATTTTCCTCCTTTAAAGTTAACATCTGCTGGCCATGTTCCAAGTCTTCTTTACATCAATTTGATGCTTCTTCCTTTCTTTAGCGTTTTCTCAATTTTAGTCTGATTGTGTTTGCGAGTGTCTTGGATTTTTAGTTTGTTTGCTGTTTTGGATAGTTCTGCTACTTTGATTTCATCTCTTAGATTTTACCCTCATTTCCAGTCTTTTTTTTTTTTATTAGGGTTTGGTCTTTTCAGAAAGTTTTCCTTGATCTTGCTTAGAATATTTACCACTTAACCCATCTGCTCATTCCAATACAAATTTTGTTAAATTACTGTTCATATCTCCTTTACTTGCTTGCATTTCATCATGTAGCTGGGAGTACATATTTTGCATTGCTAAACTAAATTCATCGGATTTTTCTCTTATTACAGAATTTTTTTTATTGTTAAAATTAGCTTCTCTTTTTCTTTCCTTATATCTAGACAAATTTTGTTTCTCACAATTCTATGGCCACTCGACTTTACCTTTTTAATCTGTTACATTTTTAACTAAATTATAATTTTCACTGAGAATAAAATCTTTTTCGTTTTTAATTTCTCTTGCCAAGTGTTTTTCTCTGATATCAGTGCTCAGTTTTTGTGACCTTTCCTAATGCCAGGAAGGAGCAGCATGATAAAGTTGACCCATCAGTGGAGAGATTCCGTTGTTGCAATTAGCTAATGACTATAAGCGAACTTTTGGAGATCTTAAGCTTGCCAAACAAGACAAAGACCCTACTTCATGTCCATTACACTGAAAGAATAAATGGTGGCCTTATGATACTTGTGTTGTGGGCAATGAGTGGAATATTTTTCACAGATGGTTTCAGTTGGGCTAAAGTAAAGCATCTACGACTAAAAACCAAATATAAAATTTTAAAAACTAATTTGTATTTTTCATAGCTATACACATCCGTCCTTTTAAATATACATGTGTTTACAGTGCAAGATGGAGCACCCGTTGAAATTGTTGACGAGGTAGTTAACAATAGGTAGTGAATGCAGGTGAGAAGGCCCACCCGTCCACCTGTCAGAAGTTCAGCATATTTTACCTTTCGGCTCAGGACTGAGAGGAATGATAGAAGAGGGAAGTTTTATGTAAAGGACTAGGGTTTGCATAGCTAGAAAAAATACAAAATATATTTAAAATCTTATATTTGTTCCAAAGTGTATAGAAACCTTTCGTCTTTTAAATGACTCACTGATTGGTGGGTAGGAAGTCCCCATATAACCAAACTGGTAGGTTTTTTCTTCTCTAGAAGGGTCAATCTACCTGGTCCCGTATGGGAGAGAAGGGAATGACACAAGCAACCTCCTATCTGCCTTACATAGAGAATAGGGAAGAGTACACTCCTAGGACCTATCCTGTTAACAATGATTTGCATGTGGTCAAATGAGGGATCCCTTCCCCTGAAGGGGATAGCAGTCCAAAATAATATACCTATTAGGTATATTATTTTGAACTGCTATTAGGTATTAGCTAGCACATGATGATCAATGGGTTGGTAAAAATTCCACCATTGTCCCCCTTCCTTAGGGAAGATGGGAGAGATACTTTTTTAGATCTCAAGAACGAAACTGAGATGTGTAACTTTCCAGCATCAGGTCAGTCCATGCCAGCAACTTTATCGACTGCCTCACTCCCAAAAGAATTGACAGAAAAATGGAGGAGAGGCAGTAATTCTACCGTTCACTTCAAACATATCTATATATTTCCAGAGACAAGATGCTTCCAGTCCTGTGTGGGAGATAGCCAGCTATACAACTAATTGAGCACCTACCACAGGCCCAAGCACAAATGTGACAAGGAACTTGCGGGTATACTCAAGGCCATGAAGGTGGCCTGGTACTATCAAAACTCAGCCTTCAATATCTGGCTGACTGAAAGGTTCTTCTTGAAGGCTAGGGTGGGGCCTATGCCTCTGACTTAATGAGCTCTGGTTCTAGCTGGTACCTTGACCCTCTCAATAGTCAAGGTGTACGATATAGGGATCGTTTCCCTCGCACCTCTTTCTTGATCCTGCCAGTGCTGATGAGGTCTGTGATACTCGGGCCTGAGGTGTCCAGTCCTTTTTAGATACCCCCACAGAGACCTAATGGAACACAAAAGCATGTCCTCTCGATCACCACCCAATGCTTCACATAGAGAGGGGATGGAGGTGGTCTTGATCAGGGTTCATGCACAGATGGATTCTGAATTTTGGCCACAAAGTGAGGCACAAAACTAAAGGAGACCTCCTTTCACTCCTCAGCATGGTTGACTAATTAGGAGTAACCATAAAACTCACCTACTCTCTCTGGTAATTCTAAGGTTAGAAAAAATCTTGAGAGTCAAATTTCTGTCTGACAACCTGCGCAAAGGCTCAGGAAATGTACAAATATGAGCTGAGAGAACCAGGGTCACTTCCCACTAAAGAGATATAAGTTCCCAGAGTGGGAAAGACTGCTGGAAGTTTTTCATGAGCATAACCAACTTACATGAAGAGGAGAGGTCTATACCCTTCAGTTGAAAGATTATGCCCAAGTCTGGGTAGCAGTCACTGACAGCCATGACTGAGAGGGGTTTCTCTCAGCAAATGAAGATGAGGAGATCCGCGATCTGCGCCAGAAATTCTCCGATCACTGAAGTATCCATTCCATATTAATTAGTAAAATTGACCACTTTCCCTGGTAGAGAGCTGCAGAGGACCACTGCAAGTATCCAGACAGCTCCTGAGCAGTGCCTAGTAGAAAGTGTTCTGCTTGGAGGAGATGCTGGAGACTCCAGGGTCATCATGAGTCCTGGCCTAATCAACACTTGATTGATTTATGGACAGATCAAACTGAACGGGGGAAGAGCGTATGCTTCAATGTTATCCTATGGGCATTAGAAGACGTCTTCGAGCATGGTCGATGAGACTGGAATGGGGGAACACTATATGGGGAGCTTTATTTAGCCGCGTGGCAAACAGGTCAATTCCCTAGGAACCCCACAGGCAAAAAAGTCTCGCAACTAAGCAAGGATGTAAGAAGCCTTCCAACCCTGAAGGCTGCCCTTGGTGACTGAGTGTGTCTGCTAATAAACTCCTCTTGCCTGGAATGTACCTGGCTGACAACTCTACAGAATAGAATTCTGCCCAGATGTGCATCAGATTCAAGAGCAGATGCATTTCTTCTCTCGACCACATTCCTGAAATGACCAGATCATTTAGGTATGTGTCCCATATCTGAAAACAGTTGCATGTATGGAGGAGTTGAGTGAGACTCCCTTGGCGAGATTTTCTTCGTTTAGCCACCATGTAAGTCTGTAATGAGTCTCCTACCATACTGGAATATGAATATAAGGGGAATCCTTGGCAGGTAGCCATTAATCCTTTAAACACCGCTGCAGAGTTTTTCCAGTGATAAAAGGTGGCGGAGAAGACTGACAGCTGGAGCTTGCTGATATGACCGTATGACAGAAACTCTCACTGCTGCCGTGTCTATCCACATTTCCAAATACTTCAACCTCTGCTTAGTTAAGAGATTTGACTTCTCTCAGTGTATTACAATCTCCGGATACCATAGAGACAAAATGCAAGAATCTGATCTTCATCCTGTAGCAACTGCCTCACAGAGGAGGCCAGATTCAGCCAACAGTTGAGACATATCAATAGACATACAGTATTCCCTCATCCATCTATAATAATTGGACCAGGGCCAACTGTTTATTTTATCATTTACATATATTTTAAACCTTTATAAACCTACCCATACCAATATTAGACCACCCTATAATTGTACTGTATTATCTTTTCCCACACTCTTATATAGTATTATACAGAAAACTTTTCTATTTATGAAAATTTTCTTTGTGAACAATACATACAGTAAAAAAGTATATAAGCAGTTACAGTAAACATTATTATAAGTTATCTAATCATAAAAGTTTTAATTTCACATGTTCTCTCTTTCTCTCTCTTTGAGTATGAGGATGAGGGCTAATGGGGCTTGGAATATAACATAATAAGGGTTTGTGTGAAAAATTTGATTATTTTTTCTTTTTAAAGAGCCTCGAGCCCCTCTAACTAAATGTTGTAATATGGTGCATGGTTGTGTAAGGATTATGGCCCAAGCCCGTGCACCGAAACACAGGGCCACGACTCTGGTCCTCACTAGGCCAAGAATCACTCAGGTGGCACCCTCAATCCCCATCACCTACACAAGAGACAGTTGATATCATAAGGAGCCTTTTCCTTATAACGACAACTGGCTTTCCAGGACTTCTTCGACCTCTTCCTTTTAGAAGAAGTATCAGTATCAGTCAGAGGTAAAAGAGGAGGATAAGGAAGAACTCACACATATCTTCCTCTATCTAACCCTCATCTCAGGCTCAGTAAGTAAAGGAGTCAAAGTCTGAGTGACTAATGATAAGAGCCTCCCTTAAGCGGAGAAACCACAGGGATTGCTCTAGCAGGAACCACAAAACTGAGGAATGCTGTCATAAGGGAGGGGGTAGGCACACTCACAGGGGTCCACAACATAAACACAGGCAGAGTCACAGACACAGAGGGAGTGGGAATTGCAAGCCCTGAACCCTAAGGTACAAGGGAAGGGGAGGCAAACACAGTGGTGACCAGGTCAGGGGCAATGCACAGGTAACACCAGATACTGGAGCAAAGAGCAATTTCACAGGATGAGCCTTTACAATGCTTAGGGGCTTAGGAGGGGCACTACTGGGAACATCACTAGTCACTGACATTGGGGACACAGGGGTAGAGGTAACTTTAGCTACCAGCTCCCTCAACAAAGTCATAGAGGGCCTACCTGAAGGACATAAGGAGCCTTAAGACTTACTTAGGTCATACTCCACGTCAGCAGGCAAAGAGCCTCCAATCTATGATGGGTTGCGGCAAACACTCCACATACCACCAGAACCTGAAAATCCCACCGACATAGCTCTAAGGAATCCTTGATCCTAACGCACTCTCTCTCTCTCTCCCTACTCTCCGGGCACTGAACCAGAACTGCCAGTGCTGGAGCTGCAGTACCAGACATCTCACCTAGCGAACGGAAGCTAATGACTTATTCAGTTATTTCTCATGGGTGTTGCTAAAACAGATCCTGAAGAAGGCTTAGCTTTTTTCTTTTCCTTAGGGCATACACCTGCCACTGCACAGGAGGCCATGACCACCTCTTAGCACACTGGGATGATTGTGAACAATCATGCCCCCTATAAGAAGTGTGGATCTACAGCAAGTTGCAACGCCCACAATTTCCCCAGAAAGTATAATCTCTTGTTTCATATCCAAAGCAATTAACAGCCAGATTTCACTCCCTAAAAGAAAAAGAAAATGAAGTTTAAAAAAAGGCTGAAAAAATGCGGAGATTTTGACAGGTGGGGATTCTCATCTGTGCTCACCACATGTTGTCAACTAACTCGTTATTGATTTCAACGGCCGTTCCACATGGCTCAGAAAACATATTACCAATGAAAGGACAAAAAGATTGTATAAGGGTAAGAACAAACCGAAGATTCGGGATTCTTTTGCAGACAAGTCTACTTGGCTCTCATTAATACCTTCAGTTAAAGAGATACTTTCCTTGCAGCATCAAGAGAATAGAAAGGTGTTTAGCCCTAAAGGGAGGGTGGATTCTATCTAAATATCAAGAAGGCTAAACTTTATGCTCAGTGGGTAAAGTAACACACAAATAATCGCTATTCTACAATGATTCCTGTGCCTTAGTTTGCCTCTCCTGATATTCTGCCCGCCACGGTAAAAGGAACTCTTTCCTCTCAGGAACTTCTGTAAACACCAGGGCAAGACTTATATTCTTCTCAGAATATGGGGGACAGGGTGGGTTTATAAGTTCACTTCTTGCATTTCTTCAGCTATGGCCTGCTAGCAAAAGTCCACCTTTACCATTACCTATCTTGAACTCCCGTCTTCCTTCCTTTTAGGACAGCCTCACTGACAATGGATTAAATGCCTTTGGTATGGATGCAAAAGTTCAAGCAAGTGACAGATACCCTTCAGATGCAGTTTTATGCAATTCTGCTCGAGACCCAACTGCCTAAAGACTCGTCCAGCATTGCTTTTCCCTCGGATAGACTTCCAACGCTGTTGGCTTTCATGACTAAGGCTGCGGTTTCTCTCGT
Source organism: Palaemon carinicauda (assembly GCF_036898095.1). Lineage (NCBI taxonomy): Eukaryota > Metazoa > Arthropoda > Malacostraca > Decapoda > Palaemonidae > Palaemon > Palaemon carinicauda. The sequence goes on along the minus strand of NC_090725.1, from coordinate 264,767,087 downwards.
TCCCGTCCCTTCACATGATTCCAACTCCAAAATGGTGCTGTTCCAATCTGGTGACCAGTGTAACATATCCAAACATACTTCACATGAGACCACTATCCCCAAGACTTCTCACTTTAAAAGATTACCAGCCAATAAAATGTCAGGGTACAGAACAAAGGAAAAAGGTGCAAGCTATCCTCGCATCCTCTACAGAGAAGCAAATACCAACGCATGAACAGCAAGGATGTAGTCTCATCACAAGAGGAAGTCCCTATCAAGATTTCAGATCATGTTACAATAATTTAGCTCTTCAGGCAAATCTTCCTCTAATTTCTAATGGGAAACTTCAACATCTACCAATCAGAACATTAGCTCTAAAAGCACACACGTTATTCCTCCCCTTTTCTTATACTGTCTGACTTGGCAGTCGCTGCCCCTGCTTATCTTTTTCCTCCTCCCATTCTGGGGAGGGAAAAGTTGCCTCCTCAGCAAGCATGGTTTCCCTTACCCCTGGAACCAAACTGGATATCTATAAATGGCTTAAGAGGAGTTATTAGTCAAGATGACAGACTGGTTGAGCGACCTGCATCAGATTGATAGACCATCTACACCACCAAGGAAGATGTCTGGGGCAGACCAACACCAAAAAAGGGAACCCTCTCAAACCAGTGGCATTGACCTCACAAAGGCAAGATCTTTTGCAGAGGAGAGATAATATCTACGGCAGGAAGGATAGCATGGGTACCAAGAAAAGTTAAGATTGTCTTATGCCTTCAATTAATTTTTGCTTGCTAGATCCACGATGGAGGAAACTTAACATTGTGCAGCTCTCTCCCTATGAAGTCCTCCAACCCAAACTCAAGGTCATTGCCTAGAATGTTTAAAACTCATTCTCTCTAAGATTCAGTCAGGCATTCACACAAAAAAGACATTGAAAAGGTAGTTCTAGGAGTTTGTTGTCTTCTTGAATTTGCAAGAGTGGATTTTGGGTGCTTCCAGCTCCTTTCTGTTGCCCAAGGGCCATTCACCTAAGGATATTTTGAAAGCAAGGTAGATGGTTTGGTCCTTGGATAAGGCAACTATCTATTTCCTGGTGAAAGTAGTCATGAAGAAGAGAGACGCGACTTTCAAGAACCCCTCAAGCCTTCTTACTATTACAACCTTCACGAACTCAAGGTAACAGACCCACTGGACAAATATCTATTCCAAGTTGAGTTTGTTCTTTGCTTAGCTGAAAAACTTTTAATGTCCTCACAGTTTTCTTTGATAGAAGACTGTCCTACTCTTCCCCCTCAGCAATACGTAGCCCAAGATACACATAGGCAAAAGGTCACAATACTGAGCTGGTCCCTCACAACAATGAACTTAAGGGTTTACAACGCACAGATAAAGCACATCATCCCAACTCGACTGTTTGTGCTCAGGTTTCAGTAATAAAGGCTTATCTAAGCATTAATTTTGATCTGGCAGGGGACCCTGAGCTACATGAAAGTCCAAAAAAATGAGATGGCAAAGAGATGAGAAAGAGTCTTTAAACCTCTTTTAAGTCTAGCTAAACATCAGGCAAGAGCCTTGGGTGGTAAAAGATCTATATCATAGCTGTTATCTCCCATTCCTGGAATGTCTGCATCCCTCTTCCCTTTTCTATTTAAGACTTGGGCATTATACTCAGGATTCAAAGTTCCAAGATCTGGAAGAAGACTAAGTGTCATTTTTTAGGAATGAAGCCATAGGAGGAGGTTCATAGGTGTTGCCTAGGGTCTGCACCTGACTATTTTCAGTCTTGAAAGCCTCGTAATAATGATAGCCCATCAGAGACCAGAAACACATCAATGACTTCTTGAAAATCACTCCTTCCTAAATGGACTTGAAAAGAGATGGCAACTTCCTAACTTCTCTGTACCTGCAGGACACTTACTTCAGCATCCTCCTACACCGGTCATAAAAAAAATACATGTACTGTACTTCGACTGGGGAGATAAGTTCTTGTTCAGTGGCTGGAACCTTAGTCTGGCTACAGCAATGGTGACCTTCAAGTCTTATACTGTAATTTGGAGATTTTGCATTTTGTAAATGGGCTGAACTTGTTGTTCTCACGCCAAATACAGCAATGGCCAATAATTTAGTGATCTTGTCAGATCTCTGACCATGACCTGACTTGCTGATCAATAAGAATAAATTTGATATATGTTCCTACCAAGCCATTTAACTAAGAATGAAAATCTACACCATGAGAGAGACAGTGAATCCCTCAGCAGGGAGGATCGAGTTCGTGCCAACTGTTAATCTTACAGGCAATTAGCCATCCAGTGAACAAATGGCATTCGGCAATTTCATCCTCCTAAGAAATGGTAGACGGTGATAGGTTGTAGGTTGGCAAGGGCACCAGCCACCCGTTGAGATACTACCGCTAGAGAGTTATTGGGTCCATTAACTGGCCAGATAGTATTGCATTGGATCCCTCTCTCTGGTTACGGCTCATGTTGTCTTTGCCTACACATATACTGAATAGTCTGGCCTATTCTTTCCATATTCTCCTCTGTCCTCACGCACTTGACAACACTGGGAATGCCAAACATTTTTCTTTGCACAAGGGGTTAACTACTGCAATGTCATTGTTAAGTGGCTAATTTCCTCTTGGTAAGGGTAGAAGTCTTTAGCTATGGTAAGCAGCTCTTCTAGAAGAAGGACACCCCAAATTAAAACCATTGTTCTCTAGTCTTCGGTAGTGCCATAGCCTCTGTACCATGGCCTTCCACTGTCTTGGATTAGAGTTATCTTGGTTTAGGGTAAACTTGGGCATGCTGCCCTATCTTATTTCTCTTCCTCTTGTTTGTTTTAAAGTTTATATAGTTTATATATAAAATAAAATCTAATGTAATGATGTTACAGTTCTTAAAATATTTTATTTTGATTATTTATTACGTCTCTTGTAGCTTATCTATTTCCTTTCCTCACTGAGCTATTTTTCCCTGTTGGAGCCCTTGGGCTTTTAGCATATTGCTTTTCTGATTGGGGTTGTAGCTTGGCTTTTAATAATAATAATAATAATAATAATATTAATAATAATACCACCCTGCAAAGAAATGGCAGGCGGTGATAGGGAATAGTCTCCCTGGAGAAGTTGATCTTTTTCTGCTGGTTCAGTATTTGCTCCTTACTATCCGAGCTTATAAGGAGTTGCAACGTGAAAGAGATGTCAAATAGCCTTTAAAAGCAAGTGTTGGAGGAAGTTGGGTCAGACTTCCTCAAATGAAAAGACTCTCACAGCTTGCTAATACAAGTCCTTCTAATTCCGGATACACATGAAATCCTCTTAATAATAGATACCTTTAAACAGAACTGGAATACTCATACATGAGACCTGTGTATAGAGGAAAGCCTCTTGAGCTTTTGAACCCTTCTTTCAAGATTGAAATTCAAGGTACAGGTGGAGCACAGCACCACCAGAACATAACATAAGAACCAGGGGGACACTCAGTCACAGTATGTGCCAGTGGCAAGACAAATCTGCAAAAGTGCAGAGGAAAACCAGGTGACAATCACACCAAGGTTAGTGATGGGTGCCTGCAACATTAACGCGATCTCACAAATCTTGGGGAACAAAATCCTCTCATTGGAACGGATCCTCAATACAGACATAAAGGGTCTTTAGCTGGAATGATGAATACCAAAGGTTGATCTGTACACAAATTTAAAAAATCACAGACAACCCAATTGTTACCCACAACTGGATCTGAGGACACGTCCAACAGACATTATAGTTCTAAAGTGGGATGACTTGGGGTGTACACCTTCCCTTCAATATGGTCAGTTGGATTCTAGAGAAGCATAGGTCATTCTGCAAAGCTTGAATGAGTTTCACTGGCCTGTGATAGCCCCAAGAGGTGTGGGTTCCTAGACTTGCTAGACCTAGTCAAATATATCGGAAGGTTTCTATGGAGGATTCCTGAAACAGTCCCACATCTTATGGCTTCATGCATGGAGACTATCAACTCTATCGTGGGAGTAAGAGTTTTATAAAAGCTGGAGCTTTAGCTACTGCCAAACTCGAGACTATCAACTATCATGGGAGTAAGTTTTATAAAAGTTGGAGCTTTTGCTACTGCCAAACTCTGCCAGAGATGCACAATCAACCCCTTCCACACAATGCTGTGCATTGCACATCAAAATTTGTCAGGTAGAAGGGTGCAGGATGTACAAAAATATAATTTACAAACATAAACCATATCCTGGATTGGTATAACCCCTAACCCCTTTAACTCACTGCCCAATGCCTAAGCATGGTCGATTAATACACTAAGTATTGCTTAATACTGTTTTTACATGGTTTGTATCACAGTATGTGTTTTTTTAATTGAATGAAGACATTTCATTAAGTACATATGCACACGTGTACAATATATACTGGACACGGTAAGGCTACGGTACAATATAGAACATAACACTTCAGTGGTCATCGTGACACTTATAACAACAAAACACTGTTGTTCCTATCAAATACAACACTCACAAATATCGTAGTGTATTTTACTGTAATATATATGCAGTACAACTACAGTAAGGCTTGACTTTACTGTAAATGTTAGCTGTTTTCGTTCGGATGACTCGCATTGCTTGACAACTCGCCGCACACGTAGCATACATTTACATATTGTAGAGTACAGTAAACACAGTAATTTACGTACAGTATAGTTAATAAACGACACTATACATTACTGTAATACTGTACTGTATAATATGTATACAATGATACTGCATTTAAGATTAACCAAGTGTACATATCTTATACAAAGACCATTAACCCTCTTTATACAAAGTTCTATGTAGTTATCTTGAAGCATGAGGCAACTCCTGATGCACTGTATCTTGCGCAGTACTGTATGGAATCACACATCTACAATACATTACCCGATAAATATAAATACAGGGGGTCCTCGGGTTACGACGTTGATCCATTCTTAAGACGCAGTGTAACCTGAATTTCAGTGTAAGTCGGAACACCATAAATAGATTACTCTATACGTACTGTACTGTACTGTACTGTAAAGTATTGTACTATAATAAAATGTATCATATGACATGAAAACAGTACTAGAAAAAAAGAAAAAAATTCCTTACCACATGAATTAAAGTAAATATTAATAAAAAAAAAGAGAACAATTCCTTACCTTAATCCTATGGTTGGCTTGCACACTGGAAGGAATGTTGCAATGGATGGAGAGACGGGTTTATTGTGGAGAAAAAGCTGCAAAAGATGCTGGAGAAACTGGGGCAGGCGAGTCAGAATACGCTGTTGATTTTGATCTTCCAACCAAAGCACTAATAATATATTTTAATTATAAAATAAATTTTTGAATATACTTACCCGGTGAATATATAATAGCTGAGCCTCCGGCGGCTCGACAGAAAAACACACAAAAACTCGCGAGCGATCGCTATGAAGGTTGCGGGTGTGCCCACTAGCGCCAACTATCGGCCAGATACCGCATATACATGTAAACAGACCCAATTTTTCTCATCCCGCTGGGTCTCTAATTTATATATTCATCGGGTAAGTATATTCAAAAATTTATTTTATAATTAAAATATCATTTTTAAATATTTAACTTAGCCGGTGAATATATAATAGCTGATTCACACCCATGGTGGTGGGTAGAGACCAGAGTTAATTAAGTTTACAGCGTATATGCTTAGAGTTTTTGACAGTTATATCATAACAAAACCCAAATATATAAAGGTACCTGGTAAGGAAGTTGACTTAGACGATTACTCTGCCTTATTAGTCTGTCTTCCTCACGAAGCCCAGCGATCCTCTTATGATGCTGAAAGACTCCCAGGAGCTGAAGTATTAAGGGCTGCGACCCATATAACAGGACCTCATCAAACCCCTAATCTGGGCGCTCTCAAGAAATGACATTTGACCACCCGCCAAATCAAAAAAGGCTGCGAAAGGCTTCTTAGCCTTCCGTACAACCCAATTAAAAAAACATTTCAAGAGCAGATTAAAAGGATATTGGAATTAAGGGAATGTAGTGGTAGAACCCTTACCCACTACTGCATTCGCTGTAACGAATGGACCCAGTGTGTAGCAGTCCTCGTAAAGAGTCTGGACATCTTTTAAGTAAAATGACGCGAATACCGATTTGTTTCTCCAAACGGTCGCGTCCATAATACTTTGCAGAGATTTATTTTGCTTAAAGGCCACGGAAGTTGCTATAGCTCTTATTTCGTGCGTCTTAACCTTAAGCAAGCATCGGTCTTTTTCATTCAAGTGAGAATGAGCCTCTCGTATAAAAAGTCTGATAAAATATGACAAAGCATTCTTTGACATAGGCAATGATGGTTTCTTAACTGAGCACCATAATGCCTCAGATCCACCTCGTAAGGACTTAGTACGAGCTAAGTAGAACTTAAGAGTTCTAACTGGACACAGCACTCTTTCAAGTTCGTTGCTTACGATCTCTGACAGGCAAGGTATATCAAAAGACTTAGGCAAAGGACGAGAAGGCAGTTCATTTTGGCCAGGAAACCAAGTTGAAGTGAACATGTGGCTTTTTCTGTAGAAAAGCCGATGTTCTTACTGAAGGCATTAATTTCACTGACCCTTTTAGCCGAAGCCAAGCACACTAGGAAAAGCGTCTTGAGGGTGAGATCCTTCAGAGAGGCTGAATGTAATGGCTCAAACCTGTCTGACATGAGGAACCTTAGGACCACGTCTAAGTTCCATCCAGGAGTTGCCAAACGACGTTCCTTAGAGGTCTCGAAAGACTTAAGGAGATCTTGGAGATCTTAATTGTTGGAAAGATCTAAGCCTCTATGACGAAAGACCGAAGCCAACATGCTCCTGTAGCCCTAAATCGTGGGAGCTGAGAGGGAGCGAACATTTCTCAGATGTAAAAGAAAATCTCCGATTGGGCTACAGAGGTACTGGAAGAGGACATAGATGCTGGCTTGCACCAATCTCGAAAGACTTCCCACTTCGACTGGTATACTCTGAAGGAAGAAGCTCTCCTAGCTCTCGCAATCGCACTGGCTGCCTCCTTCGAAAAGCCTCGAGCTCTTGAGAGTCTCTCGATAGTCTGAAGGCAGTCAGACGAAGCGCGGGGAGGCTTTGATGAACATTCTTTACGTGGGGCTGACGTAAGAGATCTACCCTTAGAGGAAGACTTCTTGGAATGTCTACCAGCCATTGAAGTACCTCGGTGAACCACTCTCTCGCGGGCCAGAGGATAGCAACCAACGTCAACCCTGTCCCTTCGTGAGAGGCGAACTTCTGCAGTACCTTGTTGACTATCTTGAATGGTGGGAATGCATATAAGTCCAGAAGAGACCAATCCAGTAGAAACGCGTCTATGTGGATTAATTCTGTATCTAGGACTGTAGAGCAATAGATTGGTAACCTTTTGGTCAACGAGGAGGCAAAGAGGTCTATGGTGGGTTGACCCCAAGTAGCCCAAAGACTCTTGCCCACATCCTTGTGGAGGGTCCATTCCGTGGGTATCACCTGACCCCTCCGACTGAGACAGTCTGCCAAGACGTTCAAGTCCCCCTGGATGAATCTCATCAACAGGGAGATGCCTCGATTTCTTGACCATATGAGAAGGTCCCTTGCGATCTCGAGCAGCGAGAAGGAGTGTGTGCCTCCTTGCTTGGAGATGTACGCCAAAGCTGTGGTGTTGTCTGAGTTGACCTCTACCACTTAGTTTCGAAGAAAGCTTTCGAATTTCATCAAGGCCAAGTGGACTGCTAATAGCTCCTTGCCGTTGATGTGCATGCTCTTCTGACTTGAGGTCCACAGACCCGAGCATTCCCGACCGTCCAGGGTCGCACCCCAACCCAAATCCGACGCGTCTGAGAACAACACGTGGTTTGGGTTCTTGACTGCTAGGGATAGTCCCTCTCTCAGACTGATATTGCTGTCCCACCATTTCAGGCATGCCTTTACTGGTTCGGAGACTGGGAATGATACCGTCTCTAACGTCTTGTCCTAGTTCCAGTGAGAGGCTAGATGGAACTGGAGAGGCAGAAGGTGTAGTCTCCCTAGCGAGACAAACTGCTCCAGGGATGAGAGAGTCCCTACGAGACTGTTCCAACTCCTGCAGCATTAGTTGGACTTCGAGCAGGGCTTGTTCTATTCGGGTGGCAGACGGAAAAGCCCGAAAAATGTTATTTTCATTAGTAAAATAAATTTTTGAATATACTTACCCGATAATCATGTAGCTGTCAACTCCGTTGCCCGACAGAATTCTACGGAAGGGATACGCCAGCGATCGCTATACAAGAGGGGGGTGTACTCACAAGCGCCACCTGTGGCCAGGTACTGCAATACTTCTTGTTGACACCACTTCAATTTTTCCTCGGTCCACTGGTTCTATGGGGAGGAAGGGTGGGTCAATTAAATCATGATTATCGGGTAAGTATATTCAAAAATTTATTTTACTAATGAAAATAACATTTTTCAATATTAAACTTACCCGATAATCATGTAGCTGATTCACACCCAGGGAGGTGGGTGAAAACCAGTGTACATGTATATCAAGAAGCTAAGTATCCCGTATTTCATATTATCAGTTATTCAAAATAACAATGAAATTACAAGTACCTGGTAAGGAAGTCGACTTGAGCCATTACTCTGCCTTAAATAAGTTCGTCTTCCTTACTGAGCGCAGCGTTCCTCTTAGGAGGCTGAACAACTCTAAGGTGCTGAAGTATCAAGGGCTGCAACCCATACTAAAGGACCTCATCACAACCTTTAACCTCGGCGCTTCTCAAGAAAGAATTGACCACCCGCCAAATCAACAAGGATGTGGAAGGCTTCTTAGCCGACCGTACAACCCATAAAAAGTATTCAAGAGAAAGGTTAAAAGGTTATGGGATTATGGGAATGTAGTGGCTGAGCCCTCGCCTACTACTGCATTCGTTGCTACGAATGGTCCCAGGGTGTAGCAGTACTCGTAAAGAGACTGGACATCTTTGAGATAGAATGATGCGAACACTGACTTGCTTCTCCAATAGGTTGCATCCATAACACTCTGCAGAGAATGGCTCTGTTTGAAGGCCACTGAAGTAGCCACAGCTCCCACTTCATGTGTCCTTACCTTCAGCAAAGCAAGGTCTTCTTCCTTCAGATGAGAATGTGCTTCTCTAATCAGAAGCCTGAATAGTAAGAAACTGAGTTCTTAGAACTTGGAAAAGAAGGTTTCTTGATAGCACACCATAAGGCTTCTGATTGTCCTCGTAAAGGTTAAGACCTTTTTAGATAGTACCTAAGAGCTCTAACTGGGCAAAGTACTCTCTCCAGTTCATTCCCCACCAAGTTGGACAGGCTTGGGATCTCGAACGACTTAGGCCAAGGACGTGAAGGAAGCTCGTTTAGCAAAAACCGAGCTGCAAGGAACATGTAGCCGTTTCAGATGTGAAAACAATGATCCTGCTGAAGGTGTGGATCTCACTTACTCTTTTAGCTGTTGTCAAGCACACGAGGAAAAGAGTTTTTAATGTGAGGTCCTAAAAAGAGGCTGATTGGAGAGGTTCAAATCTTGATGACATAAGGAACCTTAGGACCACGTCTAGATTCCAGCCTGGAGTGGACAACCGACGTTCCTTTGAGGTCTCAAAAGACCTAGGGAGGTCCTGTAGATCTTTGTTGGTGGAAAGATCCAAGCCTCTGTGGCGGAAAACCGCTGCCAACATACTTCTGTAACCCTTGATCGTAGGAGCTGAAAGGGATCTTACTTTCCTTAGATATAACAGGAAGTCAGCAATCTGGGTTACAGTGGTACTGGTTGAGGAAACTGCATTGGTCTTGTACCAGCTACGGAAGACTTCCCCTTGAGACTGATAGATTCTGAGAGTGGATGTTCTCCTTGCTTTGGCAATCGCTCTGGCTGCCTCCTTCGAAAAGCCCCTAGCTCTTGAGAGTCTTTCGAAAGTCTGAAGGCAGTCAGACGAAGAGCGTGGAGGTTTGGGTGTACCTTCTTTACGTGAGGTAGACGTAGAAGGTTCACTCCTAGAGGAAGAGCCCTGGGAATGTCGACCAGCCATTGCAGTACCTCTAAGAACCATTCTCTCGCGGGCCAGAGCGGAGCCAACCAACGTCAGCCGTGTCCCTTTGTGAGAGGAGAACTTCTGAAGTACCCTGTTGACAATCTTGAACGGCGGGAATGCATACAGGTCGAGATGGAACCAATCCAGCAGAAAAGCATCCACGTGAACTGCTGCTGGGTCTGGAATCGGAGAACAATACAACAGGAGTCTCTAGGTTATCGAGGTAGCGAACAGATCTATGGTTGGTTGACCCCACAGGGCCCAAAGTCTGCTGCAAACATTCTTGTGAAGGGTCCACTCTGTGGGGATGACCTGACCCTTCCGGCTGAGGTGATCTGCCATGACATTCATACCGCCCTGAATGAACCTCGTTACCAGCGTGAGCTTTCGATCTTTAGACCAGATGAGGAGGTCCCTTGCGATCTAGAACAACTTCACGAAAGAGTCCCTCCCTGCTTGAAGATGTAAGCCAGGGCTGTGGTGTTGTCAGAGTCCACCTCCACCACTTTGTTAAGCTGGAGGGACTTGAAGTTTATCAAGGCCAGAAGAACCGCCAACAACTCCTTGCAATTGATGTGAAGTGTCCTTTGTTCCTGATTCCATGTTCCCGAGCATTCCTGTCCGTCCAAAGTCGCACCCCAGCCCGTGTCTGATGCGTCAGAGAGGAGAAGGCGGTCGGGTTTCTGAACAGCCAAAGGTAGACTTCCTTGAGAAGAGAGCTGTTCTTACACCACGCGAGAGAAGACCTCCTCTCTTCGGAAACAGGAACTGAGACCGTCTCTAGCGTCATGTCCTTTATCCAGTGAGCAGCTAGATGATACTGAAGGGGGGGAGGTGGAGTCTCCCTAACACGATGAACAGGGCCAGCGATGAAAGTGTCCCTATTAGACTCATCCACTACCTGACTGAGCATCGGTTCCTTCTCAGCATGCTCTGGATGCATTCTAGGGCTTGGAAGATCCTTGGGGCCGACGGAAAAGCCCGAAAAGCTTGACTCTGAAGATCCATACCCAGGTAGACAATGGTCTGGGATGGGACGAGCTGAGACTCCTCAAAATTGACCAGGAGGCCCAGTTCCTTGGTCAAATCCATAGTCCATCTGAGAATCTCCAGACAGCGACGACTTGTGGGAGCTCTTAAAAGCCAGTCGTCTGACGGAGCCGGACACAAGATCATGGTACTGCTGCACAGTCTGTGAACTGTCAACCATGGGGAAGCGAGGAAGTACAGTGACAACCCGAAGCTGTCTAGACTGTCTGGGTCGTACAGACAACTCCTTATCGGGTTGCTGAGGTTGCCGCACTGCGTCACAACAAGTCACTTCTGCTGGTTGTTGAACGTCTTCCCAGTGACACACTGACTCCGTAAACAAAAAAATCCTCTAACAAGGACTAAGCTTGGACTGCATGTCTTGCAACACAGCTCAAGGTCTATGGGAGAAGGTGTGGTAACAGACTGGGTTAGCGACTGAAGTGGAACCATTACCTTCCCTGGGAGCATGTTATGCTTAAATAAAAGTCCATAGGAGGCTACGCAGCTAAAGGCTCCTCTCCAAATGACAGAGTCCTCAAGGGAATATCAGAAGGAGGGAGAAAAGCACTTTCTCATCTACAGGGACCATATCCGAGAAAAGTTAAGTTCTCTCAGTGAGGGTTTCACTGGTGCAAAAGCAGCAGACTAGAAGGCAACGTTATGAAACTGCTTGACAGTCTAGTGAGTTGGCAACAACCAAAGATGTGTGACTGAGAAGCATGCGGTAAGGTATGCAGAGCATGTTGTATGCAGAGCATGCTGTATGCAGAGCATGCTGTATGCAGAGCATGCTGTATGTAGAGCATGCTGTAAGGTAAGCAGAGCGTGTTGCATGGCGTGTAACATTTCTCAGAAATTCCATGACCAGTGCTAGAGTGAGTAATATCGCATTACCGTCCATTGAAAGTGCACGTGCCGAGGGAATTGATTTAGACTGTTTTGTTGATGAATTGATAGCCGGCATGATAATCGTAGAATTAAGCTACACTAAATGTACTATAATCTACTTCACCTCAGGAAAGGGAAACTCGCCCTGTTGGCAACACTGCATTACTTCATGCATGCTTGCATGGGGTTTTAATATCAACATAATATTTACCTTACATTCATAACTCATGATTCATTTTTGTTTTGAAGATATTTTTGCCATATTTTGCGATATTGTTAAAAATATATTGCAAGGAATACATATATATTTTTATATAAGTAATACAAATAACCTCCATTATCATAATGTTTGTGTAGGCATACATGTATATGATTACAAATGCAAGTTATGAAAGTAATGAGGTGTTATTATTGTCATTTGTTATTTCCAAGTTGAATGGGAAGAGGCTCCAGTTGAGGAGAAAGTGGCAGATGCATGCGTTGAGGTGGCTGACTCATAGCATGAGGTTGCTGCCTCAAGAGTTGCGCTTGCTGTAAGGGTTGCGGATGCGCAGTAACAGGTTCCTGAGGAACGAGTTAAGGTTCCTGAGGTGTGAGCTGCAAAGTTAAGGTAGCGGCTGCGCAGAACGCAGTTCTTGTCTCGCGAGTTGAGGTTCCTGAGGTGCTAGCCTAAGGAGTTGAGGCTCTCGCCTTGAGGAGGGTTAAGGTCGCTGCAGCGAGTGCTGAGGTGGCTGCCTCATTGATGGAAGAGGTTGTCGTACCTCAAGAGATTGTTGCCTCGCTGGTGGAACCGCAAGCGGAAGCGGAGGAAGTAAGGCATAAGATTCCTGCTCCCATTGCTGAGGTTGCCTTAAGGAAGGCGGAGGTTGCTGCACACCGCTGGTAACTGGCAACTCAGTACGCGGTAAGGTATCCTGAGGAACCTCAACATCGTACGCCTGGCAGACTGGACTGCGGTGAGGCGGAGCGATCGCAGGAGGAGGTGTAACCTTCTCAGCCTGACACTCACGCATTAAGACCGCAAGCTGTGACTGCATGGACTGCAGCAAAGTCATCTTGGGGTCGGCAGACGCTAAGGTCTGCTGAGGCAAAGCCTTAACAGAAGATGAGGTTTGTTGCGGCATCACCTTACCTCTCTTAGGAGGTGTGCAGTCACCTGATGACTGCGGAGAGTCAGAGCTAACCCAATGACTGCATCCGGGTTGTTGAACTCTAGAGGTCTGGACTTTACGTTTAAGAGGTCTTGAGACCTGAGTCCAGCGTTATCTCCCCGAAATTTCTTCTGCAGACGAGTAAAATAAGGGCTCAATCGTCTGCGGGTGGGAGTGACGGTCTCTGTAAGACACGCCCGCAACCACCGAGGATACTTCTGTGCGCCGATCAAGGCCTGCCGAACCCTTTTGCCCTTCGACATTGCTTCTCCCCTGGGCTTGGGAGCTTGCAAGAGGTCCCGGACTGGGAGGACGACTGGCACGCAAGAAGTACCCTCACGCACAACACTGACACACTTTGCGCTAATCACTTATCACTTTTGAATTTCTGTTTGCACTTATTTCACTGAACTCGAAACTTTAAGTGGTTTGTACCTGAAACACGCAATTCTATCCTTCTTTAAAAGTTAGTAATTGCGAAAACAGAATTACAATGTAACAGAAAAATCTAATGAAAGATAAATAATTCAGTGGCTGGAAAGAGACTAAACACTAGATCAAATAAACTACGTTTAAAATCTCTCACCGCATAAAGCTTGAGAACAAGAATAAACTCTAGAAACGTTTACCTTCTTCCCCTAAAGAGACTAGGGAGAAGAGCAAAAACGATAACAACGTTACTCGCTTGAACGAAACGTTTATCCAGCTCTCTCTCCCTCCGTCTCTATCTCTCTCTCTCTCTCTCTCTAGACTTAGAACCTGAGAGAAGAGCCCAATCATATATACTCGTTAAAACATATTATTGTTAAAGGAAAAAAACTGAAAGATTTCCCAAATAAAAAGTTCCTTTATTAGAATTAAAACCATTAAGCTAAGAAAGAATGAACAAAACGTTATAAACGGTTTACTCTTACTGCAACGTGACACCGTGAAAATTCTCTCTCTATCGTAACGATAGAGCGCAAGTTGAACGTTCTGAACGTCAACAACTGCAGAGACAAAACAAAACGTTAGTTCAACTTTGAAACAGTACGAGACTATCAAAGAAATTCTTTCAAAAACATTAAAATAGCATAATATGTTAACAGGTAAAACCGAAATGACGGGCTCAATGTTAATTAACTTCGGTACAAGAAAAGACCGCCTACTATTAGGAAAGGTCGAATATAAACAAATATAAAAATTAATTTTAATAATTTTATAAAAAAGGAAGTTAATCGAAGAGGCCTATAAAAGGCGGAGAGATATAAAATAAATCTATAACTTTTGTTAAGCAAAATTAAGAAAGAGAGTCTATACTCTCTTAGACACCAACACTTCCGTCTAAGGGAAGGGTCGGCCATTTAAAGGTGAAAGAGAGTTCATACTCTCTTCGTCACCATAATTAATCAAATTAATTCCAAAAGCTAGCTAAGCTAATAATAAAACTTCCTGAATAGCGAAAGCTGAAATCTTAGAGCAATACTTCACCAAAAACCGTGAACAAGACTCCAAAATTATAAGCGTATCCATGAACGTCTTGCCGGAAGCACGACAGAGGAAAAATTGAAGTGGTGTCAACAAGAAGTACTGCAGTACCTGGCCACAGGTGGCGCTTGTGAGTACACCCCCCTCTTGTATAGCGATCGCTGGCGTATCCCTTCCGTAGAATTCTGTCGGGCAACGGAGTTGACAGCTACATGATTATCGGGTAAGTTTAATATTGAAAAAACTGGACTGCGAATCTCCATCCCCAAATATAGAATAATCTGGGATGGGATCAGTTGGGACTTTTAGGTTGACCAAAAGTCCCAACTCCCTGGCCAGACTCAATGTCCAATGTAGATCCTGCAGACAGCGAAGACTGGACGATGCTCTGAGAAGCCAGTCGTCCAAGTACAGGGAGGCTCGGATTCCCGATAGATGGAGGGATTTTGCCACATTCCTCATGAGCCTCGTAAACACGAGAGGAGCAGGACTGAGGCCAAAGCACAGGGCTCGAAACAAACCTCAGAAACGGTTGGGAATCCGGGTGTATAGGAATGTGGAAGTATGCCTCCTGAAGGTCGAGAGAGACCATCCAGTCGCCTTCCATTAATGCTGTCAAGACAGCCTGGTAGACTTCATCGTGAAATTTGTCTTGACAATGAACACATTGAGCGCACTTGCCTCTTACGTACTCCTGCAGTGAACAAGGCTGCCAGATCATTGGAGCCATCCCAGAGGGACTTGTTCCTGCAGAGAACGTGGCTGTCAGAATATTGGAGCCATCCCTGATAGCCTTGTTTATGCATGACATAATTGTACAGCAAAACTTTAAACGCTCGAAAAAACTCCTAACAGGAGATGGTCTAGCTCTGAAGTCGACCATAAAATCTTGGAGCGTCTCATGGCCAGGCGCCAGGGAGAGTCTATGAGGTTTGAGAAGTCTATCTGGGCAGAGGCAGGAACTCCCAAGCCGAGAACTTCTCCCGTGTCATATCAGACTCTCGCTCTATAAGCCAGCTTAAAAGTAGGGAAAGCAAAGGCTGTCTCCCCCAAACTCCTCCTGGTGATTAACCAGTCGCCTAGCAAACGTAAAGCTCTCTTAGAAGAGCGAGAGAGCACTAGCTTAGAAAACAACGGCTTCGAAGTAGCTAGGCCTAGTGTAAACTCTGACGTTTAAGCGAACGAGGAGCAGCAGTTACAAAAAGATCCGGACAAAGATCCTTAAAAATCAGCATGATTTATTTAAAGTCCATAGAGGGCTGAGCAGCTTTAGGCTCCTCTCTGTCTGACAGAGTCCTCAAGGGAATATCAGTAGGAGGGGGATCAGCAACTTCCTCATCTGAAGGAACCTTGTCCGACAATTGCCGAGTCTCAAGCAAGGGAGAGACCTGCCGTGGTGACAATGCTTGACAAGCAGAGTCCACACGCAAAGGAGCAACAGTAGCAGTCAAGGACGCTATGTCATGTAACTGCTTAAAGGACTGACCAGCAACAACAACAGGTGCGGGAGGACGCTCGATGTCAACTCGAGACTGCTTTGACTGCTTAGACTGAGCAGTCAAAACAACTCTTGACTGCGGTGCTTGACGCTCAACGTCAAAACAAGTCAACTATGCTGGTTGGTGAACGTCCTGAATGTCAACAAGAGCAAGCGGCAGCGGCTGAACGTCCACAAGCGGCTGAGAGTCAACACGGGACTGCATCGAGTGAGGCTCTACAAAACACGATTGACGTGACTTTGTAACGTCAATGTCAACAGGACGAGCAAAGGCTCGTTTGGGCGGCTGACGGCCAGTATCTCGATCAGCTAAGCGGCGAGGATCATCGTGAACCTGCTCAACAGAATAGTCCTCCATAAGAGAGGCAAGCTTATTCTGCATGTCTTGCCGTACAACCCATTTAGGATCAACGGGAATGGTTGCGGTAAGAGACGAGGGTAACGTCTGTGATTGCAAAACCTTGCCTACAATAAGACTCTCGGAGCCTGTGTTACGCTTTTGTTTAGGCGGCGAGCAGTCTTCCGATGACTGCATAGGGTCAGAGCTGTCCCAATGGCTACAACCAGGACGCTGGACCTGTCCTGAAAGGACTGACTTTCGCTTAAAGGGCCTCGAAACCTTGCTCCACGGTTTCTTACGCGAAAAGCCTTCGGATGACGAGGAGAAAATCGTCTCGCTCGTCTTATGGTAGGGGCGGTCTTGACGAGACACGCCTGAAACCATAGAGGGAACGTCTGTTCGTTGATCAAGGCCTCTCGAACCCATAAGTCGTACGACATTACTTCTCCCCTGGGCTTGGGAGCTTGCAAGAGGTCTCGGACTAGGCGAATGACAGGCACGAACAGACGAACCCTCGGTCGCAACACTGATAACACTTTGCGCAATTATCACATTATCACTACGATTTTCTGTTTTGCACTTACTTCACTGAAATAGAATTTTTTAACAATTCACATTAGGCATGAATAAAACTGATTTCTACCTGAAGCACGCAATTCTACCCTCATCAAAAGGTTATAATTGCGAAATCAGTCGTATAATGTAAGCACATTAATACAAGCAAAAAAACAGTAAACATATATTAAGATAAAAAGATCAGTGGCTGGGAAGGAGACTAAACACTAGTTCATTCAAAACTACGTTTTCAATCTCTCACCGTACAGTGCCTTGGGACGAGAATAAAAACTAAAAACGTTTTATCCTTTCTCCCCTTACAGAGACTAGGGACGAGAGTAAAAAACTGACTCGAGAACAACGTTACTCGCTTGGGACGAGAATAAAGATCGGAACGTTCTCTCTTCCTCTCTCCCTCTCCGTCTCTCTCTCTCTCTCTCTTGATTTCGCACCGAAGAGAAAAGCTCACTTACCTTTCGTCAATAAACAGGTTATTTGACCAAAGGAAAAAACTGAAAGGTTTTTCAATTAAAAAGTTCCTTTAAAATAGTATTTAAAACATTTAAGTTTGAAAGAAGAATGAACAAAACGTCAGAATCGATTTACTCTTTCTGCAAAGTGAAACCGTGATTCTCTCTCTCTCTATCGTAACGATAGAGCGCAAACTGCGTAGCATAAATAAACTAAACGTTAGTTCATCTTTGAAACAGTACGAAGACTATTCAAAGAAAATCTTTCATAAAATATCTACTAAAAAATATTCATTTAATAAGTTTTAAATCATTTGCTCTGTAAAAGTTATTTACGATTGAAAGGGCTCAACGTTGTTTAACTTCGGTTTCCAAGTTAGGACCGCCTACTCTCGGATTAGGGGAGGAATAGGTAAGGTCGCATATAAACAAATCATTAAAATTTATCTTGATGTTTATTATAAATGGAAAGCTAATCGAAGAGGCCTAATAAAGGCAGTTGAGATATAAAATATATAGAGGAAAATCTATAATTAACAATTTATAACGTGATAAGATAATTGCTAAAAGCCTAAAACACACTTCCGTACTAAGGGAAGGGTCGGCCATTTAAAAGTCAAAGAAAGTCCAAAAAAACAATCCAAAGTCATCAACAATTAAATCTATCCAAAAACGAGTTCAAGATTTAAGTTGAAGATAAAACACCTGCACTGCGAAAGCTCAAACCAAAAGGAAGTACTTCACCAAGACTGTTGAAAAACTCCAGGTTAACAGCGAGTAATGGTACGTCTTGTCGATCAAGACCGACAGAGAAAAATTGGGTCTGTTTACATGTATATGCGGTATCTGGCCGATAGTTGGCGCTAGTGGGCACACCCGCAACCTTCATAGCGATCGCTCGCGAGTTTTTGTGTGTTTTTCTGTCGAGCCGCCGGAGGCTCAGCTATTATATATTCACCGGCTAAGTTAAATATTTAAAACTTTCCATTTCAATAATTAAGCCACTACGCTGCTTGGTTATCACTGTTGATTTCATAGGAGCAGATCCTTTCACATGTTCAACGATGCGCTCTTTGTCCTTAAGAATAGTAGCCACGGTTGAACAACTAAGGCCAAATGCTAGGGCAAATGTTCGTTGGCGTTTCACTGTTTTTAGATCGCTTAATAATATCTAATTTCACTTCCATGGTGATGGCCTTTCTTTTCTTAAACGCACTACCATCAGAAGAATCTGCCTTACGCTTAGGAGCCATAACGAAAGGCATAACGTTCCAAAGAACGAGAGAGAACAGGCAAACACAACCAAAATAGCGTAGAACTGGAACGGAGGGACGCCGTCTTCCTCGCCCGCAACCACCACAATGCGCATTCATCCGCTGCGCGCTAGAAACTAGTTCGCAATTGTTTATGTCGCTTACGATGCTAACGCTGTAAGACGGAACGACGCTTAATATTATTTTCTATATTTTCATGGGGACGCGTTCGTAACCACAAAACAGTGTAAGTCGGGACCGCCGTAACCCGAAGACCCCCTGTAGTGAACAAGAGTATGTGCTACTGTATACAAATACGTACATCAATCCATTACATGAAAACGTGATTCTGCTCAAAAAGAACCAAAGCAGATGCACAAGCGAGGAGTCGGCGAGAAAATGGTGTATTGTCCTGGGCAGGGAGGGAAATGAAACGAAGCGAGCCTGGTGCAAAGGAGCATAGGTTGTTTGAAATTGTTGCGCCGCAAGAGTATTTCTCGCGAATGTGATTTTTTATATAAAAGATTCTATGGTTCTGTGTTGTGAACGAACGAAATTGCGAAGAGTAAACCCGTGAAAAGCGAGAGCGGACTGTATATCTGTTAAAAAAGTTTGCAAAAACAGCTCTACACACACAAGTAAATTAAAGCAAAAAAAGGAGCATCATCTGCATAGACAACAAATTTCTTTTAAAACCAAACCACAACTACCCAGAGGGATAGTACACCTTACAGTCCCTACAGTGAACATCAAACTACTCTCTGCAACCAATTAGTTGAAAATTCAATAATGCTGTTTAATACTAAGATATGATTCACAGATTCTTGTTCTTGCACTCAAGTCAAATACAGGTATAAAACTAAAGCCAATACTAATAGTACAAACTTCATGACCTGCATTCCGGGGTTTCCTGTACAATTCTTGAAATTGCAAGGAAAGCCCTTACAAGAGCCTAATTGAAAACTAAGGAACAGGCGATTACATTCATCATATTTGCTCAGACATTTTTCTGTCCAAAATCTTTAGATAGTCTGATGTAAAATTCAGCAGGGCTAGTTAAAGAACCCTACTTTCGTAATAGAGTAACAATAAATATTCTGCTGGAAGGTCAAAATTAAAAAATTAATGTACACAGAAACATTTATTTCCATAAAAACTCAAGTCTGCTGAAACATATCACACGACCCACTAATATAAACAGCGTAATAAAAAATAGCTTGACCCTGCCACAGCAAAAATCTAAAATTTGTATTCCAGCATATTATTCTCGAGATAAAACTCTCGGGAAAAAAAAAAATTTACAATTCGTTATAAATAATTTCAATCGTATTTTATTCTTGAAGTCATTTAAAAAAATTCTCTTTGGCTGTTTCATATAATTCCTTTGAAAACTATGATAATTAAGCAATCATTCTGATGGTGCATAACTTGAATCATCACCACCACCACCATCCTCCTCCTCCTCTTCCTCATCATCATTTTCTTGGAGCCAAGCATTCAGTGAGGCACTTTGGGGTTCAGAAGAATTTCCATCATCACTATTTAGTTCAAACAAATAAGATGATTCACTCTCAAAACCATCATTAGATGACAAGCTGTAATTAGAGGAACTGCTTGAATTTGCATCTCCTTCTTCATTATCATTTTGACTGGCATCTGAAATGGAAAATATAAAGGAAATTACACAAAACTTTAGTCCAATTTCAAGTCCAAATACCAATAAATATGAGAGAGAGAGAGAGAGAGAGAGAGAGAGAGAGAGAGAGAGAGAGAGAGAGAGAGAGAGAGAGAGAGAGAACATATTTACCTTAGAGTAAGATTCAATTTGCTTCTATACTAGATGAAGTTTTTGTTACTATATACTCTGAATTTACTAATAAGAGTATTCTTCAAAAATGTGTTTGTGATTCATCTTACCTTGGTTAGTATTTGTGTGATATTAATCTAATTCTGTGTTAGTAACTTCTCTTGTAGTTTATTTGCTTTCCTCACTGTATCTATTTTCAATATCATCATCATTATTACTACTCAAGCTGGAAAAGCTGGATGCTACAAGCCACAGGGCTCCAACAGAAAAATATCCCAGCGAGGAAATAAAATAAGGAAATAAACTATATTCATAAAACTTTTCAAGATCATCAAGAATGTTAAAATAGATCTGTCATATATAAAATATGAAGAGAAATTCTTGTCAACTTCAACATAAAAAAAATTCGCTGCAAGTTTAAACTCCTATAGGTCCATGATTCAATTGCCAGATTAGGAAGCTCATTCCACAATATGGTAATAGCTTCAAGAAAACTGGAATACTGTATAATATTGAGTCTTATGATGGAAAATGCAAGATTATTAGAATTAACAGCATAACTGAAACTAAATACAGGATGGTACAGTCTGGAAGGATTTGAAAGCACAGGATGTGAAGAATTATGAAAAATTTTATGCAACATGCATAAAGAACTAACTGAACGACGGGCTCAGATATTAATATCTAGATCTAGAATAAGAAATCTAATGAACTGCAAGTTTTTGTCTAACAAATTAAGAGAGAGTAAGCAGCTGAAGATCAGACACGAGAACTATACCCAAAACGAGGTAGAATGAAAGAATTAGACAGTTTCTTCTAAATACATTGATCACCAAAAAACTTAGACTTTCTTAATAAGCCAATTTTTCATGCAATTGAAGAAGAAAGAATAAATGAGCTTTTAAAATCTCAAATTTGAAGTAATTTGTATTTTTCCTAACAGTACTTACCTCAAACTACTTTCTTAGGAGTATCTGGGATCTCCTCCGATCCGACCAGAGTTTTGTGTAGTTTACCCTACTCCCGTTTTCTGTGAGGGTTAACCTCAGGCGGAGTGATACGCGCCCTGAGGCTAACCCCGGGTCAGGGAGCATGCTAGCTTAGGTCTCGACCTCCAGTAAGTTCTTGGTAGCTTAGGTTCTTAAGAGGTCCAGTAAGGCACTCGGGGAAGGAAGGGTGGGCCATTACCCGAAAGTAGTTCGAGGTAAGTACTGTTAGGAAAAATACAAATTACTTAAAATTTGTGATTTGTTCCAACACGGAATACTTACCTCGAACTACTTTCTTAGGAGACTTACACTTTAGCAGGTGGGAGTGGCCTTCTAGACCTAGAGACCGAGCTAAGCATAATCAGGGGAACCTAGATAGGAGGCTAGGTTCTGTTGCCATTCAGGACACAGAAAATAGGGAAAACTACACAAAAAGCTCATCTTAGTGTCTAAGTAACTCACCTCTGCAAGAATTCCTAGGAGACATGTCCTTCCGATGATCGTGTGTCTTGAAACAGGCTCAGGGGGACTACCCGAGTCCATCTTCGAGCGGAAATAGGGGAAAGAAAAACAAGGGGGGTTAAGGAACGAACCTGTGTCTCTTGGTCTTACCATCCACGGTTGTTTCTGGGGCTATGTCGTTAAATCGTTTGGAGTGTGGAGATGACGGTTCCTATTGAGAACCCGTCCAGGGACTTCCTCGAATAGTCCTTTAGGTAATGAGCCGTGAAGGTTGACTGGTTAGCCCAGGTGCCTGCTCTCAGGATCTGGCCCACTGCCATATTCTTCTCGAATGCTAACGAGGTACTTAGACCCCTAATGTCGTGGGGCCTGGGCTTGCCCGGCAGGGGAATTCCCGCACTACTGTACTGTAGGCTCTGATAATCACCTGCCGCAGCCAGAAGTAGATAGTGTTCTTTGAGACTGGCTTCTTCACTGGGCCTGTGGAGACAAAAAGACTTTTGATACCAGGCCGAAGTCTAGCCGTCCTCTCAAGGTATTTCCTTATTGCCCTGACAGGGCACAGCCTTAAGTCCTCCGGGCTGTCCGAGCGAGGGATTGCTGGTACTGAGAAGCCCTCAAACCTGGGATCCCACACGGCTGGATTCTGGGTCTTAGCTACAAAGGATGGTACAAACTTGAAGGAAGCCTCTCGCCAACCCTTCGAGTGCGAGACCTCGTAAGACAGTCCATGAATCTCCCCTACCCTTTTTGCTGAGGCCAACGCCAGCAGAAAAACAGTTTTGAGGGTGAGATCCTTGTCCACAATGTCTTTTAGGGGCTCGAACGGGGGTTCTGATAACATCTTCAGGACCCTGGCCACATCCCACTGTGGCACCCTAACGGCTTGCGGGGGGCATGCCTCCGTCCTAGGTCTATCCTTCGTCGTGGAGGACCAGGCTTCCGTGGGCTTGCCCGACGGGGGGAGCCATCTCTCCTTCTCCTGACGTTGAAGAGTCACCTTGGAGGAAGGGACGCGGCTGCCAGACCGAAGGGGCGACTCTCTCCGCTGGGCGGATTGAACCAGAACCTTCGCGGCCTTACGCCTGTCCGATGGGGCCGGAAACGACGTGACCCTCCGTCGGTCGAACCTGCCGCTGGATGTGAATCTCTCCAGAGTTCTAGATCTAGGGCGCCAACCTGAAGAACTCGGAACTGCTGAGAGGTCGACGAGCTTGCTACGCGGGATAACTACCCATTCTTCTCCAGAAGATCTACTTCTTCTAAACTTCCTTCTGGGGGACCTGGAGCGTCTACCCCCGTGGCGAGACCTGGAGCGTGAGCGGGAACGAGAGTGTCTCCTCCGGGACCTCTCACGACATCTTCGGGACTTCTTTCGGGCCTCGCCCTCCGAGGAACAGGAACCCGCTACGGCTGAAGAGTCTGACGATGCGTCGTAACTCATCGGCAGGGCGCGCGCGCGAAGAGCCGCTGGAGGTATAACTAGACGATCGGCTGAAGACGGGGGCTGCAAGAAGACGTCTGGTAAGGTAGTCGACGGCGCTGGAGGGGAGCGTGGGCGTTCTTCATTGGGGAACCAGGTTCGGAAGCCTTCCTCCATTCTCAACGGGGACCTGCAGGGCGTCCTCGGAGGTACCCACCCGAGGGAGTCTGATGGCGGTGAGTCGTCTTTCCCGACGGCGCCCTCGGCTGCAGAGGTACCTGAAACGCACGCCCAAGAGGCGGGGGAAGAGGCAGGAACATTTTTAACCCACATAGGGTCATCTGATGAGACGTGCCCCGCAAGCACCAGGGCTCCGTCTTCTGAACACAAACCCGTCCCTCCCTCAGGCCCCTCACTTGCCTGGAATGACGCCAGTACCTCACTATCCTGCAACACAGACTCCTGGGGAAGGGCCGCCGGCTTCTTTCCCGCAACGGACTTACCTCGTCCCCTACTCTGGGTAGGGGAAGGTGGTAGGGAGGCTCGATCTGAAGACACTCCTGGAGACGCAAGGGGAGAAGAGATGCTCGCCTTCTTAGGCGACCTCTTGGACGCCTTCTTCTTCTTAGTGCCGAAGCGCACCCACTGCATTTCGTTCCACGACTCGCACTCCGGGCACGTGGCCGTAGGGGAACACACTCAGCCCCTACACGACAAACACAAGGAGTGCGGGTCCACCTCCGGTTTCGACAGGAAAGCACCACACGAATTTCTGGCCATAGGCCAAGGACAACGGCGGGGATGCTCCATGTCGCACTAGTAACACACCGCAAGACACAGGAACGCAAAGGGAAGGAACAAGGGAAGCACAAAGGTACCACGTGGCACTGCGGAGACACAAAGGAAAAGGCACAAGGATACCACGTGGGGACCACGCGAGACACAAAGGGGGTAGGGGACACAAAGAGTCGAACTGGGATTAAGGAGAGCGTTGAGATGTTATCGCGACGCGACCAGAGAACTTACTGGAGGTTGAGACTTAAGCTAGCATGCTCCCTGACCCGGGGTTAGCCTCAGGGCGCGTATCACTCCGCCTGAGGTTAACCCTCACAGAAAACGGGAGTACGGTAAACTACACAAAACTCTGGTCGGATGGGAGGAGATCCCAGATACTCTTAAGAAAGTAGTTCGAGGTAAGTACTCCGTGTTGGAACAAATGTAATTTCACAATCAAGAATCACATCAAAAATTTTAAAGGCGTTGTATATTGTTGAAGAAACATTACTAATGCAGAGTTCTGGATGTTCAAGAGTCACTCTCCATGACCTATTTTCAAACATACTTTATGTTTTGTTAGGGTTCAATTTCATGCCCAATAATTTGCACCATGCTAAAAGCTCGATCTCTATTAAGGGATTCTGCAATGCCAAAACTATAATTCAGGCGACAGACTTGATGCAAAGATAGTAGCAACATCTGCATATGCAACAAGCCTGTTTTCTAGGACAAACCACATATGTGTATATAGTATATACAGTATAAATTCCTTTTAACTGGCATCCAATGCATCTACAAACCAACTAATAAGTACCTACCAGCCAAGTTTTATTCATTTATTGAAAGAATTTAATCTCTAATACAAGAAAACTATGAAAATTAAGTTTACCTCCATCCTGTGAATTCTGCTCCTGGTCATCATCACTATCATCAGAATCTTCTTCATCACTGCCCATATCATCATCATCCTCATCATCACCCTGTAGAATATAATAGACAAATACTAAGAACATGATTTCAAATAGGACAGTGATATATGAAAACTTCAATTTTCCACACCCTGTTACTTATCTTTAATTTCATATATATATATATATATATATATACATATATAATATATATATATATATATGAGAGAGAGAGAGAGAGAGAGAGAGAGAGAGAGTGTGTGTGTGTGTTTTTTTTTTTTTTTTTTTTTTACCATCTCATCATCTTCTTGTCTCGTCATTCCAATTTCATACAATCTAACGACTGCATCCTCTGTCAAGTCTTGATTAGTACTTTCTGTTTCTACGACAGCAACTTGAGTGTCAGTTCGGTTGATTGCCAAAGAGCTTACCACACGACGCACATCAACAGTGGCTGAAAAAAATGGAAATTATACATATATCAAACCCTACGTCATTGGAAAATATTCCATTCATTTTATATTACAAAAGACTCAATTATGAATACATTCTTACCAATACTTGAGTAATCCGCAGCATCTACCGTCTTGAAGGAGGTTTCAAATGCATTTTCTTGACTTTCATCAATCAGATCTCCAACAGTTATGCCAAATATTACATCATTTGTATGATTAAATACTATATCACAAAGATTTAAAACTGGCACTGTTTTCAGGAGGTGGAAAGTTCTTAGGTCCCAAATTTCTGATGAACTAATAATCTCTAAACCATTACGATGGAAAACTCCATTTAAGATTGGGTTTATCTTATCAAATTTGTGAATCTGTGGAAGAAAAGTTAATAATTAATTTTTTCTAAAATTGCTTTATATACAAAATCAATTTTCAAATTAACATCAGCAAAACCAAAATACTAATACTTAATAAGAGACCAATGTGGAAATCTGTAATGTATATAAAATAAAACTAAAAGTTAATACATTACCTGTTTTCCTGACCGTATATCAAAGAGAACACCATCTGTAAGAATGAGTTCATCTGTAGGATCTAAAACTGCTCTGTTGATGCGATAATGATTGGATAGCTTCGGCGTAAATTCACTCACAACCTGACTGGTGTTTAGATCATATAACTGTCAGAAGAAAAATATAAATGAAACAATTTATCAAAGTGTATAAGCCATTCTATCATATATACAGTAGAGTAAATAAAGGTTTAAAATATCACAACAAAGAACTCCTTTTATACTCATAATACAGTAGATCATTATGTACCTTTTGTTTATTTAAATGGAGCAGGCATTATGCCAGCTCTGGCCATTATTATTATCATTATTACTTGCTAAGCTACATCCCATTTTGGAAAAGCAGGATGCTATAAGACCAGGGGCCCCAACAGGGAACATAGCCCGGTAAGGAAAGGAAACAAGGAAAAATAATATATTTTAAAAACAGTAACAACATTGAAATAATTATTTCCTATATAAACTATAAAAACTTTATCAAAACAAGTGGAAGAGAAATTAGATAGAATAGTGTGCCTGAGTGTACCCTCAAGCAAGAGAATTCTAACCCAAGACAGTGAAAGACCATGGTACAGAGGCTATGGCACTACCCAAGACTAGAAGAGCTGCTTACCATAGCTAAAGTCTCTCTTCTACCTTTATCAAGAGGAAAGTAGCCACTGAACAACTACAGGTGAAAAAGAATTGTTTAGTAATCTCAGTATTGTCAGGTGTATGAAGACAGACTATACGGTGCATGTGTAAGCAAAGGGAAAGTGAACCATAACCAGAGAGAAGGATCCAATGTAGTACTGTCTGGCCAGTCAAAGGACCCCATAACCCTCTAGTGGTAGTATCTCAATGAGTGGCTGGTGCCATGCTTACTTGAAGGTAAGGTTTCAAACGGAATAAAAGGCAAACTGAGATATATTAACCTGTCACTGAGCTTCACAAATTTGTTTGCTAACCTAAGATCAATGTGGCATTTATAGTTTAATAAAATTACTTGTCAAAATCTAGTTAAAAGAAATAATCCTTTAGATCCAATAACAGTAATTAATGTATTAGTTATAACATGAGATTAATTTCCATATTCACAGTCCTTAGTATCAGAAAGTTGCAAGTAAATGAGAAATTGATACCATATATTGAAGTCTACTTGAAATTTAAGCCATTAAATACAATTTCCATCATACCTTAGTATTTGTACACTTAAGGAATTTGTCAAATTAAGTGTTCATGGTACAGTATTTGTCTTTTATTTGGTTCTTGTTGCACTTGCTAAAATTTACACAAGCCAAGATGCATGAAGCGTACACCTCTTATGGCAATTTAAGATGGAATCAAGGCACTATACCTAAATGATTAGAACTTGCCCGGTGCCTATCCTAGCTAAACTAGGCTGCAAACTTTTCTGTTGGCTTTCTACTTTTGAATAGAATTTAGTGCCTTAATTCACCATAGGTCCCAGAGTTAGTGGAAAAAAAAAATCCAGCTAACAAGGGAAATGGTTAAAATCCTGATGTAACATTTTTGTAGTCTTTAAAAATAGTCAATAGAAAAGTATGATGGTGACATCCATGTGTCTGATCTAGCTACATTCTATTGTTGCAGAAAACAGTAATTTCCTAAATAGTTACAAATAAAGAGGCCATTGGGAGCTAATATTGGTGAAGGGTGTGTGTGTGTGTGTGTGAAAACTAAAACTATTCAAAGATCATGAACATTACAGAAAGTTGACAAATAGTTGTTGATTTGAATAATTGGAAACCAGTTAGCAGGGAATAGTTTTTTTGATGCTATCATTTGTGAAAAAAACAATGGCATGCTTATCTAGTGGAAAAGACTGCAACAAGTGATGATAAAAGTGAAGTGTTTGCAACCAATCACGAGTGGTTAGATAACTCAAAAGGAAAAGTAGTGGCATAAATAAGGAAAAAAAGGCCCAGGGAGACAGACTGCAATGCTAACAAAGAACCTACCAACAAATTCCTCAAGAGTTTAAGGACTATAAAGAGGTTGGGTGTTTCACTAAGGTAAGAAAGGCCTCTTCTGGAGAAAAACACCAAACAGGACCTACATCACAAAAAAATAAAAGAAGTCATTGCAAGCTCAAAAGCAAATGGAAAGATCATCTGCCTTACTGTATCGTATGGCAAATAGGTACTTATAACTGAAGCCTATTAATTAATATAAAGGTGATGATAAACTAGTTAAACATAATGTGGAGGGCTAATGTTGGACAGAAAGAAAAATCTTCAGTGAGGTGATCAGTGAATTGTTTGGTTCAGTGCAAAATAATTGCCTTAGAAGGCCCTCATTGTCATTGACAATGCTCCAGCTCACCCTCCACGATTAGAGGATGGCGCTGCCAGAGTTCAAGTTCATCAGAATGAAGTTCTTGCCCCCTAACACGATTCCTCTCATCCAGTCACTGGACCAGCATTTCATCAGTAATTCTAACAAACTCTAAACCAACGTAATAATCCAAAAGTGCTTTGAAGTGACCTTTACAAAAATAATTCTGGGAGGGTTTTACACAAATATTTTTAATATAATCCACTGCATAAGTTTTCTATATACAGCTTGAGGAATGACTTAGAGGACTATCAACTCTGGAGGATCTTGTGGCAAAAAACTGTTATTGGAAGGGTATTAGAAAGGCTTTGTGACTGAGCATAATATGAAGGATATAATTTTTGGGAAAGTTCATGAGCCTAGAAGTTAGTGATGATGGTGTAAAATAGTTACTGAAGAAGCTCAAAGACGAGCTCAGCACCACAAAGTTGTGGCACCGCAAAAAGGAGATTAAGGGGCTGTCTTCAGGTGAGAAGTAGGGAAGAGATGAAGCCACTACCCAAATAATAAAAGACATCTGCTCAAAATGGGCTGAGGTGCTAAGTTTTGTAAAACATATTACCTTGATAATAACCCAGCAATGTCATATTCTTTAAATATTGTGAAATGAAGGCAAAAGCAAACATCATCACTCAGGCTTCTGGGAGAAAATAAGACCTGGTAAAGTTTTTATAGAAGGGAATTTCTCCTCTTCAAACCAATCACATTTCTCTTCCTCCTCATCTTCCTGATCATTCCCTTAATCCATCAATTCCTTTTCAATTCTATATTTTAGTAATAAGCAATGTTTAAACATAATCATACATACATATACCAAAGGCACCTCCCCCAATTTTGGGGGGTAGCCGACATCAACAAGAAACAAAAACAAAAAAGGGGACCTCTACTCTCTATGATCCTCCAGCCTAACCAGGGACTCAGCCGAGTTCAGCTGGTACTGCTAGGGTGCCACAGCCCAACCTCCCACATTTCCACCACAGATGAAGCTTCATACTGCTGAGTCCCCTACTGCTGCTACCTCCGCGGTCATCTAAGGCACCGGAGGAAGCAGCAGGGCCTACCGGAACTGCGTCACAATCGCTCGCCATTCATTCCTATTTCTAGCACGCTCTCTTGCCTCTCTCACATCTATCCTCCTATCATCCAGAGCTTTCTTCACACCATCCATCCACCCAAACCTTGGCCTTCCTCTTGTACTTCTCCCATCAACTCTTGCATTCATCACCTTCTTTAGCAGACAGCCATTTTCCATTCTCTCAACATGGCCAAACCACCTCAACACATTCATATCCACTCTAGCCGCTAACTCATTTCTTACAACCGTTCTCACCCTCACCACTTCGTTCCTAACCCTATCAACTCGAGATACACCAGCCATACTCCTCAGACACTTCATCTCAAACACATTCAATTTCTGTCTCTCCATCACTTTCATTCCCAACTCCGATCCATACATCACAGTTGGTACAATCACTTTCTCATATAGAACTCTCTTTACATTCATGCCCAACCCTCTATTTTTTACTACTCCCTTAACTGCCCCCAACACTTTGCAACCTTCATTGACTCTCTGACGTACATCTGCTTCCACTCCACCATTTGCTGCAACAACAGACCCCAAGTACTTAAACTGATCCACCTCCTCAAGTAACTCTCCATTCAACATGACATTCAACCTTGCACCACCTTCCCTTCTCGTACATCTCATAACCTTACTCTTACCCACATTAACTCTCAACTTCCTTCTCTCACACACCCTTCCAAATTCTGTCACTAGTCGGTCAAGCTTCTCTTCTGTGTCTGCTACCAGTATAGTATCATCCGCAAACAACAACTGATTTACCTCCCATTCATGATCATTCTCGCCTACCAGTTTTAATCCTCGTCCAAGCACTCGAGCATTCACCTCTCTCACCACTCCATCAACATACAAGTTAAACAACCACACCGACATCACACATCCCTGTCTCAGCCCCACTCTCACCGGAAACCAATCGCTCACTTCATTTCCTATTCTAACACATGCTTTACTACCTTTGTAGAAACTTTTCACTGCTTGCAACAACCTTCCACCATCTCCATATAACCTCATCACATTCCACATTGCTTCCCTATCAACTCTATCATATGCTTTCTCCAGATCCATAAACGCAACATACACCTCCTTACCTTTTGCTAAATATTTCTCGCATATCTGCCTAACTGTAAAAATCTGATTCATACAACCCCTACCTCTTCTAAAACCACCCTGTACTTCCAAGATTGCATTCTCTGTTTTATCCTTAATCCTATTAATCAGTACTCTAC
Source organism: Palaemon carinicauda (assembly GCF_036898095.1). Classification (NCBI taxonomy): domain Eukaryota; kingdom Metazoa; phylum Arthropoda; class Malacostraca; order Decapoda; family Palaemonidae; genus Palaemon; species Palaemon carinicauda. The sequence goes on along the minus strand of NC_090725.1, from coordinate 264,736,371 downwards.
CATACACTTTTCCAACTACACTCAACAAACTAATACCTCTTGAATTACAACACTCATGCACATCTCCCTTACCCTTATATAGTGGTACAATACATGCACAGACCCAATCTACTGGTACCATTGACAACACAAAACACACATTAAACAATCTCACCAACCATTCAAGTACAGTCACACCCTCTTCCTTCAACATCTCAGCTTTCACACCATCCATACCAGATGCTTTTCCTACTCTCGTTTCATCTAGTGCTCTCCTCACTTCCTCTATTGTAATCTCTCTCTCATTCTCATCTCCCATCACTGGCACCTCAACACCTGGAACAGCAATTATATCTGCCTCCCTATCATCCTCAACATTCAGCAAACTTTCAAAATATTCCGCCCACCTTTTCCTTGCCTCCTCTCCTTTTAACAACCTTCCATTTCCATCTTTCACTGTCTCTTCAATTCTTGCGCCGGCCTTCCTTACTCTCTTCACTTCTTTCCAAAACTTCTTCTTATTCTCTTCATATGACTGACCCAGTCCCTGACCCCACCTCAGGTCAGCTGCCCTCTTTGCCTCACGTACCTTGCGCTTTACTTCCACCTTTTTCTCTCTATATTTTTCATACTTCTCTATACTATTACTCTGCAGCCATTCTTCAAAAGCCCTCTTTTTCTCTTCCACTTTTACCTTCACTCCTTCATTCCACCATTCACTGCCCTTCCTCATGCTGCCTCCAACAACCTTCTTGCCACATACATCACTTGCAATCCCAACAAAATTTTCTTTTGCTAACTTCCACTCCTCCTCTAAATTACCAGTTTCTCTTACTCTCACCTCGTCATATGCCATTTTCAACCTTTCCTGATATTTACTTTTTACCCCCGGTTTTATTAGCTCTTCAACCCTCACTAGCTCCCTTTTACATCCACCTACTCTATTCCCCCACTCTTTTGCTACAACTAATTTTCCTTCCACCAAAAAATGATCAGACATACCGTTAGCCATACCCCTAAACACGTGCACGTCTTTCAATCTTCCAAACATTCTTTTAGTTATCAACACATAACTACATAATACAACACCATTAACATCTTCACAACTAGACATCAGATCCCCCCTCAGTAGCTACATATGAGATTTGTCACCATCGGATATACATGCACACTTATTCTATGGTAATATGTAACTCCATGCTACTGATTACAGAATAAATTTTTCACATTTTTTCTTTTCTTCATTATATTTTACTTTAAATTATTTACATATAAAAACAAGGACACTTTCAAGTACCTTTTCTTTAAAAATCTTGCAATTCACAATGAATTGTTTACAGAACTTTGTTTCAGATAATTATTTTTTATATTATTTTAGTGAATGAAGGATGTACAGTATTAGGGGCAGTGAATGGAGTGATAAAGAAAAGAAGATTAGAAATGAATCTAAAGAGAGTTCTGTATGAGAGCGTGAATGTACAAACTGTAATGTATGGATCCGAGTTGTGGAGAATAAAAGTGACGGAGAGACAGAAATTGAATGTGATTGAGATGAAGTGCCAGAGGAGTATGGCTGGTGCATCTCTATTAGATATGGTTAGGAACAAGGTAGTGAGGGTGAGAACAGGTGTAAGAAATTAACTACCAACTAGAGTGGATATGAATGTGTTGAGGTGGTTTGGCAATGTAGAGAGAATGGAAAATGGCCGTATGCTGAAAAATGTGATGAATGGAAGAGTTGATGGGAGAGGTATAAGAGGAAGGCCAAGGTTTGGATGGATGAATGGGTGGAGTGAAGAAAGCTCCAGGTGAATGAAGAAGGATAGATGTGAGAGAGGCAACAGAGTGCGCTAGAAATAGGAATGAATGGCGAGTGATTGTGATGCAGTTCTGATAAGCCCTGCTGCTTCCTTTGGTTGCATTGGTGACTGCTGAGATAGCAGCAGTACGGGATTCAGCGTATGAAGCTTCATTTGTGGTGGGTAACAAGGGAGAGTGGACTGTGGCACCTTTGTTCTTTTTATGTTGCATACCCGTAAAAATTGGGGGAAGTGCCTTGGTAAATACTGTAGAGACTAAACAATAGCAAAATACAGTTATTCTATGTGTAAAACAGCTTTATATTCAAAGTGAAGTGATTATGTAATAATTCCACAATAAATAGCCATAATACACAAATGTAAAGATATCTTTTTGTTTCGTTTGAAAAAAGTAGTCTACCATCATGTACAATTATAAGGCAGGCAATGAACAAAAATATATGAGAGAGAGAGAGAGAGAGAGGAGAGAGAGAGAGAGAGAGAGAGAGAGAGAGAGAGAGAGGAGAGAGAGAGAGAGAGAGAGAGAGAGAGAGAGAGAGGAGAGAGAGAGAGAGAGAGAGAGAGAGAGAGAGAGAGAGAGAGAGAAGAGGAGAGAGAGAGAGAGAGAGAGAGAGAGAGAGAGAGAGAGAGAGAGAGAGAGAGAGAGACCTATTCTAACACATGCTTTACTACCTTTGTAGAAACTTTTCACTGCTTGCAACAACCTTCCACCATCTCCATATAACCTCATCACATTCCACATTGCTTCCCTATCAACTCTATCATATGCTTTCTCCAGATCCATAAACGCAACATACACCTCCTTACCTTTTGCTAAATATTTCTCGCATATCTGCCTAACTGTAAAAATCTGATTCATACAACCCCTACCTCTTCTAAAACCACCCTGTACTTCCAAGATTGCATTCTCTGTTTTATCCTTAATCCTATTAATCAGTACTCTACCATACACTTTTCCAACTACACTCAACAAACTAATACCTCTTGAATTACAACACTCATGCACATCTACCTTACCCTTATATAGTGGTACAATACATGCACAAACCCAATCTACTGGTACCATTGACAACACAAAACACATATTAAACAATCTCACCAACCATTCAAGTACAGTCACACCCCCTTCCTTCAACATCTCAGCTTTCACACCATCCATACCAGATGCTTTTCCTACTCTCGTTTCATCTAGTGCTCTCCTCACTTCCTCTATTACAATTGTAATAATAATAATAATATAATAATAATAATAATAATAATAATAATAATAATAATAATAAAGAAATTGCCTTACCTTTGCCGTCTGCTCACTGGTCCCTATAATTTTATCTTGAGCATTGCTGAAATCTGCATGTTGGCACTCAAATATAGAAAACCTGAAAAAAGGACATATCAAGGTTTCTTACACTCACCAATCGCCAAATTAATGCAACAAGAGCAGTGATAGACAATATATAGGAGAAATCAGATACAGTAGTACCCTGGGTTACAAGTTAAATTCATTTTGGGAATAAGCTTGCACACTAAAATTTTTGTATCATAAAGCAATCTTCCCCATAAGAAACAAAGGAAATTTACTTGATGCATTTCACACATCCACAAAGATAGTACAAATACGCATTAATTTCTAAAAATTTTGTAATGGAAATACAACCATTAAAATCATAAATTAATAAAAAACAATAATTCATAAGGAAAAATAGAAATAAGCATACAGCAAATACATTCTAGGGAATATTTATTGAAATAATTATTCTTAGTTCAAAGAAAAATTCTTTATTGACAATGCATTTTCCCCCGAATGTTAAGAAATAATTTTGATACAAAATTAATAAAGAATAGTTTTTCTAACACACCCTAATAAAAGTGGTTAAAAAGGCTTATATACTTACTTTAGATCAAAGAGATCAGAAATACTCCACAACGACGTTTGATGTATAGCTGTACAAGAGGTGAGAAGTAAGGATCCTGAGTTATGTGGAACTAAAGAAGAAACGGCACCTTGATGAACTGTATATACACCCTCTTCCTACAAATAAAGAACAAAATAGGATAAGACACGTCAAATTATCAAGCAACAAAACGTGCACAGTATAAACAAAAAAATATACAGTATAACAAATCTTTATCATAATACTGTACCATTCTAATTGCAGTGATAATAAATGGTCTAATACACCATTGAACACACATACTTATTCACCCTTATGGAATGATTGGTAACTTAAATGCTATTTTCTATTTGGAAAAAAATGGAGCTTGTGCCATTGCTCTGCTAGGTGCATCAAATGTATTTTTTTTCATTGGCTGACTGATCTGATACTAAAAGATATGAACCATGAAAAGATAAAAGTTGCTTACTAGTAAACTTAAGATACTATCATGATCCAATGTGTTAGTAGAAAAGTTACTAATTCCCAAAGTTCATTCCTAAAATAACATCTTGGGTCTTGGGGCTATTTAGAACTATAACCTTGAATGAATGCTGGTTAGGATTTAGAGCTGCAAAGAATGAATATCTATCTCAAAGATGAGTGACCCTTAGGAACAATTGTAAAAGCGTTCATTATCAAACCGGTGTAATGATGGTCCATTAAAAAAAAAAATCCAGGCAACTTTTCCTCTCCTCTTCTTATTGTATGTTACGTTGTCTGGTTTTCACAAGTGGATAACAGGATGTTCCATTCCTTTAATCAAAGCCCTTGTTATTCAAGATGATTTTAAAGTGTTTTCCATGTTTCCTATTAGTTTATCTATTAAACTATTTTCCTTCAATCTTTTTTCTCTATAAAACTATTTTCTTTCAATCTCTTTTAATCCTTTTCATTCAACAGCTATAAAAAATACAGCCACCATCCTTCCTCTACTTTCAATATAAATTTCTAAAGTAAATTATCATGTTCTATATACTTGTCTCTTTTACATTTTATCAAGCCTCTTTGCTATTCTGAATATTTTCCTCTGCTATGTTGAGATTCTGATTTCAATCCTCACATCAGTTCTTACAACTTCCAACCACATTTTAGCCTATCTATTCTCCTTGTTGGATTTATTCAACTTTTCTTTCTTTTTCTTTACATGTTCTGTTAAAGTTAGCAGGCTTTCTTCCTTTTGCCCATGTCAAAAGGTAAATTGCTTATAATCAGTATCATAATACATAAGAAATGGTTTGGAAACTATAACGTTTAAAGTAAGGATAAAGAGTAACAAATATTTTTTTTTTCCAAAATAACCTTTTCTTCTATGACTATTCTTAGCATGAATATGATACTATGTGCCCCATATACAGTACAATCATTTATTACACTTGAGTGACAATACTGTACTGCATATACAGTACAATCAATTGCTACTCTTGAGCAAGTTCGCATGTACTTTGAAATATAACATTCCAATTAAATAACAAACTTTAGCTACGATACAGAAAATCTTGCCTGTAATCAGCTAATCTTACCCTAATGATAATGTATGCATAATAACAAAATATATTCTATAATCTTTGTCAGTTAAAATTCATGGTTTTTCTGTTACCTTTCACACTAATTCCCTAACCTAGCCTAGCTCCTACTTTTTTCTAGTGTCAAATACATATACTTATAGTAAATAGTTTACCACTAAGCATGAGAATATTTGTATAACACATAACAAAACTTTACCTTCAAATTTCCATGGGTGTGAAAGTATATGAATTCTCTATAAGGATTGAAAAACTTTGTCCAACATTCTACTACTCTTATATTAAAAAGGAAATACGCATACCCAAGAGCATTAAAGTTATAGAAGAATTTCTTAAAAGTCCCAATAAAATTGTCAAGATTAAATTAAATTTTGGAAATCAAAATTTTACTTCCTCTGTTAAGAGGATAAGGAATGTCTCATGATTAATACAGGTTACAGTACTTCTAAATCAGTAAAAAAATATAAATTTCAACATTAAAAGAGACAGACAAAAAATAATTTTTTACTGGTTTGATGAAAGCAAAACATTTTCTCTGCAAAACTTACAGTTCCTCCTCTGCTAAAAAGTCTCACTTCACCACGAGTTGTTCCAATAACTATGAATTGATCGTCCGGCTGAAAAGCATAAAATGTCAAAGAATTACTGGGGATGTCAAAATGCTAAAACTTTGTAAGACTATAAAGATATAAATTAAACCTGGGAAAATTCATATCCTTAAGTTATAAGAGAATAGACATATCCACAAAACAATATGCACTACTGTAACCCTCCACCATACAAATGCTGACCTAACAAAATTCCGCCAATACAAACGTGCTCCGCAAAATAATAATAAAAATTAATACATAAAAATTGTAGGAGTATGTTAGTTCATCCTCTGGTTCACTGAATTTCATTGGAAAAGAAATTTTGGAATGTTATAGCTTTATTAAAATAATCAATTAAACATCACCAGAAGAAGACAGGGCGGGGGGGATGACAGCATAAAAAAGTAACTAGACCCCTTTTACTTTATAAAATCACGAAATAATTTTCTAAAAGCATTAAAAATAACTCCATACACTTGCTTAACCCCCTTTGCTACGATGACATCATTATAAAACAAAAACATGCCTGATGATACAGACGGTGACGTCCAGATACATCATCATTATTACAAGCTAGGCTACAAATATAATTCATATGGATGTTAAAATTACTTGTATAACTCGTATATGCTACAAAAAAGTGTTGCACATGGTCATATATCACACAGTTCAGACTCATGAAATTTCACTAAAAAATCTCCTCTCCCTAATATTAGCAGTCTTTTTTCAGTCAACCAACAAAATCTTTGGGATTCTAGCCTTTACTTCCAATTGCGTAAAAGCTATTTTAGCCTGTTTTTATGTTACCATAGTAGAACCACACCAAACACTCTCCAGTCAATGGTGACTTTTCCCCTAACTTCCCAAGCATAGAGATGTAGGGATCTTCATATCTCACCCAACCAACAACCGAAATGCTTGAGATTCTAGTCGGTATTCACAATTATATAAGGTCTATTTCATTTTATTTCTATGTTGGCATACGTGTTCAAATCACACAAACTTATACAGTGTTGTTCAATTTTCAGCCGCTGACTCCCACAAGTCCCACCCATAATGTAAGCAAACCGTTTTACCGTAATGCATGTTAACACACGACCAGATTTGATTTTCCTTATTCTATTCCTTCTTTCTCAACTATCATTTCTACAAAATATCATCCTCTTCATATCTTATATATTTCATATTAGTATTGTTCATTGTTCTCAAGAGTGAAAGTTAGCCTACTGTCATTATTTCCAATTATGGCCACTCTACGCAATATTCATGCGCAGCCCTAGTGACATTTGCACGCAAGGTGGAATGACAGACGAACGAACAAACCTTATGTCTAATGAACTAAATTTATATTGTCTCTCACAGGGACAGAAATTTTTTGTTTTTTTGGTCATCATTCTGTTGTTTATCTATAACTTATAAGTCATACATTACAGAATATTTCTTGAGTCATAGGAAACAAATTGACATTTTTATTCCATTTCTGTACAACATAAAGTCCATTATTACTCAAGAGTAGTTTTATATCTTTCGATGGCTATTTATCATGGAATTATTACGGAATAACATAAACACTAGAATGAATATTAAGTTTTTTCATACAAAATCACAGAGCTTTAACATTATTTTAGAGAAAATTATATAAAAAAAACTTTCTGATTAATTATTCTATAATCACTTCACAATGAATGGAAAAATGTTTTGGTTGTTTAGAGTGAAATACAATAGAAAATAAAGCAAATTTTTGACAAATTTATTCTGTAACCAGCAGAAAAACAAATAAACATGGAAATGTAGGATATTATAGAGTAAGTGAGCAAGTATATCCTATAGTGATAAATCTTGTATATAGCTTGAATAGCGGATCCGGGGTCTCATATTGAAAGGGTTAAACTTGGCTGGACTACAAAATCTTTTGACAAAACCCTGTACTCAATGTGCCAAATGTAATTTCTTGTTGATAGCTCCCTTTAAAGTATTAAATAAAAATATTACTAAAAGGGTAATTTATACTGATCTAAAATCAATGTAAACATTATAAACCAATGGAATATCAAAATTTTATTATACATTTATGGTGAGTAAAACTTTTCCTTGTGTTGTCCCGCTGTGAAGCTTCTTAATGAGGAAATGTTAAAATTATGGTCAACTCTCCTGTCCACCTATAAGTGCTGTGGAGGGTTGCTGGTTTACTGAATTTTCCAGATATCTGATCATATCTAAATTACCATAACACTTCAAATAAATTCATCAATTAAAGCATTCTTCAATCAGGTGATTGCTGGTTTTGGCAGACTATATGAGCACCAAAGATATGAAAAATATACAGTTCTGTACAATCAGTATTTCTATTTACAGTAATATAAAGTATTTACTTATTTTTAATTTATGTAGTTCATTTCAATACAATTATTTTAATAAGATTTCTATGTCCTTTTCTTCCCTTCTTCATGTAAGTACTGTCAGCTGTTCACACACAACACAGCTTTAAAAAAAAAAAAAAAAAAAAAAAAAGAGAGAGAGAGAGAGAGAGAGAGAGAGAGAGAGAGAGAGAGAGAGAGAGAGAGAGAGAGAGAGAGAGAGAGAGAGAGAGAGAGAGAGAGAGAGAGAGAGAGAGAGAGAGAGAGAGAGAGAGAGAGAGAGAGAGACTATATTCAACCACATAATAATTAATAATAAATCAATAACAAACAATGAGTTATGACATTACTATTTGACAGTACTGTTGTGTGATTATTATTGCTTTGTTCTTTGGTGCACAAGTTCTCGTTAGTGGTGGTGTGTGAACAAAGTAATTTTATTAAAATCAATAGGAAATTAAGCACAGAAATTAAAAAAAATAAATGATGATACTACTACTGTATTTGATACTGTGCTATATTTTTTTTCTTTATCTTTGTTGCTTATATACTGTCAAAACTAGCAACAAGCTGATTGAAGAAAATGCCATGGATTTGCTAGAGTGCAAGTGCAGTAGAGACACTAATAACTATTTCAGCACATAAGATATGTTTTAAATGTCACAAGATTTTTTCAAGCCTAGCAATGGTGTTAACACTATGTAACTAGGAAATTGTATGCTAATATGTTAACTATTAGGGTAGATTGGTTAACGACAATTTTGATTACAGGGAGTACCTGTACTTTCTTTGTGAATAAGGAACATACCGTATATTTCTGCGTACAGTATAAGACAACCTTAAATCCTAAAATTTACCCCTGAATATTGGGGCTCGTCTTATACCTCCAATCTGAAAATAACACCTTGAATTTCAAGTGATCTATATTTGTAGGTTAGCCTTGGCCTCATTACGATAATCAATAACAAAAGTGACCAAACCATATTTACCTTATAAAGTATTATATTAATGGATCATGTTTATGATAAACAGCCTATTTGAGGAAAAATTGCATTTAAACAATGAAATCAACTTTTATCAATGAAAGTCCAGCTGAGTAAAAGTAAATATCGAGTTATGGTTACATTCTCAGCAACCTTATCTTTCTCTAATGTTTCCATAATTTTATGCTAGTCTTAATGACAATAGTAATAACGTATAGGTTAGTAGAATATTCAACTAAATTGAAACTTAAGTCAAGAAAAATATGTTGACGATGGAATGGACAATCATCTTTTTCAACCCTTTTACCCCCAAAGGACGTACTGGTACGTTTCACAAAACCCATCCCTTTACCCCCATGGACGTACCGGTACGTCCTTGCAAAAAAATGCTATAAAATTTTTTTTTTTTTCATATTTTTGATATTTTTTTGAAAAAATTCAGGCATTTTCCAAGAGAATGAGACCAACCTGACCTCTCTATGACAAAAATTAAGGCTGTTAGAGCAATTAAAAAAAAATATACTGCAAAATGTGCTGGGAAAAAAATAACCCCTTGGGGGTTAAGGGTTGGAAATTTCCAAAGAGCCTGGGGGTAAAAGGGTTAACAGTTTAGAACAATCATATGACCATAATATTATCGTAAATTACCATACTGTCATTGGTTATAGTTTCTTATTGTTGATTAAATGCAAACAAAATGATTTTCTGATATGTGACGTGTGAAGAAATTTCTAAGATTAAGTAAGTAAAAGATTTGTAATAACATCTTTACTGAAATCTATTAGCAATATTAGTTATCACTTGGATGCATAAATGCATTAGTTTGTTCGGTATGAACAGTGATGAAATGCAGACAAAACAATGGTTTCCATTTTAAGTGGCTTGTTTAGGAAACATGATATAAAATAGACCTTACTTATTTTGAATTTCCATGGTGCAAAAAGTAAAATATTTGTAAATATGTCATCCTAACTAAAAGCTATTAATATCATTACTTATCACTTGGATGCGTCAATGCGTAAGTTTGTTCTTTATGATGGGAGATGAAAAGTAAACAAAACAATGGTTTCCATTATAGGTAGTGTGTTTAAGAAAATCATGATATATAATCACCAATATTTAATTTAATTTGAATATCTAAAAATACAGTATGTCAAACACATTAGTAATAACATAATCATTACATAACCATTACTGCAAAAGCTACCATGCTAGCTCACTGAAAAGCCACTTTGGCCTTCATCTATCTGGCTACAGGGGTAGCCAGGGGACAATGGTGGCCACGATACAGGGTCATGGCCCAAGGCCCATGAGCAAATAACAGTGCCATACACACCTGTACTGTAGGGTCTTGAGATATGGTTTCAGGGTTCAAGGCAGAGCTGTGACCCAGTCCCATGCACACGCTTGGCTGTACACACCTATTTTGCCTTGCTACCATGATAACTGGGGAACCAACACAGCCCCAGGGGACAGAGGCTCAGAGCCTTGATACACGATCACAGCCAGGGACCCTGCATCAACCCAGGGAGACACTTGGGGGGGACATTCCCTCCCCTTACGAGAGGTAGTGTTGAAACAAGCCCTTCCTTACCACTACACCGAACTGGACTTCATCAAAGGAGATAGTGGTGCTGGGGAGCCTGCCAGAAATATTGAAAGAGGTCCATACTTCCTTAGAACACGCTCTTTATCAGCAGTACGCACAGTTGAAGAATTGAAGAAAAGCCTCCAACCTCTGATGGGATGCAGTGAATACTGGGGTAACCTATCACGCCACCAGAATGTGAAAAGCCCGCCGATGTATATCCAAGGGCTCCTTGCTCCTGTGATGTCATTTTTGTTCTTTCTTTTATTGTATTATTTTATCAAAGTAAAGGAATCATTTTCACTGGCAGTCATTTTCCATATGGAAGTTTTCCATTTTTCAAAAAATCAATATTCACATGGTAGCCTACGGAATTCCCTATATTTTCATGTTTGAATAATATCAGTCAACACTGGAAAAAATTAGTAAAACATTTTCTATTTTGAGAGAATGAGCTTCAAAGTTTTTTTGTAGAGATCAGTTGAGTATGGGCTTTTAGGGGTAATTTTCCTCAATACTAGGAATCATGAGGACGTAATCATCATATTTCAGGGTTATTTACTACACAGTGATCTGCTCCTTCCCTCAAATCCAAAAATATATACTGTACTCTACATGTACCAATATATTCTTGTTAGCATATTTTCTGAGCAAATTTTGTTTTATTCATATTTAGTTGTCGTCTGAAACTTTATGCTTCTTTCACCATAACCATAATATAAAAATGGTACTTATAATTGGTTGCAATCAGTTACAGAGAAGGAAGCTGTAGCTCTGGTACAAAATCTATGTAACCCAGGGTTTTACCCCAAGACTTTGTCAGGATTTCCATCTACCCTGTACAAAGCCCATCACCTGGGTGAGCGGGTAGGAAGCTGCCCTCATCTCCTGTCTCTGCCCTATACTGTGGACTTACTGATTGCTCTGCTTCCATTCTGGACCAAAAGTTTGGCTTCAAGGAGTGCTGTTGTTGAAACTTGGGACTTTGATGATTGACAAAATGGCTGTGAGAAGGTGAGGCCTGCTTCATGAAGTCAGTGCTCTAATTGGTTTCTTTGGCGGCTGTTATACCTATGGACAAGGAAAGTTAAGTGGGATGACCTTCCATAAAAAGTTTGCATCCTTGTAACATTATAGGCTTGTCTGCCAGACTACAAACCAACTCCTCAGAAAGAAGAATTCATCCCACAGATCAATGGAAGAAAGCAAGCTTAATATATCTTGAAGGTTATACCACCCTTTTTCATTACATCGCTTGTCAGTAGTACTTGGAATCCAATCTTACAAATTCAAAAGAGTACCAAATTCTTTACAGTACATTTCTAGTGTCCCATTCCTTCAGGGAAAGTAATATCAATCCCAGAATAATGAAGTTTGATTACCACCTCTATGGCTATTTAGGGCATCCTTAGGAGGGAGCAGTACCCTATTACACCACAGAATCTACTTGCCCTCTGTTCTGAAATTGAGGAATAAGTTGGAAAGCTCATAGGCAATTTTACACCATAAAAGGGCCATCCTCCACATGAAATCCTCATGCATCCTCAAGATTGAGCCGGCAACAAGCAGGTTAAAGCTTACCTCTCAATGTCGAGGTTATCACATGTCAAGTTGATCACATGCCCAAATGAGGACTCACCCTGTGAAAACCAAAAGGGGAATAATATATGCATCTTCCAAGAGGGTAGCCTCCGTACAGGGAGAGATAACGTTGGCATTTGCCACACGAGAAGGTGTTCTCGGCTGTAAATGAGATATTTTTAACACTGACTGGAGAATCCTTCAAATGAGGAGAATCTCCTTGGTTTTGAAAATCTGAAATAAGGGTATGAAGTTCACCACTGATCACACTTGTGGGAAGAGATGGTGATCTGTTAAGATCAGTATAATCTGGAACTAAGGATACATATACAGGCTCAGTTTCTGGCCATAATAGGGCAGAAACCAAAGGATCAGTATCAATATATTCATGATCACCATCCAATGGGCAACAAAACATCATCCTCAGATGTACAGAGAACTCCGTTAAAGAAGGATCGGATTAGAAGAGATCATGTGTCGCATGAAGAGGCTTTTATTTCTTGGCCTTGAGAGAGGAAGAAGTGTTAAGGAATTCTATCTCTCTTAGCCTTCTTGCAACTTGCACAATACTTCTCCCATGGAGAGGGTGGCCAATACCTACAAAAATCCCATGGAATAAAAAAAACACTGCTTTACCACGGCAGTTTGGGCTTAATGGGTATGGATCTACATCAAACAGGCTCATGAAGGTTTCACATGGGTGCTATTCAGGTTTCACATGGGCGCTATTCAAGACGGGGACAAGTCTGTATACTACCTGAAACACCACTCATATCAAAATTGCACACAGAAAAGCAAAAGGGCACTCAGTAATTCAGGATGGAATTGTAATTGTAGTTTGGGAGAACTGATAGGATAGCAACCAGAAGGAGAATGAGAGGCTGGACCATGATAACCCTTTTCTGGTTGTAGCAAAACAACTAAGGAATAAACTCATAACATAACCTAACCTACCCTACACTAACCTAGGTTGGGAAGTTTGTATCCGCATAAGAAAAAAAACCTGAATGAAATACTGACCCGGTAAATTTTCTCTCAAAAAAAGTGATAAAACTAAAAAAAGGAAATAAGGATAATAATCAGCAAACTATCACAAAAGAAACTACATCATCAGAAATAAAGCTCTCCATAGGGGCTATTTACTTTAAAAAAAAAAAAAGAAAAAAAAAAGGGTACACAGGGAATGGAAGTAAAAGGGGTTATAAAAGCTTTGCATTAGAAGTTGGCCCAGAGCCATGCAAACCCATTTGTTTAACTTTTTCAGTTGCACTGCAGAATGGAACAATGCATTTTACTTCTCAAGTTAGGTTTTTAATGTGACTGCAGATTTTATGCTGGATATGAGCAACATGATTAATGGGTTATTCTTAACAAATTCAAGAATTATGTAACTAGAGAATATTTACAAAAACCAAGCTTGAAATGATATACCAAAGAATTTATAAAAAATATTCTTATAAAAGCAACAAATACTTACAGTAAATGCACAACATAAAAATATGTCATCATCTTCTGATGGTCTAAATGTCTGTGTCGGGCGATATCTGCTGTAGATAAATTTTCTATTATTTGCCGAACCATCTAACCCCGTACTAGGTATATTATAACCCCGTTTTGTTATTCGCATAGTGAAATTAGTTGGGGATGCTCTTACAGATCTAGGCTCAGGACATCTGTGTGGTCTGAAAAAGAAAAAAATGGTGCATGTGTTAATCATATAAAATACAAAATCCATTTTTTTTAATAACTATCATTATAACCTAATTACTTCTATGGATTTTCTAAACCAATCTATTTGTGACTTGAAACAATACTGTGAAGAAGAAATTATTTATTACCATCTGGGATCAAACATATTTTAGTACTGTCGCCTTAACAACCAAGTCTTGTAAAATATAATTTCTCTCTTCATAACTAAGGTTCTAAGTTCCTTTCTATTATCTAAATCTGAGAGCCTTACATAATCTACCTTTAACAAGCTTTAAAATTTTGCAGATAGGATTTTCATTCTAATATATAATTAAAAACTATCTAATATATTATAAAACACTTGAAAAGTAAATTTGGTCAAGCTTGGGATATAATCCTTCTACCACATATAATGAAAAAGAGTAATGCGAGATCGATAATTAATTTTTAATAGCAGCCTAAATATAAATAACCTTAGCTAGAGGCACTAAACTAAACTTTTTCAGTAATGGAGATATTTTCAGTGTGAGATGGAACAGCCATTGAATTCATTACTGAGGTATTTAACAATAAGTGGTGAGTGCAGGTGTGATGCCCAGCTCCTCCACCTGTAGGAAGTCTCACTTTAAACATTCCCCTTAAGACTGCAATTGTAGGTTGAGGAGAGAAGTATACCTTAGTGGGAATGACACAGACTGATTAAAAGAATGTTATTTTGGGGTTACTGTACTTTTTTCTTTAAAACCCACTTGTAAAATAATTCTATGCTCTAAAAGTTGTACTATGGAAATTTTCTTAGACTTCTTAATTTTTATGTATTATTTCATCAACGTATAAAAGCTACTTTCAAAGGTGACTATTTTTCATACGGATGTTTTCATTTTTTCAAAAAGTTAATGTACAAATTGTTGGCTATAAAATTCTGTATGTTTCCATGTTCAAATGACAAAAAATCAATCTAAAATAACAAATTTTAGGTAATTTGTATTTTTCCTATCTATGCATACGAGGAACTTCCTTAGGAGATCTGGGGCGTTAGCTCCCATAACGACCAGATTTTTTCATTAGGCCTCCCTAGTTCCCCCTACCATACATCTGGCAGTAACCACAGCTTCTACAATCACCTGGCCTGGGTTAAGGCCGGGCATAATCGCCAGTACGAATCTGAAGAATAAATCCTCTAAACTTCCAGCCATCAACCAAGAGGGGACCGATGGGCGGGCAGTAAAACGGAAGTTCCTCGTAAGTATAGCTAGGGAATATACAAATTACTTAAAATCTTTTATTCATTCCGTAGCGATATACTTACTCGGAACTTCCTTAGGAGACTCATACTTAGGAGGTGGGAAAGGGAAACTGGTGGAAAGGGGGAGAAATGACTAAGGAGGCCAATAGAAACAATAAGATATTACCCACTTACAAGAACACCTCCCCTACAGGGATGTAGACTAGGCTCGTAACGCTCCCCATTCCCGTCCAACGCTTCGTTAGGTACTTCGCAGAAGGGCTTGAAGAGGGGAGAGGGGATAGGGAATATGACACGCTACCACTCAACCATTCAGCACGAAGCACAAGGGTTCCAGTCGTGGTTAAATTCGTTGTTGTGCAGCCATGACGGAAGACACCGAGTGACCTGACTGTGCAGTCCCGCCGATAGTGTGAAGTGAAAGTAGACTGGCCTTTCCAGACTCCTGCTTTCAGTACCTGACTGACTGCCATGTTTTTGGATAAGACTAAAGAGGTCCAATGCCCCGAATTTTGTGGTGCTTTGAAGAGCTGGGAGGGTCAACTCCTACCACCCCATAGGACCTCCTGCTTGTCTCTCTTAACCAGAACGACACTGTATTCTTCGACAGTGGTTTCTTTGCCTTGCCAGTGGAGACAAACAGGCTCTTGATAGCTGCCTCAGCCTAGCTGTTCTGGTCAGGTACTTCCTCGGGACTCAAATATTGCACAGAAGCAGGTCTTTTTCAAGGTCTGACTTGGGAATGCAGGGGACCAAAAACTCCTGGAACCGGGGATCAACTACCGCAGGGTTCTGGGTGTTAGCTATAAAGGATGGGACAAACTTGAATGTCACCTCCTTCCAGCCCTTCGTGTGAGAAACCTCGTAGGATAGTCCGTGTATCTCTCTCACTCTTTTGACTGACGCGAGGACCAGAAGGAACACCGTCTTCAATGTTAGGTCTCTGTCCAGGTTATTCCTTGAGTGGCTCGAAAGGGGGTCCCTAAACTCCAACACCATGGACAGGTCCCACTCTGGGGATTTCAGGGGCTGTGGGGGACAGTCCTGCTCAAAGCTCCTGATAAGCATGGTCAGTTGCCTTGATGCTCCTAAATTCAACCCCTTGAGAGCAAATACTTGGCCTAACGCTGCTAGGTATCCCTTCACTGCTGGGATCGAGAGGCCTACATCTAACCTGAGGTGCAGCAGGAAGTCCACAATCTGCAGGATGGATACTTGAGGGGCCTGATGTCTTTCTTCTGGCAGCACTTCCCAAATGAGCCCCATTTCGCTTGGTAAATGGCTGTCGATGATACCTTCAGATAGCCTGTCATCTGCGACGCTGCCCCTCAGGAGAAGCCCTCCCAACTCAGGAGACACTGGATAACCTCCACCCATAAAGGGAGAGGTTTTCCAGCCTGCAGTGAAACTTTTTGAAGTGGGGCTGCCTCAGGAGGTCTTCCCTGAGAGGAAGAGGCCATGGTTCTTTGCTCGCTAGTTCAAGCAGGTCCGGGAACCACTACCTGTCTGGCCACCACGGAGCCACCAGGCTGAGCTTTGTTTCCCTAAATCTGTTCAAGACCTGATAGAGCAGGCTGAAGGGGGGGGGGGGGGGGAAGGGGGGGAGGGGGGGGAAGATAGGCGTCCAGACCGTCTCAGGAGTGCTGGAAGGCATCCTCAATGACTGCTGTCGGGTCTAGCACCGGGGAACAGATCACGGGGAGCTTGGCGTTAGGTCTTGTTGCAAATAGATCTAGGGAGGGGGAGCCCCCATATATTTATCAGGTGACTTTCTACATCTGGGTGCAGGGACCAATCTGTGCTTAGGACCTGGCCTTTTCTGTTTAGGCTGTCCGCCACCATATTCCTTTTCCCTGGGATGAACCTCGCTGTCACCAGTGACCCTTTCTCCGCGGCCCATCCCAGTATCTCCGAGATCAGACTGCATGGTGCCCAAGACTTAAGGCTCCCCTGCTTCCTGATGTATGTAACCTCTGTAGTGTTGTCGCACATGAGGGCTACTGCCCTCCCTTGTATTAGACCTTCCAATGAATGGAGTGCTCTCTGGACAGCCCAAAGTTCCAGCTTGTTGATGTAGAGAACGTTCTCCTCGGGGGTCCAGGTTCCCGACCGGGTCTCCTGGAGTAGGTGTGCTCCCCATCCTTCCTTGGAAGCATCCGTAAATAAGAGCAGCTCTGGAGGAGTGTCCCGCAGTGAGACGCCTTTCTGGTTGTTGGCCCAGTCTGTCCACCACAGGATTGCCTCCGTGGTTGACTGGGATGGGGAGAACTTGTTGGTTGAGGCCTTCTTTGACTTCAGGTCCCACTGGACGGGGCAGATCTAGAGCCCCACTAGTCTCTCTCAATCTACTAAGGGGTGTGCATCACCCCTCAGGAACAGTACAGCAACCTTGTCTAGGCGGTAGAGACGTTCCTTGGCAGGGAATGCCCTGGCTTCCACTGTGCACGTTTCCATCCCCAGGCACACCATTCTTGTTGACGGGGACATCTAAGATTTCTCCCAATTGAAGACGACCCCCAGCTCCTCACAGAATGACAGAAGGTCGTCCCTCTGTTTCATCAAGACTTCCCTTGAGAAGGAAAGAAGCAACCAGTCATCCAGATACCACAGGAGTCTGATGCCCATCTTGTGAGCCCACTGGTTGACCAGGATGAAGACTCTGGTGAAGACTTGCGATGCCGTAGACAACCTGAAGCAAGAGGGTCTGGAACTGGAGGACATTGTTCCCCCACTTGACTCTGAGGAACTTCCTGCTGGCTGGATGTACCGGGATCTGGAAATAAGCATCTTTCATGTCCAAGAGCAACATGTAATCCCTTTCTCTGAGGGCTGCCAGGACAGTCCAGGGTGTCTCCATTCTGAAGGATGTCTTGTGGATGAACGCATTGAGGGAGGAGAGGTCTATCACTAGCCTCCAGCTACCCGTGGCCTTCTCCACTAAGAAGAGGCAACTGAAAAAGCCTTGTGTCTTCCCGTCCGCCTTCTGCAGCATCGCCTCCATCTCCTCTTCCAGTGCTCTCCTTTGTAGCCGATCCTTTGGCTGGAGGGAGGGGGCGTCCCGCCCTTTGATGAGGGGGGAAAGTCGCCCTGGAAGGGAATACGGTAGACTTCCCTCAGGACTTGAACCGTCCAAGGGTCGGCCCCGTGTTTTGCCCAGTTCCACCACTTCTGTGAGAGGCAACCCCCAACCCGTGGGATCAGAAGTGACGGGGAGCCCCTCTTCCTATCTCCTCCAGGAAAAACGGCCTTGGCGGGGTCTGCGGCTCATGGAGGGTCTGGTGCGGGAAAAGGTAACAGAGGGGGCCCACGAGGAGGGGCGTGATGCTGACGTCCATTTACTCGTTGAAGGTTCTGCCTGAAGCGGAGCGGGCTAGGACCGGTACGGCGGTCTAGTGTGGGAGTCTCTGGGGCTAGGACCGGTACGGCGGTCTAGTGTGGGAGTCTCAGTGTGGGAGTCTCTGGGGCTAGGACCGGTACGGCGGTCTAGTGTGGGAGTCTCAGTGTGGGAGTCTCTGGGGCTAGGACCGGTACGGCGGTCTAGTGTGGGAGTCTCTGGGGCGAGGGCCGGCAGGCTTCCTGGTGGTGGCCCTGTGAAGAACGTTATCTTGGTTAGCCCTACGCCACTTCTCGAGGGTGTCAGCAACTAGGACCTCTGGGAAGAGGGATTCTCCCGACACTGGAGAGTTCCTGAGAAGATGGGCTTCCCTATCTGGAATCTTTTTGGGGAGCCATGTCAGGATGGATTCTCTTCAGCGTAGGATTCAGTTCGCCCACTGGGTGAGGGCCTGGGCTGAAAGGAAGCTGACTGCCTTCTCCCGGACCGCAACAGCTCCCGCAGCTGGTCCCTCTCAAAGTCTGTCTCAAAGCCGAGACAGACCCTGTCCGGATGTCCATCCAGGAGGCTATATGTGAGACCGACCACACCCCAGCCTCCATCAAGAAAGTCTCCTGATCGGAGAACGAGAGCTCCCTGATAACAGCTTGTCCTTTGCGTTAAAACTCCACAAGGTTATCTTCAACTGTCAGGGGCCCCGACGAGACGCCCTCCAGGGCATAGAGCCAGCTGTGGCGGACCTTAGGTAAAGGAAGAAGTTTGAGGAAGCTGTGAGCTCTGAGTGAGTTCTTAGGGCCTGAAAACGTTTCGTCAAGGTTTGTGACGGTCCTGGAGACTGGTCTTGACCAGAAAACAAAGAAAAGAAAAGTTTTAATTTCTAGTCTAGTTGTTTACTGTCAAGGTTAGGTTGTAAAAGAGAACAAAAATCAAAAATTTTAAGTAATTTTCATTTTTCCTAACATACTTACCGAGAACTACTTTCTTACGAGTTACCTGTAATCTCCTCTCTACCGACCAGAGTTTTGTGTAGGGTCCCCTCCATCCCGTTTTCTATGGAGGCCTACCCCGGCATTAAAGAATGTGCCCCGAGGGTAGGCTTATCGCTAGGTCGATGTCCGCCCGGGTCAACATCTCCAGTAAGTTCTATTGAAGTAGCACAATACTTGCAAGGGCAGAGAGGCACTCGGGGAAGGAAGGGAGGGCCATTACCCGAAAGTAGTTCTCGGTAAGTATGTTAGGAAAAATAAAAATTACTTAAAAATTTTTGATTTGTTCCAACACGAATACTTACCTCGAACTACTTTCTTAGGAGACTTACACTTTAGGAGGCGGGAGTGCTATTCTGACCTACAGACCCGGTATGCGGAGGCCAAGAGGCCCAGGAATAACGGTACATACTAGAAAACGGACGAGAGGGTAACTACACAAAGAGCTCACGTTAGTGTCTAAGTACTCACCCTTTGAAAAAACTTCTTCTGATGTTGCATCCAGTAGCGTAGTCGTGAAGAACGTGTTATCCAACGGTACAAGTTGGTAATCTCCGATGAGGCTAGGGAGCAACTGGGTAGGATGGAAGGAAACGCACCTGTGTCTCCCGGTTGCTATCCGTGATTGAACCTGGGGCTTTTACCGTTAAACCACTTGGAGGGCGGAGATGACTGTTCCAATGGAGAACCCGTCTAAGGACTTCCTCGAGTAGTCCTTGAGGTAATGGGCAGTAAAGGTCGACTGGTTCGACCAAGTACCTGCCCGAAGGATCTGACCTACTGCCATGTTTTTCTCAAAGGCTAAGGACGTGCTCAGGCCTCTGATGTCATGAGGTCTGGGGGCGCCTGGCACGGCCAGGCCTTCCTCCTTGTAGGCTCTGGCAATAACTTGTCTCAACCAGAAGGAAATGGTGTTCTTGGACACTTGCTTCTTAGTAACACCCGTGGGTACGAAGAGGCTCTTGATGCCTGGGCGGAGATGAGCAATTCTTTCAAGGTATTTTCTAATGGTTCGGACAGGGCATAATTTCAAATCCTCCGAATTACCCGTCCTAGGGATGGCTGGTATGGAGAAACCTTCGAACTTCGAATCCCAGACTGCCGGGTTCTGGGTCTTCGCCACAAAAGAAGGAACGAACTTGAAGGATACTTCTTTCCACCCCTTCGAATGAGAAACGTCATATGACAGCCCATGGATCTCACCCACTCTCTTAGCGGACGCCAAGGCCAGCAAGAAGACGGCCTTGAGAGTGAGATCCCTGTCCACGATATCTTTTAAAGGTTCAAAGGGGGGGCCACACAACATCTTCAGGACCTTAGCTAAGTCCCACTGGGGCACCCTACTCGCTTGTGGGGGGCAGGACTGCTCGAAGCTCTTGACAAGCATCGCTATGTGCCTAGAGGCCCCAAGGTCGATGCTCTTCAGGAGGAAGACTTGGCCTAAGGCGGCCCGAACCCCTTTTATGGCTGGGATTGACATTCCCATTTTGTCTCTGAGAAACACCAGAAAATCCACTATGTCCGGGACAGAGGCATTAAGGGGCTTAATGTGCCTCTCAGAGCACCACTTCGTGAAGGAGGCCCACTTAGCCTGGTAGACCGTAGCTGAAGACTTTCTCAGGTACAGCGACATTCTCTTAGCAGTGGATGAAGAATATCCTTCTTTCTTCAGGAGTCGCTCGATAGTCTCCAGGCGTGAAGACGTAGGGACTGTGGGTTGTCGTGGAGCCTGAGAAAATGAGGTTGATGCAGAAGGTCTGACCTGTCGGGTAGAGACCACGGGGGTTGACTCGCCAGGTCTTTTAGGTCCGCGAACCACTCTCTCTCCGGCCACCAGGGCGCTACCAAAGTCATCTTCAAGTTTCGGGCTGTCCTTACTCTGTTGAGCACCTGCCTTATCAACGTGAAAGGGGGAAAAGCGCACACGTCTAGATTGTCCCACCTGTGCTGAAAGGCGTCTTCCAAGGCTGCCTTCGGATCTGGTACAGGAGAACAATATACGGGGAGTTGGGCGTTCAGTTTGGTTGCAAAGAGGTCCATCACTGGGGAACCCCAACGTTGGATGATGAGCTTGGCTACTTCTGGGAGGAGGGACCATTCTGTCCCTACTATTTGGCCCACTCTGCTGAGACCGTCGGCCAGCACGTTTTTCTTCCCGGGAATGAACCTTGCAAACAACACCACTTGAGCGAGTTCGACCGGCAATGCCACCATTCCATGGAGGGCCTCGTGTTTGGTAGAACAGGGATTAGGACTTGTTGCGAGTCCAGTTGGCACCAGAGGTTCTTCAGGTTCCATTGCACGGCTCTGAGCCTTACCCTCCCCTGGGGAACTAGTTTCTCCAACGACACCAGGTGCCCTATCAGTCTTTGCCAGTCTTTTGCTCTCCTGGGACGCGCTGATAGGAACAGCCGAATGATTTCCATGAGGTTGTTTATTCTGTCTCCCGAAGGGAAGGCTTTTCCCAGAATGGTATCTAACGTCATTCCCAAGTAGGTCATTCTGGTGGATGGGGATAGGTTTGATTTTTCCGGGTTGATCACGATGCCCAGATCCTTGCAAAACTGGAGGAGTTTCATCCCTTGTTCCTCCAAGAGGTCCTTCGAGGAGGAAAGAAGCAACCAGTCGTCCAGGTATCGGATGAGGCGAATGCCTCGTTCGTGAGCCCACACTGAGACAGTCGTGAAGACTCTCGTGAACACCTGGGGCGCTGTTGACAATCCGAAGCAAAGGGTCTTGAATTGCAGGATCTGGGAACCCCATTTCACCCGGAGAAACTTACGACTCGAGGGGTGGACCGGAATTTGGAAGTAGGCGTCCTTGAGGTCTATGGTCATCATGTAATCTTTCTCCCTCAAGGACAGTAGGACTGACTTCGGAGTGTCCATTTTGAAGTCTGTCTTCTTGATGAACTTGTTGAAAGCCGACATATCTATAACCGGCCTCCACCCCCCCCCGTCGCTTTTTCTACCAGGAACAGGCGACTGTAGAAACCCGGGCCTGGGAGAAGAATTTCTTCCATGGCGCCCTTCTCCAACATGGAGGACACTTCCTCTTGAAGGGCGGTCTTCTTCAACGGGTCTTTGGGAGCCAGCCATTCCGCCCGGCTGGCCAGGATTAGAGGGGGTGGTTCTGCTAAGAACGGCAGTCTGTAGCCCTCCTTCAGTACGGACACTGTCCAAGGCTCCGCTCCGTGAGCCTTCCATGCTTGCCAATGTAGTCTGAGGCATCCCCCAACCCGAGGCTTGGGCGGGGATAGGGGGCCTCTCACTCTATCTCCTTCTGGAGGAGCGGCCTGAACGGCCTCTCCTAGAGGCTGAATAACCTGTTCTAAAGGAGTTTGAGGATGCTGGAGCCCCCCTACGGGGGGGGCTGAGGCGCTGAGGACCAGGAGGAAGAGGGAGCCTCTCTCCTCGTCGTGCTGGGAGAGGCCTGGGCCGTCGCGGCACTGTCTGAGATGGACCTCTTGTAGGGCGGTCTCCTAGTAGGCGTAGGCCTGGGGGTGTTCAAATCTTTCCGCTTCGAGACCTTCTCCATAATGGTCTCTAATTCTTTTAAGGGAAACAAGGAGTCACCCCACAAGGGCAGGCCCCTCATGGCCCGCGCTTCCCTGTCTGGGACCTTCCGGGACACCTTAGCCAGGATGGTGTCTCTTTTGCGGAGTACCCAATTCGCTGTCAAGGCGAGCGACTGGTACGTCAAGAACTTTAAGGTTTTACCCCCGGAGGTAATAAGTTCCCTCAGGAGGTTCTGCTGGTCAGGGTCCGCGGGGTCGAACGAGGCTTGCACTCCTACTAAGGTGGAAGCCCACCAGTTGAGCCAAGAGGAGACGTGCACCAGGTCCCTCGACATTTCTTCCATCATGGAGGGCTCCGATGGAGAAAAACAAACTGGGGCCGAAGAGGCTCTATCCTCTGAGACGCCCTGACTCAGGATGTCAAGGGAAGGTTCCACTTTACAGGGGCCTGGATGACGCCCTTCTGGCACATATACCTTGACCTGAGTCTTGAGGCCCTGGAGCAATTTTGAGGAACTCTGAGTTTTGGGGGCCTCGGCATTACTAGCCACCACTTTGTCAACATATTCTTGCCCTAGGACCAGATCTCGGGCTAGAGGAAACGCTAGAGAGGTCTTAGGTTGGGTAGGGGTCTGCATTATCCGTAAAAGGCTGGACCTCCAGTAGTCTTCGTCAGTAGCTGCAGGTTCCTCAATCTTATGGTGCCTCCTGATAAGGCCAATCACCCTTCTATAGGCCGGGTCCTCCGTTGGGGAACCCTCCCTACTGTCAGCCGAGGTCTCGGCTTGAGACCGGGGAGCTGGGTCGCCGGGCACACCGACCGGACGTCTAGTTCTTGGAGCCAGGGGCGCCGTCCTACCGAGGTACTGGACTTCTTCGGCGGGGGCGTCCGCACCAGGGGCAGGGGTTAACGCAGGCATCGTCGACTCAGCGAGGACTCTCGTCCGCTCAAGGTCTCTGGGTGACGAGGACGCGGTTCCCGTGGGCTGACCCGACAGCGGGAACCGTTCCTTCCGACCCAAAGGCTGCACCAGCTGGGCTGGTTCGGACAGGCTGCCCGAAAAGAAGCGCGTTTCCCCCCGCTGGGCAGGGTGAACTGGAGGCTTCGAGGACTTATGCCTACCTGTAGAGTCCTTCTCGCGAACTTGCTTGCGAGGGTCAAAGCCGTGTTTGGAGGAAGGGATCCTTGGCGAGAACTCCTTGGACCGGCGGTCCGGTGAACAACGTACTCTTGTCTCACGGGGTACGAAGACCCAATCGCCATCCGGTGACCTACTCCTTCTGTACTTACGTCTTGGAGAGCGGGAGCGCTTCCTGCTGTATCTGGAGCGCGACCTAGAACGGGAACGCCTGCTCCTGGACCGCTCTCTCTGACGGCGATGTTTTCTCCTGGGGTCTTCCCCCGACGAGTAATATTCTTCTGAAGAGCCCGACGACACTGCACTTACCGTATGGCGGGCGGTAGCGGGGACCGCGGGGGACTTCGTAACTCGTTGAGTGCTCGAGGTAGACGGTTGAAGGAATTCTTCGGGGACTTCCGTGAGAGGGGTCGGGAACGATGATTGACGCCCCACGCTAGGAAACCAGGGATCCAGGCCCTCTTCCATTCGTAACAGGGACCTACCTGGTGTCTTCGGAAGCTTCCAACCAAAGGCATCATTCCCCGTAGAACCCGACTTACTCTGGTTGTCGCCACCTGCCGAAGACCCTGAAACACAGGCCCACGAAGGGGGCGAAGACACAGACACAACGTTACTACCCCACAAGGGGTCATCGGAGGACACGTGCCCCCCGAGCACAAGGGCAGACTCTCCGGACGCACTACTGGGCTCTTCACTAGCCCTAGAAGGACCCGCAACCCCCACTGCACATTCACTAGACTCTTGGGGAAGATCGCTTTGTTCTCTCTCCACGACAGACTTACCTCGGCCCCTACTCTGTGTAGGGGACGGCGAAACAGAGGCCCCGTCGGACCGCTCACTGGGTGATGGTAGCGGCGAAGTAACGCTAGCTTTCCTGGGGGAACGTTTCGACGATTTCCTCTTTTTAGTTCCGTAACGTACCCACTGGATATCACTCCAACCTACACACTCGGGGCACGTATCTGATGACGAACAAACCCTTCCCCTACAGGAGGAGCAAAGGGAGTAAGGGTCAACTTCAGGCTTGGAGAGTAACGCTCCACACGATTTACCGGCTCTAGGCCCAGGACAACGGCGGATTTGCTCCATAATGCACAAACGCAAGACACAGGCACGTAGGGAATCAAGGAATACACTGGGTAAGCACAAGGGTGGAAGGTGAACACACAGGAACACCTGGGAACAGTACACAGGAAACACAAGTTACCACGCGAGGAACACGTGGGACACACAGAACGCACACAAAGGATCGATAGAGAACGAGAGCGACGTGTTGACACGTCGCGACCAGAGAACTTACTGGAGATGTTGACCCGAGCGGACATCGACCTAGCGATAAGCCTACCCTCGGGGCACATTCTTTAATGCCGGGGTAGGCCTCCATAGAAAACGGGATGGAGGGTACCCTACACAAAACTCTGGTCGGTAGAGAGGAGATTACAGGTAACTCCTAAGAAAGTAGTTCGAGGTAAGTATTCGTGTTGGAACAAACATTTATTCTCTTCACACACACATGAGAGCCTTATTGCCTTATACTATGTTTGGGTTCCCCCAGGTCCCTCAGTGTGAGGCACCTCGTATATCCACCAGAGTTGCTAATGCACCTTCCGGTGTATTTTGCATCTTCCAGTCTTGGATGGTCTGGGATGCATCTTAGGTATTTATCGAGCTTATTCTTAAACACATCTACGCTCACTCTTGATATGTTTCTTAGATGAGCTGGCAGCGCATTAAATAGTCGCTGCATTATCGATGCTGGTGCGTAGTGGATTAATGTCCTGTGCGCCTTTCTTAGTTTTCCTGGTATAGTTTTTGGCACTATTAATCTACCTTGGCTTGCTCTTTCTGATATTTTTAGCTCCATGATGTTTTCAGTAATTCATTCTATTTGCTTCCATGCTTGTATTATCATGTAGTGTTCTCTTCTCCTTTCTAGACGGTATAGTTTTAAAAATTGCAGTCTCTCCCAGTAGTCAAGGTCCTTAACTTCTTCTATTCTAGCAGTATAGGACCTTTGTACACTCTATTTGTGCAATATCCTTTTAAGGTGTGGGTACCATATCACATTGTAGTACTCAAGTGTACTACATACATGAGTTTTGTAAAGCATAATCATGTGTTCAGCTTTTCTTAGTTTTAAATTTCTGAATAACATTCTAATTTTTGCTTTACATTTAGCCAACAGTATTGCTATTTGGTCGTTGCATAACATATTCCTATTTAACATTACACCAAGGTCTTTAATGCTTCCTTGTTTATGATTGTCTCGTTATTAGGTCCCTTGTATGCATATACCATTCCTTCTCTGTTTCCATAATTTATTGATTCAAATTTATCGGAGTTAAATACCATCCTATTTATCTCCGCCCATTCATATATTTTGTTTAGATCTCTTTGTAGTGAGTTCCTATCTTCATCACAAGTAATTTCTCTACTTATTCTTGTGTCATCGGCGAAACTTCTCACTACAGAGTTTTTAACATCACAGTCTATGTCTGAGATCATAAGAACAAACAGCAGTGCAGCTAATACCGTACCTTGTGGCACGCCATATATTATCTGATCTTCATCTGATTTCTCGTCATTTGCAACCACTATGTTTTCTGTTTTGCATGAATTCTTTTACCCATTTTCCTATCTTTCCCACAATGTTATGGTTTCTCATTTTTTTCTCTAGTATATTATGGCCTACCTTGTCAAAGGCTTTTGTAAAATCTAGATAGATCACATCTGTGTCTTTTTCATTATCATATTTTTGTATATGTTTTCACACGAGAGAGAGAGAGAGAGAGAGAGAGAGAGAGAGAGAGAGAGAGAGAGAGAGAGAGAATTTTTACCTTATTGCCTTATTCTATGTTTGGGTTCCCCCAGGTCCCTCAGTGTGAGGCACCTCGTATATCCACCAGAGAGTTGCTAATGCATCTTCCAGTCTTGGATGGTCTGGGATGCATCTTAGGTATTTATCGAGCTTATTCTTAAACACATCTACGCTCACTCCTGATATGTTTCTTAGATGAGCTGGCAGCGCATTAAATAGTCGTTGCAAGATCGATGCTGGTGCGTAGTGGATTAATGTCCTGTGCGCCTTCCTCAGTTTTCCCGGTATATTTTTTTGGCACTATTAATCTACCTCGGCTGGCTCTTTCTGATATTTCTAGCTCATGATGTTTTCAGTAATTCCTTTTATTTGCTTCCATGCTTGTATTATCATGTGGCATTCTCTTCTCCTTTCTAGACGGTATAGTTTTAAAAATTGCAGTCTTTCCCAGTAATCAAGGTCCTTAACTTCTATTCTAGCAGTATAGGACCTTTGTACACTCTATTTGTGCAATATCCTTTTGGTAGTGTGGGTACCATATCACATTGCAGTACTCGAGTGTACTACATATATGAGTTTTGTAAAGCATGATCATGTGTTCAGCTTTTCTTGTTTTAAAGTTTCCGAATAACATTCCCATTTTTGCTTTACGTTTAGCCAACAGTATTGCTATTTGGTCGTTGCATAACATATTCCTATTTAGCATTACACCAAGGTCTTTAATTGCTTCCTTGTTTGTGATTGTCTCGTTATTAGGTCCCTTGTATGCATATACTGTACCATTCCTTCTCTGTTTCCATAATTTATTGATTCAAATTTATCGGAGTTAAATACCATCCTATTTATTTCCGCCCATTCATATATTTTGTTTAGATCTCTTTGTAGTGAGTTCCTATCTTCATCACAAGTAATTTCTCTACTTATTCTTGTGTCATCGGCGAAACTTCTCACTAGAGTTTTTAACATCACAGTCTATATCTGAGATCATAATAACAAACAGCAGTGTAGCTAATACCGTACCTTGTGGCACGCCAGATATTACCTGAGCTTCATCTGATTTCTCATCATTTGCAACCACTATCTGTTTTCTGTTTTGCAGGAATTCTTTTACCCATTTTCCTATCTTTCCCAAAATATTATGCTTTCTCATTTTTTTCTCTAATATATTATGGTCTACCTTGTCAAAGGCTTTTGCAAAATCTAGATAGATCACATCTGTGTCTTTTTCATTTATCATATTTTTGTATATGTTTTCATAGTGTGCTATCAGTTGGGTTTGTGTACTTTTTCCGGGCACAAAACCGTGTTGACCTATATTAAACAAATTATTTTTAACCAATGATTCATTACTTTTTTTTTTGTTACACTCTCATACACTTTCATAATATGTGATGCTAGACTAACAGGTCTATAATTGCTCACCTCCAGTCTTGATCCACTTTTGAAAATAGGGGTTATATAAGCTAATTTATGTTTAACATATATCTCGCTCATATCTACACTTTGTCTTAGCAGTATTGCAAGCGGCTTCGCGATAGAGTGCAGTTTTTTTTTTAACAAAATCGCTCGAACTCCATCTGGTCCGGCTGCCGATCCATTTTTAATTTCGCTCATAGCCTTGACAATATCTGCTTCATTAATATCTATATCCGATAGATATTCCACATTTTCTTCTCTCCTTTCTGTTTCATTATTCTCATTCGCAATCCTTGGCGTGAACTCATTCTTATATTTTTCTGCTAATATGTTGCATATTTCCTTTATTTTATTCGTTAACCGTCCTTCAATTCTTAGAGGATTCGTTAACTGTCCTTCAATTCTTAGAGGGCCTATTTCTAATCTCCCTTTATTCATTTTTTTTGCATAGCAGTAAAGTACTTTGGGTTTTTTCTTTATATTTTGAAGTGCCCTTTCTTTCAAGTCCCTTTTTTCAATTTCTTTCAATTGTATAATCTTTTGTTCTGCATTTTCTATCTTACATTTTATTTCCATCATTTTCCACACATTTTTTTCTTTTGCAAGATTTTTCTTCCACTTTCTAATTTTCTGAAATAAGATCCTTCTGTCTCTTGGTATGCATGTCTGTTGTTTATTGTTTCTTTTCGGTACATATTTTTCAACAATTTTCTCCAGTATTTTGTACAGTATGTCCGTATTTACCTGTATATTATCAATTACGAATACATTTTTCCATTCTTTGTTTAGTTCTTCATTTATTTCTGACCATTTTATATTCTTACTATAAAAATTATATTTTCCATATCCTTCACAACGTTTTGTGCTTTGATTATCTCTGCAATCACTTGCTTTGGAATGGACTATTAATTCTATGACATTGTGGTCTGAAATTCCTGTGTTATACACTATTATTTCTTTAACATAATTCACCTCATTCACAAATACTAGATCTAGGACATTTTCCTTTCTTGTTGGAATGTGGTTTATTTGTTGCATATTATGTTCTAATAGCATATCTTGAAGCTTTTCAAATTGCCTCTTATCTTCTGCGCTACTATTACTCTCTTTTTTATATGTATGTATACAACCACTTTCTTCTATCCGTTCTTTCCAATCCACGAAAGGAAAGTTAAAATCTCCGGAGAGGAGTATATTCCAATCTTTATGGTTTCTACTTATATCATCTATTTTTTATATTATTATGTCAAACTCCTTAGTATTTGGGGGTCTGTAAACTACAACATTCACTAGTTTTTCAAATTCAAATTCTACCGCAATCAATTCACATTCTGTGTTGCTGTTGCTGTATTTTTCACAAACTTTTCCTTGATTTATGTCTCTTCCATATATTGCGGTTCCCTTTTGATTCCTATTTGTTCTGTCTGATCTATATGTTTGGAAACCCTTTATCTGGTCATCACTGCCAGTATCTTGGGAATACCTGTTTCACTTATATTTAATATATCTATTTTTTCTATTTGGGTTAGTTCTTCTGAGAACTCTATTTTCCTTTTAGAGTAACTCGTGACTAAACCCTGAGCATTCATCACTATTATGGTTTGTGTTTCATCCACATTATTTAATATTGGTAATATGGATTTTCCCATGCTTCCTTCCTGTTCTGATATGATGCTCTTCCCTTAATTTCCAGGAATTCTGCCATTAAAAAATCCAACTTTTCTATTATATTTGCTCTTTCGCCTTCATATTTATTTGTGTGTGTATACCTGCAATTATCCCCATATCTGGCCCAACCCCTACACACACACACGCAGAGAGAGAGAGAGAGAGAGAGAGAGAGAGAGAGAGAGAGAGAGAGAGAGAGAGAGAGAGAGAGTGTGTGTGTGTGTGTGTTTGGATCAAAGCAATTCAAGGATCAATTGGTAATAGAATGTAAATGTCAAGGACACGTCCATGAGGAAAAAAAAAGCACACCAAAAAATTCAATTACATAGTATGTTGAATAATGGAAATAAAGGTCAAGTTGAATTAAACAGCGCAATGCTCTCGTCAGACCCATTGAGATGGCATTTCACCAATGGACTCGCTCAAAAAAAAAAGAGAGAGAGAGAGAGAGAGAGAGAGAGAGAGAGAGAGAGAGAGAGAGAGAGAGAGAGAGAGAGAGAGAGAGAGAGAGAGAATACATGACAAATATTACAATTATTAATTATTTGGTAGAGACAGGACAGGTACAACCAAAACCTTCAAAACTTGAAATAAAATAAGATTTATCTATCTTGAAGATGAAAAATTAGTGTTCACTTTGCAATGAGAAATGGAATTATTCAACACTAAAAGTAAACATTCTCCCATTACTTACTGAAAGAGATCGAAGGTGGGACAGGTGACAACTGGATTCTTACAAAGAGCATGTTGGTTGGTTAGATATTCTGTGACAATTTGGTCGAGACTAATCTTGGGTTCATTGGTCAAGCCAGTGTTTGTGACAACGGGCATTAACACAGAGGAATTTGAAGTCACTGTATATGGATTAGGTGGGTTACCAGTAGATAGGCTATTTGCATTTGTTTCAGCTTTGCTAAAATGGGAGACCGACGAACTAGCTACACGATGATCCCTCTTGGAAGCCCTGTAAAATATCAATGGCATTAAAATCTGACCTTACCCAAAACAAATTCTTCTATTATTACAAATATCATCAGAAAAAAATCCTTAAGTTAGTCTGGAAATATGTTTCAACAATTACATTTCAAAAGAATATTTCATATCCAATGAGGATATTTCAAATACTTGGAAACTTATCAAAAATAACAATATTGTATACTGCACCAAACTACTGTAATATGCACCTTCACCCAGAAAAATTTATTACGCAAGAGATCCTTCCGTACCTGTTAATCTTTATGTGAAACGAACCAGGACTCGACAAACTATGATTTGAGGGGCTCGATACAGGTGGTGGTGAAGGAGTTAGTGGAACTGCAAAACCTGAAGTTTCAGAACTTGAGTTCTGGTTTGACTTACATAAAGGATTAAATGACAGACGGGAAGTTCCACCAACTAAATGACGATGCTGTGAAAGAAAAAAGAAGTGTTAATTAAACCATGGATGTTCTCAGACAACAAAAACATAGGAAATTTTTAAAATAATTTGTGTTTTTCCCAACAATACAAACCTTTAGCTATTCATAGAAGTATTACTTTCGGCAAAGTTGAGAGGACGAGCCATTAGAATTTAGCAGAAGGTTAACCACCTATACCACTAATTAGCGGTGGGGGTGAGGGGTAGAACTACCCCTCTCACTCAAACACATGCGACTGTACTTCTCTTTGCTTGTTGGTAGGACTTCAAGGAGGCCTGGGTTGGCGGGCAAATCTGTATAAATAGCTAAAGGTGTGTACCGTTAGTAAAAAATACAAATAATTTCCGAATTTGCCATTTGTTCCGTAATTGGAATACATACCTATGCTATTTATAGGGGTACAACTCGCCCATTAGGAGGGTGGACGTCCCTGCTAATCTGGCGTTTTGGCTTTATCTGGGGATTCCTCTTTAATCTATGCGTTAGCACCAAAAGAAGTAAACCCTAACACCACGATAACCTTGCTATGCAAGATCTGTGGCCTACACAAGTTGTGTGTGTAGAGATACTAGCAATGTGACTGTCAAGGTAAGATTTCTTCTGAGTCATAGGAGTTGTTTGAAGTCACCAAAACATTCCCAATACCACCACGTCAGGGTATGGGTGGATAACAGTAAATACTAGGATACATAAGGGCGCAATGGTTTACCTACAGTGGTTTGAGGTCAACTGTGCAGAGGACCCTGGATTCTGATTTCCCCAAGAGAGGGGAGGACGAAGAAAAGAAAAGAGACAGTCATTCCTTTCCATTCACTCAGACTAAAACCAGGTAACCACTGCCCTCAACCTTCTGCTACTTGTCCAATAAGGAACTTAAGGTATTAAACCAGCTGTTGTGCAGCCACCACAAGCCCGAAAGAGAACGTATCAAGTCTCCTGTGGGTCATGGCTTGCAGGTAGTGGGCGGTAAATGTCATTTGACATTTCCATACGCCCGCTTGTAGAACCTGCGCCACAGAGCAGTTAGGCTTGAAGGCCACAGACATAAAGATGTCCAAGGGCTCATTTCTGACTGGGGACAAGTGAGGTCATAACTCCGTATTAGGAGTGAAAGTTACAGTGAGGAGGACATGTCCACTCCTTTCGGTCTAACGGCAAGATTCAAGGCTGAGCGATATCTTTTACTGTCGAGACCAAGAGGAATATTTCCTCTCACAGACATAAAAAGAACTCCGCTATTGCTGGAATAGTGGCATCAAGTGGAGAGATAGCCCTTCCACAACACTAACCACAGAAGACATTCCATTTCTCCTCTGCGGGTCTAGGATTTCAGCAGTGTCTTGGAGTCCTTAGATTCTCTCATAGGAGGGAAAAGGTCTCCAGAGCAGAAGGTTTTGATGGAAGAACCTTCTGCTGGCCACCCGTCGGGGGAAGGATGGATTCCTCCTTGGGTTTTGATGCTGCTGTATTGCCATTATTATTATCATTATTATTATTGTTAAATCCTAAGCTACAACCCTGGTTAGAAAAGCAGGATGCTATAAGCCCAGGGGCCCCAACAGGGAAAATAGCCCAGTGAAGAAACAAAATGAAGAAAAATAAAATATTTTCAGAACAGCAATAACATTAAAACAAATATTCCCTATTTAAACTATAAAAACTTTAACAAAACAAGAGGAAGAGAAACTAGATAGAAAAGTGTGCCCGAGTGTACCCTCAGGCAAGAGAACTCTAACCCAAGACAGTGGAAGACCATGGTACAGAGGCTATGCCACTACCCAAGAATAGAGAACAATGGTTTGATTTTGGAGTGTCCTTCTCCTAGAAGAGCTGCTTACCATAGCTAAAGAGTCTCTTTTACCCTTACCAAGAGGAAAGTAGCCACTGAACAATTACAGAGCAGTAGTTAACCCCTTGGGTGAAGAAAAATTGTTTGGTAATCTCAGTGTTGTCAGGTGTATGAGGTCAGAGGATAATCTGTAAAGAATAGGCCAAACTATCCAGTGTCTGGGTAGGCAAAAGGAAAGAACCGTAACCAGAGAGAAGGGTCCTATGTAGTACAGTCTGCCCAGTCAAAGGACCCCATAACTCTCTAGCGGTAGTATCTCAACGGGCAGCTGGTGCCCAGGCCAACCTTCCCAAGGAGGATCGGAGTGAGTCTGGCAAAGACTCTTCCCTGCTATGAACCTTTAACTGAGGTGATGAGTGAGGCACAGGAGAGCAAGGAGGAGTTGAACCAGCGAACGTAGGCTTTCCCTTAGATTAGAAGGTCAAGTACGGGTCAGCTTGACCCTGGTAGATGGTACGTCGTCAGGAGTTCCTCTCTTCCTCTTCAGGGGATGGCACCAGGGATCTTTGCCTTGAAAGCGCAGAGGAAAACTTCTCCAGGGGGACCCTGGGAGTTTTCCACAGGGCAAGAGGATGGCAAACCCAAAGAGAAAGCTTGCATTACTGCCCTAACGCTGCCTGATGGTGGCACAGTCTGAAGGTTCCCGAGAAGAACGCAGAAGAGCGCTGCAACAGAGTCTTGACTGCAGGCAAGGATGATGAAGGTTGCAAAGCTGTGGTCTCCTTCCTGGCTGTGGTCTCCTTCAAAGGAGCCGGAAGTTTAGGAATTTTGAATTCCTGCAATTTGCCCTTTTTCGCCTTCAACGACGAACACGATATTCTGCATTTGCGGGGAGGGGAACGGGGCGACGGCGAACGATGGGGAAGAGACTTGTCCTTCCCCGGAGGAAGAGCCGAAGCTCGAGGTAACGAGGGTCTGGTCGGCTGCCTAACTCGCAACTTGTGATGTTCCGTAAGAGCACTGGCGAACAGGGGACTGATGGCGCCGATGTTGCTTTATAGGAGCACAGTCACGTGTAACCACCTGGAGCTGGCAGACGGCGAGTTGGCGAGCAGTGACCTGGCAGACGGCGAATTGGCGAGCAGTGACCTGCCGAACGGCGCGTTGGGGATTGGTGAGCCGGAGAACGGCGAGCTGTAGCCTTACTCTCCTCTGAAGGGGAGTGATGAGTCGATGGCAAGTGATGAGAGGGCCGGTGAGAAACTGAAGGTTGCTGGTGAGGACTGACGAGATGGAGTGAACCGGGGATCGAGGAGCTGGCGAACGATGCATTGGTGATCTGTGAGCCAAAGATTGGCGACCGGCCGATTGAAGATCCTAGGATGGACGTTCACCAGGAGAGGATTGCAAACGAATCCTCGACACCGAGTCACGAACCAGGGCTCATTGATGAACAGGGGAGTACAGAGAAAAGGACGAGGGTTGAGAACCAGACGAGCCAGGAAGATCCTCCGAAGAGGACCACTGCAAAGATGAGGCAGACAAGCCAAACAGTCGTCTCTTCACTGAAGGTGAAGGAGCGCGACTGAGGTGAAAAGAAAGGCGAGTACGGCGACCACGACGACAAGCCTCATCAGGGACAGGCAGAGCAGCAAGCAGATCAGTAGCAGGCCTCCGAAGATGAGTCTCTATGAGTGGTCTCTTTGCAAACGATGAGTGGTCATTTGCAGGAGACCCCCGTAAGATCGGGAGAGGAAGCATAGTCCTTGGCGGTGACTGAAGAAGCAGAGGAAGCTGCAGGAACGGAGTCCGCTGGCAGGGCAGCTGACGAAGCCTCGGAGACGACCATTATGACCAGGGCAAAAGGGTCAACCTCTGACTCGGACCAACGCTGCAATCCCAAACCTTAGTGAAGCAACTGCAACAACACCTCCTTAGAAGGCGGACCTGGCAATCACAAGAACGGCCACACCTGAGAAAGAGACAAGGTCTCCCTCAGGGGGAGAGGTGGGGCCGCCTTGCTAGGGGAGGTAAGACAGTCTCTTGAGGACCGAGGTTGACCAGGAGTTAAAGGGCCTGCACTACTACTCGAAGGAACCCCAGGGGAACTGCTCGAGTAGATGCTTCAGAGAAAAGTCGGGGGATGGAAGAAGCAGCTTTGGGTTTCTTCTACTTCGAAGAAACCTTCGAAGGAGAAGAGTCCCACTTTTCCCACTGAGAGGCAGACCACTCCCGACACTCAACACATTTACTATCCAAGTAACACCATTGCCCTATACAAGCCAGACACAAACGGTGAGGATTGGTATCCTCGAAAGACATGTGAAAGTACTACAGGAGTGGCCCTTGGGTCCAAACCAGTTACGCATGACCGGCAAGCAAGGGCACACACACAATGTGTAAGAAAAAGCACAAAAAGATTAACAATGGCAGTCCAAAGGGAGAGGGGGAAGATTGGTAACAACCGTTCTCCATCCAAGCCAAAAGCAAAGTGAAGTACAGTCACAGGTGTGTGAGTGAG
Source organism: Palaemon carinicauda (assembly GCF_036898095.1). Classification (NCBI taxonomy): domain Eukaryota; kingdom Metazoa; phylum Arthropoda; class Malacostraca; order Decapoda; family Palaemonidae; genus Palaemon; species Palaemon carinicauda. Next base: position 264,700,472 of record NC_090725.1, on the reverse strand, counting down.
AGGTGTGCTTAGTAAAACCTCCCAGGCTAACTAGCAGGATGGGAGTTTAACTCTCGCTAAATTCGAATAGCTTGTCCTTTCAGCTTTGCCGAAAGTAACACCCCTATAAATAACGTAGGTTTGTATTCCAGTTATGGAACAAAGCGAAGTTCAACACCACATTAAATATAAGATATATATTTTAAGAAAGATCACAGTTTTGTAAGTGATCTTTTCCTTACCATCAGATTCATTAATGGCTCGCAACACAAAATTAATTTGTTCTGGAGTGGCTTTCGTTTCGTGAAAATTTACACGTAAATCGCCTAATTCCTTTCAAACCCAACAAATACACCACATTGAATTTTATAATAAAGCTACAGTATAACCACAATGAAATACTGTACAGCCAAATATATTTGAACCATTCAAATATACCTCAACTAATGGTTAATACCTGTAAATTAAGAAGTTATTAGAACATAATGAAACAATAAATGGAAAATAATACAATACATACGGTAAAACACTGTACATATACAAAATATATACTGTAGTATCTTATGTACTATACTATTATAGTTACCCTTACATAGAGGGATAAATTTTTTATTGAGTAAACAAGTTTATTAATGGATGATTACTCCATTCTCGGCCTAATTGGCAAATCTCTTTTTATCATAAAACATTTTTCGCAATGGGAGTCAGAAAAATCTTTACATCTCGTTTCGCAGCGTGAACATTTTCTAAGCAGATTCTTTCGTGAAGAGAGGTATGACTGTACAGTATTACTAATACAGTAATACCTTGACCTTGACATACGAGCTTGATGCGTTCCGGAACCAAGCTCGTGTGTCAATTTGCTCGAACCTCAGATCAATTTTTCCCAAATAAAATAACCCCACAAAAATTAATCCGTTCCCACCCTCTGAAAAAACACCTAAAAACAGTATATTACAGTGGAAAAAAAGTTTTTAATTGTTCTAATTCACATTCTATGCTCACAAAATAACAAATACCTATGTACTGCTTATGATCCTCAATAAAATGTAACCTTATTATGGAGTTCTTACCTTCGTGACAGATGGTAGCGGCTAACGGCGGTGTGTGCAGAGGACGAGGGAGAGAGGATGGGGAGGAGACTTGACAGCAACACGTTCGGTACGCTACACTTTTGTAACACTACGTAACATAACTTAAACTTTAGATTTAACTTAAATGAAATTAGCAACTTTAAATTCAACTTGAATGAAATTAGCTGACTGTACACACACTTAAAAATCAAAAATTTTAAGTAATTTTTATTTTTCCTAACATACTTACCGAGAACTACTTTCTTAGGAGTTACCTGTAATCTCCTCTCTACCAACCAGAGTTTTGTGTAGTATACCCTATACCCGTTTTCTATGGAAGGCTAACCCGGGAGTGAGAGAACGTGCCCCGAGGGTAGCCTTTGAGCTAGGTCGAGGTCCGCTTGGGTCTCGTGAGTCAGTAAGTTCCCCGAATGTTGCAAAAAGTCCCTGCAAGGGCAGAAAGGCACTCGGGGAAGGAAGGGAGGGCCATTACCCGAAAGTAGTTCTCGGTAAGTATGTTAGGAAAAATAAAAATTACTTAAAATTTTTGATTTGTTCCAACACGAATACTTACCTCGAACTACTTTCTTAGGAGACTTACACTTTAGGAGGTGGGAGTGACTTCCTGACCTTCAGACCCAGCAAGCGGACGCCAAGAAGCCTAGATATGAACTAGGTTTTAAAACAAAAACAAACTGGGGAAAACGGACGGTAGGGTAACTACACAAAGAGCTCACGTTAGTGTCTAAGTACTCACCCTTTGAAAAATTCTTCTGATGCTGAGTCCAGTAATGCAGTTGCAGAGACGTGTTCTTCAATGGTTACATAAGTGTGGTTATCTCCGATAGGGATAGGAAACGGGGATTAGGGTGAAAAGGAACGAACCTGTGTCTCCTGGTTTTGCTATCCACGATTGTGCCTGGGGCTTCACCGTTAAATCACTTGGAGCGCGGAGATGACTGTCCCAATGGAGAACCCGTCTAAGGACCTTCTTGAGTAGTCCTTGAGGTAATGGGCAGTAAAAAGCTGACTGGTTCGACCAGGTGCCCGCTCGAAGGATCTGGCCCACTGCCATGTTCTTCTCAAAGGCTAAGGAAGTGCTCAGACCTCTGATGTCATGGGGCTTGGGAGTGCCTGGCAAGGCCAGTCCCTCCTCCTTGTAGGCCCTGGCAATAACTTGTCTCAACCAAAAGGAAATGGTATTCTTCGATACCTGCTTCTTTGTAACACCTGTGGAGACGAAAAGGCTCTTGATGCTTGGCCGGAGATGTGCAGTCCTCTCAAGGTATTTTCTAATGGCACGGACAGGGCATAACCTCAAATCCTCAGGATTCCCAGTCCTAGGAATAGCTGGCAGAGAGAACCCCTCGAATTTTGGATCCCAGACTGCTGGGTTCTGGGTTTTCGCCACGAACGAAGGGACGAACTTGAAAGAGACAGCCCATGGATCTCACCTACCCTTTTCGCAGAGGCCAAGGCCAACAAAAAGACTGTCTTGAGAGTGAGATCCCTGTCTACAATATCCTTCATTGGTTCGAAGGGGGCTACCTAACATCTTCAGGACCCTAGATAAGTCCCACTGAGGCACCCTAACAGTTTGAGGGGGGCAGGACTGTTCAAAACTCCTGACAAGCATAGAGATGTGTCTAGAGGAACCCAGGTCGATGCCCTTCAGAAGGAAGACTTGACCCAAGGCTGCTCGTACTCCTTTTATAGCTGGGATTGACATCCCTATCTCGTCCCTGAGATATACTGGAAAGTCTGCGATATCTGAGACCGAGTCTTTGAGGGGTTTTATGTGCTTCGAAGCGCACCACTTCGTGAAAGAGGCCCACTTCGCTTGGTAGACCGCTGCCAACGACCTTCTCAGGTATCGCGACATCCTCTTAGCTGTTCCTGCTGAATATCCTTCCTTCTTCAGGAGTCGCTCGATAGTCTCAAGGCGTGAAGGCGTAGAGACTGTGGGTTGTCGTGGAACCTGAGAAAGTGTGGCTGTTGTAGAAGATCTGACCTGTCGGGGAGTGGCCACGGAGGATGGCTCGTCAGGTCTTTTAGGTCTGCGAACCACTCTCTCTCCGGCCACCAGGGCGCTACCAAAGTCATCCTTAAGTTCCGGGCAGCCCTTACTCTGTTGAGCACTTGCCTGATCAACGTGAAGGGGGGAAAAGCGTACACGTCTAGGCTGTCCCACTTGTGCTGAAAGGCATCCTCCAAGGCTGCCTTTGGGTCTGGGGCAGGAGAACAATACACGGGAAGTTGCGCGTTCAGCTTGGTTGCAAAGAGGTCCATCACCGGGGATCCCCAACGTTGAATGATGAGCCTGGCTACTTCTGGGAGGAGGGACCATTCTGTTCCTACTATCTGACCCATCCTGCTGAGACCGTCGGCTAGAACGTTCTTTTTCCCGGGGATGAACCTTGCCAATAACACTATCTGGTTCGCTCCCGCCCAATCTAGGATCTCTAGGGCGAGATCGCACAACTCCCTTGATTTTAAACCTCCCTGCTTCTTTATGTATGCTACCACTGTGGCGTTGTCGCACATCAATGCCACAGTGTTTCCCCTTAGTAGATCGATGAAGTGCAGGCAAGCTTTCTGGACTGCCTTCAACTCTAGGACATTGATGTGTAGGCCTTTCTCCCCGTCCACCCAGGTTCCTCTCGCCGTCCTGTTGAGGAGATGGGCTCCCCATCCCTGGTTGGAGGCGTCTGTGAATAGGAGCAACTCGGGAGGGTCGGTCGCGAAGGGCATCCCCTTGAGCGAGTTCGACCGGCAATGCCACCATTCCAGGGAGGGTATTGTGTTTGGTAGGATTGGGATTAATTTCTGGGGCGAGTCCAGTTGGTTCCAGAAGCTCTTCAGGTTCCATTGGATGGCTCTGAGTCTGAGTCTCCCCTGGGGAACCAGTTTCTCCAACGACACCAGATGACCTATTAGCCTTTGCCAGTCCTTCGCCCTCCTGGGTTGCCCCGACAGGAAAGGAAGAAGGATCTTCATAAGATTGCTTATCCTCTCCTCCGACGGGAAAGCTTTCACTAGTAGGGAATCCAGGGTCATCCCCAAATAGGTCATTCTGGTGGAGGGAGATAGGTTCGATTTTTCTGGGTTGATCATGATACAAAGATCCTTGCAAAACTGGAGAAGTTTTATACCCTGCTCCTTCAAAACGTCCTCCGAGGAGGAAAGAAGCAACCAGTCGTCCAGGTACCGGATGAGGCGAATGCCCCGCTCGTGAGCCCACACCGAGACTGTCGTGAAGACTCTTGTGAATACCTGGGGAGCTGTCGACAACCCGAAGCAGAGGGTCTTGAATTGCAGGATCTGGGTACCCCATTTCACCCGGAGAAACTTCCGACTTGAGGGGTGGACTGGGATTTGGAAGTATGCGTTCTTGAGGTCTAAGGTCATCATGTAGTCTTTCTCCCTCAAGGACAGCAAGACTGACTTCGGAGTGTCCATTTTGAAATCTGTCTTTCGCACAAACTTGAGAGCTGATAGGTCTATCACCGGTCTCCACCCCCCCGTCGCCTTTTCTACCAGGAACAGGCGGCTGTAGAAACCTGGCCTGGGTGCAGGATCTCCTTCATGGCGCCCTTTTCCAACATCGTGGACACCTCTTCTTGAAGGGCCGCCCTCTTCAACGGGTCCTTGGGTGCCAACCACTCCGACAGGCTGGCCGGAATTAAAGGGGGGGGGGGGGTTCTGTCAAGAATGGTAACCTGTACCCCTCCTTCAGTACGGATACTGTCCAGGGCTCTGCTCCGTGAGCCTTCCATGCTTGTCAATGTAGTCTGAGGCATCCCCCAACCTGAGGCTTGGGCAGGAGTAGGGGGCCTCCCACTCTACCTCCTCCTGGAGGAGCGGCCTGAACGGCCTCTCCTGGAGGCAGAATATCCTGTCCTAAACGAGGCCGACGCTGCTGGAGCTCCTCTACGGGGGGGGCTGAGGCCCACGAGGAAGAAAGGGCTTCTCTCCTCGTCAGGTTAGGTGGGGCCTGAGAAGTAGAGGGACCGTCTGAGGCTGACCTCTTGTAGGGGGGCCTCCTTACCGGTGGAGGCCTGGGAGCGTTCACTTCTTTTCTTTTAGCCACCTTTTCCATGATCTCCTCTAGCTCCTTCAAGGGGAACAAGGAGTCACCCCACACAGGAAGGCTCCTCATGGCCCTCGCCTCTCTGTCTGGGACCTTCCGGGAAAGCTTCGCCAGAATGGTGTCCCTTTTGCGAAGAACCCAATTCGCTGACAGGGCAAGGGACTGATACGTGAGGAACTTCAGGGTCTTGCCCCCGGAGATGATAAGCTCCCTCAGGAGGCTTTGCTGTTCCGGGTCCGTCAAGTTATATGTGGCTTGCACACCTACCAGTGTGGAAGCCCACCAGTCCAACCAAGAGGAGACGTGAACTAGGTCTTTCGACATCTCCTCCATCATCGCAGCCTCCGACTGTGAAAAACAAATCAGGGCTGAAGAGGCTCTGTCCTCCGAGGCACCCTGTCCTAGAACGTCGAGGGCAGGCTCCCGGTCGTTGTCCCTCTGGCACATAAACCCTGCTCTGTGTCTTGAGTCCTTGGAGCAACTTCGAAGAGCTCTGCGTTTTGGGAGCTTCGGCATTGCCTGCCACAACTCTATCGACGTGAGCCCGCCCCAGGACGAGATCTCGGGCCACAGGTAGGGCCAGGGAGGTTTTCTGTTGGACGGGTGCCTGCATCAAGCGGGTCAGGCTGGACCTCCAGTAGTCCTCATCGGTTGTAACTGGCTCTTCAATTCTATGATGCCTTCGGATCAGGCCTATAACTTTCCGATAGGCCGAGTCCTCGGTCGGGGAACCTTCCCTTCCGTCAGCAGAACCTTCGGCCTGATCCCGAGGAGCCGGGTCACCAGGCACTCCCACCGGGTGCTTTGGTTCTGGCACAACAGGCACTCCCCTGCGGTGGTACCGGTCTTCCCCGGCGGAAACCTCCGCACCAGGTTCGGGGGTCAGAGCTGGCATCGCCGTGCCGGCGAGGACTACCGTTCGTGCATTCTCTCTGGGGGACGAGGACGCGGATCCCGTGGGCTGACCCGACGGAGGGAACCGTTCCTTAAAGTCCGAGGGCCGAACCAGCTGGGCTGATTCGGCCAGGCTGCCCGTAAGGAAGCAAGGTTCCCCCCGCTGGGCGGGGTGAACCGGAAGCTTCGCAGCCTTACGCCTGCCTGAAGTGGCCTTCTCGCATTTCTCCCTGCGAGGGTCTTATCTTCGCCTGGAGGATGGCCTTCGTGGCGAGAAATCCCTGGATTGCCGGTCCGGGGAACACTGCAACTCAGACTTACGGGAACGAAGACCCAATCACCATCGGGGGACCTACTCCTCCTGTGTTTCCTCCGTGGAGAGCGGGACCGTCTCCTGCTGAACCTCGAACGGGATCTTGAGCGGGAACGCCTGCTCCTGGACTGCTCCCTCCGGCGCCGATGTCTCCTCCTGGTTTCTTCTTCTGAAGAGAACGAAGCCCCACCATCCGAAGAGCCCGACGAAACTGTACCACCCGCACGACGGGCAGAAGCGGGGGCTACGGAGGGCTTCGCGACTCGCTGCATACCCAAGGTAGAGGGTTGCAGGAAGGTTTCTGGGACCGTCGTCAGAGGAGCTGGAAAAGAGGGTTGACACCCTACACTAGGGAACCAGGTATCCAGGCCCTCTTCCATTCGCATAGGGGACCTACCTGGCGTTTTAGGGAGCTTCCACCCAAAGAAATCACTTACTGTGGAGTCTAACTTACCCTGGGCGTCGCCACCTGCCGAAGAACCTGAAACACGGGCCCACGAAGGGGGCGAAGAAACAGGTACAACATTACTACACCATAAGGGGTCGTCGGAGGAAACGTGCCCCCCAAGCACAAGGGCAGAGTCTCCAGAACCCCCCGACACAGCACTACCAGGCTCCCCACTAGCCTGAGAAGTCCCCGCAACCCCCACTTCACACACATTAGACTCCTGGGGAAGAACGCTCGGCTCTTTCCCCGCAATGGACTTACCTCGTCCCCTACTCTGGGTAGGGGAAGGCGAGACAGAAGCCCAGTCGGACCATCCACTGGGTGACGGTAGCGGCGAAGAGACGCTAGATTTCCTGGGCGAACGTTTCGACGACTTCTTTTTCTTCGTGCCGTATCGCGCCCACTGAATCTCACTCCAACCAACACACTCAATGCACGTATCCGATGGCGAGCACATCCTGCCCCTACAGGAAGAGCAAAGGGAGTGAGGGTCCACTTCGGGCTTAGAGAGGACCGCTCCACACGACTTTCCGGCTCTAGGCCCAGGACAACGGCGGATCTGCTCCATAGCACACAACCACAAGACACAGGAACGAAGGGAATCAAAGGGATACACTTGGGAAGCACAAGGAAGGGTAGTGAACACACAAGAACACAAGGGATAAGCACAAAGCTACCACGCGGTAACCACGCGGGACACACGAGGCGGACACAAAGGGTCGAGAGAGACGAGAGCGACGTGAGGGTGTGGTATCACGTCGCGACCAGAGAACTTACTGACTCACGAGACCCAAGCGGACCTCGACCTAGCTCAAAGGCTACTCTTGGGGCACGTTCTCTCACTCCCGGGTTAGCCCTCCATAGCAAACGGGTATAGGGTATACTACACAAAACTCTGGTCGGTAGAGATGAGATTACAGGTAACTCCTAAGAAAGTAGTTCGAGGTAAGTATTCGTGTTGGAACAAATAAATATTAATCTTACGTTACACTAAACTTCAAATGTTGCGAAAATGACATACGCAAGTGTCGTCACAAAAGGCTGACGCACGACAACACGCCAACTTATCCGGGTGCCTCTTTCCATAAAACTAGAAAACTCCTGCCACTTCCCTAACGTGTCTTTGATTTCCGTCGTAGAAAGGATGTCCTCGTTTTCCACCTCCTCGCTACTGAGCTCCTGCAACACCTCCGAATGTTGCATCTCCTGGAGCTCGATCAATTCCTGTGTCGTCAGCTCTTCCTGATGCTCCTCGACAAGGTCATTCACGTCAGCCTCATCTACCTCCAGCCCATGGACTTTCCAAGAGACACGATTTCATCCACCACAATAGGTTCAGAGTCATCAGGGTCTGGCGTATTGAACCCTTCAAAGTCCCTCTCAGCGACAGAATCTGGGCACAATTTCTTCCATGCTGAATTAAGAGTTCTTCTTGTGACACCCTGCCATGCATTGTCAATAATTCTTAAGCAATAGACAATATTGAAATCTTCCTTCCAAAATTCACAAAGGGTGAGATTGGTGTTGTCTGTGATATCGAAACATTTCTTAAACAAATGCTTCGTGTACAGTTTTTTAAAGTTGGAAATTACTTGTTGGTCCATGGGCTGGAGGAGTGGTGTGGTGTTGGGCGGGATATAAAGGACCTTGATGAATCTGTACTCATCAAGAATGTCCTCTTCGAGACCAGGAGGGTGACCAGGGGCATTTTCGAGGACCAGGAGACATTTCAATGGCAGGTTTTTATCGGCCAAATATTTTTTGGCTGCCGGACCAAAGCGCAGATTAACCAATTCTGTGAAAAAATGCCGCGTAACCCAAGCCTTAGCATTAGCACCACATCACTTGTAGTTTATCTTTGGCTCTTGAAAGCACGTGGGTTTTCTGAGTGGTACACCAGCAGTGGCTTGACCTTACAGTCACCGCCGTCATTGGCACACAAGGCTAGAGTTAACCGGTCCTATACGGGTTTATGGCCCGGTAGTCTCTGCTCCTCTGCTGTAATGAATGTCCTCCTGGGCATCTTCTTCCAGAAAAGGCCAGTTTGATTGCAGTTGAACACTTGTTGGGGGATGTAGCCTTGTGCGATAACCGAGGCAAAGGTTTTGACCTAGTTTGCCGCGGCTTTCGCTTCGGAACTTGTTGCTTCCCCATGCCTGGTAGACTGTTTCTGAGGATTTCCTCAGATATCAAGACATCCTCTTCACAACTTGTGAAAATCCTCTCTAATGAGGAGGTGCTGGGTAGAGGCGTGCAGTCATAGCTTGTGGTAGATGTTAAAGTGCAGTTATCTGATAGAATGTGACATGGAGGGAATTCTCCTGGATGCTCCGTAAGGAGATGTAGGTTTGAAAACCAATCTTCATGATGCCATATCAGAGCTATGGAAGTCCTTGAGAGGCTAACCGATGTTCAGGCCTTGTTGAGTAACCTTCTCATCAGACTGAACAGGAAAAAGACAAACATCGTTGTACCCACCGTTGTTGCCATGCATCTCAACAGAGAGCCTCGTGGTCTGGGACTGGGGATCAGCGGAAGCCTGAAGGTTCATGGGCGTTGCGAACAGTTCCACGGTAGAAGAACCGCACAAAGTCAGGACTTTGTAGGCTACAAGGTGATCCAAAAACTTTTCTGTAGACATTATCTGAGATGCTCTGCCCAGATTATTGGCAAGCACATTCCTCTAGCCTGGAAAGAAGCGGGCTGATATTGGTACCGAGCAGATTTCGGGCCATCTCAGTATTACTACTGTAAGATGTTATAGCAACTGCGAAGATGTTCCTCCTTGCTTGTTGATGTGACCCACTGCTGTTGAGTTGTTACTTGTAACACCACTGAATGGCCCACCAGGAACTGATAGGACTGTTGAAGGACCAAAAAGACAGCCTTCATCTCAAGAGATCATCTGGAGGTACTTTCTAAACTCTTGCCAAAGGCCTAAAGTAGTGTGGTGTTGCATGCTAGTCCTCCCCCTTCTTTTGATATACCTAAACATTGCATCAAGACTGGAGGATAGACGAGAAGATCTACACTCCTCCGCAGATTCTTATTTGTTACCCACCACTTGAGGTCTGTCCATTCCTCTGATCCCATGGGGAACAGAATGGACGAGGAATTGAAGGCCTGATTCCAATCAGACTAAAGCCTCTACTGGAGAGATCGAGTCCTGAGGAGGCCGTTGGAAACTAGATGGGCTGGGGATGATAGGTATCCGAGGAGACATCGGCACTTCTGGGCTAGGAGCTCTTCTTGTCTCGAGAAAAGATCTTGCGACCTTTCTCAGCCTCGTTGTCCTGATTTTTGAGGAAAAGGTTTTGTGGAGACTGGTGTCTAAAATCATTCCCAGATATACCAGTCTTCTGAGTGGGAAGCAGAGAAGATTTTTCAAGGGTTACCATGATCACCAGATCTTGGCAAACCTCAAAAGTTTTAGAACTGACGAAAGGTTGCCGCTGTGTATGCTAAGATCAGTCAGTCGTCCAGAAAACGGAGGAGACAGATGCCGATCCTGTGATCCCAGGATGGTACTAGGGCAAACTGTCTGGCAAAATCTAAGGGTGCTATGGAAAGACCGAAGCACAGTGCCCTGAACTTGTATTTCTTGTTGTCTAGACTGAATCTCCGATATTTCCTTAAAGATGGATGGTTTGGGCCTAGAAGTATGCATCCTTTAGGTCCAGCATGTACATGAAGACCTGTGGTCTTACCACCTGTCCAATTTTCTCCAATATGGTGTGGACATTGGCCCACAGGACCAGCTCCTTTGTGGATCCTTTCACATAGGAGTTTGTTAATGCTGGGGGTCTTGACTCATGGAGGAAGAAATGGGTAAACGGGACGCGATACCCTGCGTAAGCACTCTTCCCTGGGAGAGAACCCAGCCTTAACTGATGAAGAAGTGGGTTAGGCAACGCTTGACCTTACCTTGTGCCCTGACGTGTGTGATGCTATTCCTTTACAGCATCATTCTGGTGAACGTTAACCAATGGTCAAGGGCTGGAATCATGACCACTGTGCAGTTGGAGAGTGCTCGCGAGTAGTCACCTGTCAACAAGCCGCTAATGGGGACTGTCGATCGTCTGCCGATAGTTTTAGTGGATCAGCGTGATTGCGAACAGTGAGCAGCAAAGAGTGTGTTGTTTGCCTTCCGATCTTGGGAACGAGTTAAAAATGTTATTTTCATTATAAAATAAATTTTTGAACATACCTGGTGGTTATATATATAGCTTACGTCCCTGACGTTACAGCAGAAAATTCAAAACTCGCGCCAATCGCCGATTGGATAGCCAGGTGTGCTACATGCGCGCCTCTAGCGAGGTACCTTGACACCATTCCATGGGTCCTCATATCTTCCATATCTCTAGTCTCTAGAGGGGAGGAGGGGGGACTTTAATTATATATAACCACCAGGTAAGTATGTTCAAAAATTTATTCTATAAAAAAAATAACATTTTTAAACACAAGACTTACCTGTGGTTATATATATAGCTGATTAACACCTTTGGTGGAGGGTTAGAGACAGCCAATATAGTTGGAATTCTGCTTAAGAGTTTAAATACAAAACAAGCTTAAGGGTTCGTACCTGATAAGGAAGCTGACTTCAATGATACTCTTCCATTATGTCCGCTTTCCTTATGAGATCCAGCGGTCCTCTCAGGGGGCTGAAGATCCCTAGGAGCTGTCAACCGGTGATCACACCTCTCTGTGACAGAGCCTCCTCTAATACCCATTTCCGGCCGCTCTCAAGGAACAAAATAGACCACCTGACCAATCAATGATTGCAGAGGACTGTTGCAATCTCCACAAGACAACCATAAAAACACCAATTAAAAGTTCCAAGAGAAGAAAAGGTATTAGGATTATGGGAATGTAGTGGTGGATCCTTCCCCCACGACTGTACCCGCCGCTACGAACGGTCCCAGAGTGTATCGGTCCTCATATCGAGTCTCGACACTTCAAATAATGTGAAGCGAACATAGATTTGCTCCTCCAGAAGGTTGTGTCCATAATGCTTTGCAACGAATGATTTTGTTTGAAAGCCACTGAGGTTGCCACAGCTCTCACTTCGTGAGTCTTGACCTTTAAAAGACTAAAGTCTGCCTCACTGCAATGCATATGAGCTTCTTTAATTAAAAGTCTGATAAAGTAAGACAGGGCATTCTTAGACATTTGCAAGGAGGCTTTCTTCACTGAGCACCACAGTGCTTCTGACTTGCCTCTCAAGCTCTTCGTTCTGTCTAAGTAAAAATTAAGGGCTCTTACTGGACATAAAACTCTCTAACTCATTGCCAACCATGTCCGCCAGGTGCGATATCTCAAAGGCCTTAGGCCAACGCTGGGAAGGGCGCTCATTCTTACCGAGAAAATCCAACTGCAATGAACAGATCGCTTTGTTGTCCTGAAAACCCACATTTCTACTGAATGCATGGACTTCACTAACCCTCTTGGCTGTTGCCAGACTAACCAAGAAAAGGGTTTTCATCGTGTGGTCCTTCAGAGATGTAGAGTGCAAGGGTTCAAACCTGTCACTCATCAGGAACTTCAGAACTATATCCAGATTCCAAGCTAGTGAATCCTGGTGATGTTGCTTCGATGTCTCTAAAGACTTAAGCAGTTCCTGTAAGTCTTTATTATTTGATAGATCCAACCCTCTGTGTCTAAAAACAGTTGCTAACATACTCATGTATCCCTTGATAGTGGATGCAGAAAAACTGCGCTTCCTTCTCAAGAACAAAAGGAAGTCAGCAATCTGAGCTACAGAGGTACTGGTAGAGGAAACGGAGTTGACTCTGCACCATTCCCTGAAAACTCCCCACTTGGATTGATAGACTCTGATGGTCGAAGACCTTCTAGCTCTTGCAATCGCTCTAGCTGCCTCCTTCGAAAAGCCTCTAGCTCTTGTGAGTTTTTCGATAGTCTGAAGACAGTTAGTCGAAGATTTTGGAGACTTTGATGGTGTCTTTCCAAGTGGGGTTGTTTGAGTAAATCTACTCGCAAAGGTAGGCTTCTGGGAGTGTCCACCATCCATTCCAGTACCTCTGTAAACCATTCCCTTGAAGGCCAGAAGGGGGCTATTAATATCATTCTGGTCCTTTCGCTTGTCACAAACTTTTGTAGAACTTTGTACAGGATCTTGAAAGGCGGAAAAACGTACAGATCTAGATTTGACCAATCTAGCAGGAACGCGTCCGTGTGTGCTCCTTCAACATCTGGCACTGGGGAGCAATACGTCTCTAGCCTCTTGGTCTTTGAGGTCGTGAAGAGGTCTATGCAAAGGCGACCCCAAAGTTTCCACAGACTCTTGCACACTTCTAGGTGGAGAGTCCACTCTGTGGATAGGACTTGCCCTCTCCTGTTGAGACTGTCTGCCAAAACATTCTTCTCCCCTTGGATGAACCTGGTAATCAGAGTTACCTTTCTTTCCTTTGCCCAGATGAGCAGATTTCTCACCGTCTCATAAAGGGAAATCGAGTGAGTTCCTCCTTGTTAGGCAATGTAAGCCAATGCTGTGGTGTTGTTGGCATTGACTTGTATTACCTTGTTCCGGACTGACCCTTCGAAGCTCTTCAGGGCCAAAAGAACTGCTAACAGCTCCTTCTGGTTTATGTGGAAGGACTTTTGAAACTCCGTCCACAATCCTGATACTTCCAGTTTGGACAGTGTTGCTCCCCACCTCGAGTCCGAGGCATCGGAACACAACACAAGGTCTGGGCTCTTCAGATCTAATGGGTAGCATTCCCGAAACTTGACCAGGTTGTTCCACCACTGAAGGCAACATTTCATCGACTCCGTAATTGGAATACATACCTTCTCCAAATCCTTCTCCCTGTTCAAGTGAGAATTGAGGTGAAATTGGAGAGGTTGAAGGTTCAGTCTTCCCAGAGAGATGAACTGCTCTAACGAGGAGAGGGTTCCCAACAGGCTCATCCACCTCCTCGCAGAACACTTCTGTTCTCCTAGAAATGAACGTACCTTCTGGGTGGCTTGTTTCGTCCTTGAGGGAAACGGAAAAGCCTGAAAAACTCAACTCCGAATCACTATCCCTAAATAGAGAATCTCTTGTGATGGTGTCAGAAAAGATTTGTCCTCGTTGACCAGAAGACCCAATTCTTTTGTCAACTTTAATGTTGTCTGAAGATCCTTCAGGTAGCGGTCTTGAGATCGGGCTCTTAGAACCCAATCGTCTAAGTACGGGAGGCTCTGATGCCTCTTGAATGGAAAATCCTTGCCACATTGAGCATAAGCTTTGTAAAGATTTGTGAGGCGGTGTTGAGGCCGAAACACAGGGCTCGAAACTGAAAAACATCTCCCCGGAATACGAACCTCAGAAAATGCTTGAATCTTGGATGAATCAGGATGTGTAAATAACCGTCCTGGAGGTCCAGTGAGACCATCCAGTCGCCCTTCCTTACTGCTGCAAGCACTGACTTCGACGTCTCCATCGAGAACTTTGTCTTTTGGATAAAGTCGTTGAGAGCACTTACTTCCAGAACTGGACGCCATCCCCCCCCCCCCCCCCCCCCCGAGTTCTTGGGAACCAGGAATAGGAAGTTGTAAAACCCTGGTGACTGCCAGTCCTGTACCCTTTCGATAGCCCCCTTCTCCTACAAGAGAGACACTTGAAGCTGTAATGCTTGCCTCTTTAACTATTCTCTGTACTTGGGAGAGAGATCCACTGGGGTCAAAATTAAAGGAGGTTGCTTTATAAAGGGAATCTTGTAACCCTCCTTTAAAAGTTGGACTGACCAAAGGTCTGCACCCCTCTTCTTCCATGCCTGCCAGAAGTAGTGGAGTCTGGCTCGTACTACCTGAAGGCGAAAGCAGTCAGACTCTGCATCGCCCTGTCCTGGCTCCTCTCTTCTTAGTTCCCCTTTCATCTGATCTGGAGCCTTTAATGGAAGACTTCCCCCGAAAGGGCTGGGAGAACTTTGGAAAAAGAGCAACTTCCTTAGGTTTGCGGCTAACAAAAGATGACGGTAATACTTTCCTTGCCGTCTTCGAGACTAGGTCTTGGGTGGCCTTCTGTGTTAAAGCGGAAGAAATTTCCCTAATAAGATCCTGTGAGAAAAGGGATGATGACAGCGGAGCGAACAACAATTCAGATTTCTGAAAGGGAGTAACCCCTACAGACAGAAATGAACACAACTGAGCTCTCTTCTTAAGGATGCCTGTTGTAATGTTGTAAAAATCGCTGCCAACTCATTCACTCCGTTTCGCAACGCCTTATCCATGCAGGACATAACATGGATTACGCCAAAAGAGTCCCCTTCCTTGAGCGTGGTAACCTTCTTACCCAAGGCACCTAGAGTCCAATCGAGGAAGTTAAATACCTCGAAAGCTCTAAAGACCCCTTTGAGCAGATGGTCCAATTCAGAGGTGGACCACAGAATCTTGGTCTTCCTCATGGCAGATCTACGGGGAGAGTCTACCAGACTTGAGAAGTTTCCCTGGGCAGAGGTAGGAACTCTCAAGCCAAGAACTTCTCCCGTATCGTACCATATAATGGGCCTACAGGCCAATCTAGTAGGGGGAAACGCGAATGCCGCTTTCCCTTGGTCCTTGGATCCCATCCAGTCTCCCATCAACTTCATTGCTCGTTTTGACGAACGAGACAGAACCATTCTGGTAGACACCGACGTCTTCTTTGGCTTTCCAAGTGTGAATTACGATGGAGGGGAACGCGGAGCAACGGGAACAAACGACTCTGGAAATTCATCATGAAAGATCTCATGAGCTTCTTTAAGTACACTGAAAGACGAAGAGATTTAGAGTCTTCCTCCTCAGATAACTCCTCAAAAGGCTCATCGGCTTCTCCCTCTGACAAAGCCTGACGCTCTTTGAAACGCTCGCGGTCCACGCGATCAGAGCTAAGAAGTACTGTATCCTGTTCAATGTCCTGTCTGGAAGCTTACTGTCCGACATCGTATAAAGGAGGACGCTCGACGTCACGTCCCGGAGGATGCTCGCGTTCTGTAGAACGCTCGATGGGAGAACGCTCGACATCACGTCCCGGAGGACGCTCGATGGGAGGACGTTCGACATCACGTCCTGGAGGACGCTCGCAACCTGGAGGACGCTTGACCTGACGTCCTACAGGCCATTCGACTTTACAACCAGAAGGATGCTCAACGTCCTGCCTAGCCAAAGCCGAACGCTCAAGAGGACGCTCGGCATCACGCCATGCTGCACGCTCGAAAGCGTGTGTAGTAGGACGCTTACTGCCACTAATAAGAGAACGAAAAGCATCTCGTTTAGGAGGACGTTCAACCTCACGTGTAGGGCGTTTAACGTCACGTTCATTAGGATGTCGAACGTTAATTGCAGGTTCGTTCTCCACACCGCTCACCGACCGCTTAGAGCGTTCAGCGGGTGAGATCCAATCCGAAGGAGGCGGAGGAGCATGAATCGAGGTTATGCCAGGCTCAGACAACTGTTCCACAACAGGACAATTCTCTCCAGAATCTAAGGTCCTGGAAGGATGCTTAGAAGGTGAACTTTCTTCGGTAGAAGGAAAGTGTTCAGGACTGCTCCAATGACTACAGCCTGCTTGCGATGTCCTGGAAGGACGCTGGTCAAATTTCCTCTTAAGAGGTCTGGACGCTTGACGCCAGCCTCTTTTAGGAATATCATCATCTGATGACGAACAAAACCCCTTAACCTCACCTTTCCTATGGTGAGGGTGAACGTCCTGGGAAACGTCAACAGGAACGCTCGAGGAGACGTCTGCTCGGGAGCTAAAGCCTCTCGTTTCCTTTCGTCTTTCGACATTCCTTATCCCATGGGTTGGGGAGCTTGGAAGAGGTCTAGGACTAGGAGAACGACAAGCCCAAACAGGTGCACCCTCCACAGCACTAATAACACTCGCTACACCTCTTGCACTTTCACTTTTCAGCTGCTTAACGTCAGACATTAACTGCGTTCTATCCGCAGCGATAGACTCTACCTTCGCACCCAAAGCCTGAATAGCTAACATCATATCTTGAAGTGTGGTTCATCAGTGTTACTCGTAGCGGGATCAGGAACTACCACTACAGGGGAAGGAATAGGTTCAGTGATATTAGAAGAGGAAAAATCTCTAGAAGAGTGAGAAGAACTACGTCTTACCCTATCTCTATCTAACTTTAGCATATAGCGATTGAATTCAAGCCACTCATGATCCGATAAAACAAGGCATTCGCTACACCTATTATCAAGTTCACAAACTTTACCTCTACATTTCACACATATTGAATGGGGATAAATGGAGGCCTTTGATAATCGGGTCTTACACCCACCCTAAAACTTCCAGAGGGGGTGGCCATTTTGAAAATTGTTAGAGAGATCAAAAAACAAGCAAGGGTCATAATATCAATATCCAAACAAATAACTAGAGTATCCATACGAAAATCCAATCAAGCGAGAGTCATAAAACCAGAATTATTGTACTTCACCAAAGTGACAGAAATAATCAGCAAAAAAGCGAGGAGAATATCCAACCAATGTCGCCGCTAGCGCCGGCAGGGAAGATATGAGGACCCATGGAATGGTGTCTAGGTACCTCGCTAGAGGCGTGCATGTAGCACACCTGGCTATCCAATCGGCGATTGGCGCGAGTTTTGAATTTTCTGCCGTGACGTCAGGGACGTAAGCTATATATATAACCACCAGGTAAGTCTTTTGTTTAAAAAGAGAAAAATTAATGGCAGTCCAAATACAGGTGAGAAGGAAGAGCGGTAACGACCGGTCTCCATCCGAGCCATAAGCAAAGTGAGCGCAATCACAGTGTGTGAGTGGGAGTGGTAGCAAGCTATCCGCTCTAACTAGCGGATGGGTAGTTAACCCTCGCTGAACTTTAATGGATCGTCCTTTCAGCCTCGCCGAAAGTAACACCACTAATAAATAGCGTATGTTTGTATTCAGTTACGGAACAATTATAATTCATTTTTCTACTGTTTTGTTTTATATACTTATGTCCTACTAAATTTTTGTTTTTAGTTCTACAGTCAGTGCTCCTTCGCGATAGGTAGGTTACAAACATAGGCGCGAACAGGGAATTTTCACAAATAAAAACTGCACTAGAGTGGGCTAACTCCTAACCTAAAGTCCCTTCGCTTTGCCACGAGCGGGAGCCCGAACTAATGATTATCACAGTAAATACAGCTTAATATTGTTTTAATTATGTTTCTACAACAGTTTATAATCATATGTACAATGCACATATATACACTACGTACTGGACACAGGAAGGTTACAGTACAGTATTGTGCTAAGGTAAAGCTTTGCAGAGTTATCATCATCCTCTTCTTACTGTTCTGTATAGCAAAAGTAGTTTGTATCTAGTAATACTGTACTGTAACCTAATACTCACTGATACTGTAGTGTATATTACTGTAATAAGTTTAGGGAGGCAGATATAATTGCTATTGCAGGTGTTGAGGTGCCAGTGATGGGAGATGAGAATGCGAGAGATTACAAGAGACGAAGTGAGGAGAGCAGTAGAGGGCACCTGGTATGGATGGTATGAGAGTTGAGATGTTGAAGGAAGGGGGTGTGACTGTACTTGAATGATTGGTGAGATTGTTTAATATGTGTTTTGTATTGTCAATGGTACCAGTAGATTGGGTTTGTGCATGTATTGTACCACTATAAAAGGGTAAGGGAGATGTGCATGAGTGTTGTAATTCAAAGAGTATTAGTATGTTGAGTGTAGTTGGAAAAGTGTTTGGTAGAGTTCTGATTAATAGGATCAAGGATAAAACAAAGAATGCAATCTTAGAAGTACAGGTTGGTTTTAGAAGGGGTAGGGGATGTATGAATCAGATTTTTACAGTTAGGCAGATATGCGAGAAATATTTAGCGAAAGGTAAGGAGGTGTATGTTGCGTTTATGGATCTGGAGAGAGCGTATGATAGAGTTGACAGGGAAGTGATGTGGAATGTGATAAGGTTAAATGGAATTAGTGGAAGGTTGTTATAAACAATGAAAATTTTCTACAAAGGTAGTAAAGCTTTATGTTAGGATAGGAAATGAAGTGAGCGATTGGTTTCCAGTGAGAGTGGGACTAAAACAGGGATGTGTGATGTCGTCATGGATGTTTAACTTGTATGTTAATGAAGTGGTGAGAGGTGAATGCTCAAGTGCTTGGACGAGGATTGAAACTGGTAGATGAGAATGATCATGAATGGGAGTTGAATCAGTTGTTGTTTGCAGATGATACTGTACTGGTTGCAGACGCGGAAGAGAAGCTTGCCCGATTAGTGACAGAATTTGGAAGGGTATGTGAGAGAAGGAAGTTGAGAGTTAATGTGGGTGTACGAGAAGGGAAGGCGATGCGAGGTTGAATGTCATGTTGAATGGAGAGTTACTTGAGGAAGTGGATCAGTTAAAGTACTTGGGGTCTGTTGTTGCAGCAAATGGTGGAGTGGAAGCAGATGTACATCAGAGAGTGAATGAAGGATGCAAAGTGTTGGGGGGAGTGAAGGGAGTGGTAAAGAATCGAGGTTGGGCATGAATGTAAAGAGAGTTCAGTATGAGTAAGTGATTGTACCCACTGTGGTGTATGGATCGGAGTTGTGGGGAATGAAAGTGACGGAGAGACAGAAATTGAATGAGTTTGAGATGGAGTGTGTAAGGAGTATGGCTGGTGTATCTCGAGTATATAGGGTTAGGAACAAAGTAGTGAGGGTGAGAGAATGGGTGTAAGAAATGAGTTAGAAGCTAGAGTGGATATGAATGTGTTTAGGTGGTTTGGCCATGTTGAGAGAATGGAAAATGGAGTCTGCTAAAGAAGGTGATGAATGCAAGAGTTGATGGGAGAAGTACAAGAGGAAGGCCAAGGTTTGGGTGGATAGATGGAGTACAGAAAGCTCTGGGTGATAGGGGGATAGATGTGAGAGAGGCAAGAGAGCATGCTAGAAATAGGAATGAATGGCGAGCGATTAGGACGCAGTTCCGGTAGGCCCTGCTGCTTCCTCCGGTCGCCTTGGATGACCGTGGAGGTAGCAGCAGTAGGGGATTCAGCGTTATGAAGCTTCATCTGTGGTAGATAACGGGGGAGGGTGGGCTGTGGCACCCAAGCAGTACCAGCCGAACTCGGTTGAGTCCCTTGTCAGGGTGGGAGGAATGTAGAGAGGAAAGGTCCCCTTTTATTCATTTGTTTGATGCTGGCTGCCCCCAAAATTGGGGGAAGTGCCTTGGTATATGTATGTATTATGTTTACAGTAATATTACTACATTACAGCTTAAATGAACTTACTGTAAGTGTTCGGTGTTTTTGTTCAGATGACTCGTAGCCTACGCCGCTATGCAATTTCTTGAAACATGATGCAACTTCTTATGTGTTGTCTCTTTCGCAGTATGTTACTGTATAGCTATACAGGGTACTTTCTTAAACAGAAACAGCTTATCTTATAAACTATAATCTTAAATATCTTGATAATAATTGTTTCTTTTAAATAAACAAAAAGAGTGCATCCGATTACTTTTCAACTCCTGATATATGTCTGTCTGTCTGTCTGTGTCTGTCTGTCTGTCTGTCAAATGAAACAATTTTATTTTCATAACTAAGAAATAGGAGTGTACAATAAATTATATTATATCAAACTTACCGTTCTAGATGATGGGGGCGGGGTGACCATATTTCTAGTGGAAGGGCCGAGTGGTGTGTGAGGAATAGAGGACGGAAGAGGAGAGAGATGTGCTGCTTGTTGAAGAGCTGTTGCCACCGAATCATATCCCTCATTCATTAGGTGTGCCTGTATTAGCTGCAACAGCTGCTTCTTATTGTAGTTTATTCTGGTCTGTGCCACAACATCTGCCTAATATCACAAATAAAAATAGCCGATAGATTATTTTCAGGTTTTGTGTAATTCCATGAGCACATATACTTAACATTATTTCAAAGTTACTCCCCAGACCTTACATTTGATGATCAACTTTCTGCATATATGCTTTTAAATTTCTTTTTTTTTCCATATAATATATATGCAATAAAATGTTATGAAACACAGGGTTGCAACATGCTTTAAAGAGTATGATTCAGGTTTGATATAAGTATTGTATAACAATAACCAAAATCAGTAAATTAGGGGACCTTAATTAGGGGACCTTTACCGGAAAACAACTATTCTGGTCTGGATTTGCAATGTTGGTCTTTCCTACAGTTTTTAAATGAAAAATTACTAACTGTTAGAACTTGAATTTCTTGTTGCTAATTTCTGGGGTAAAATATAAAAGGAACAGAGTCAGTCACTGATGATTTCACATCGTCAAACTCCCGGTGTATGACCATAGAACCCATAGGCATATGTAAAACTACTATTCTTCATGTACATCTTTTGATCAGCAAATCTAACACCATTGGCAGTTGTTTGACTGTTTCAGATTAATAATACCGATCCCAAAATATTCTGTTCTGAGTTAATAAGCACTTCCCTATGACTTTTACAGAGCTCTATCAGTTTTTTGTACCCACTACCGCCAGATTTTAGAGGACCATACGATGAGATTTAAGGCATGATCAAAGAAAGTCATCACTCGCTTGGTTTTAGAGCAATTTCAGGTCTTGTTATAGTAACTGGATAAATGGTACCTACAACTAAGGATATTATACCCTAGAAAATTCTAGTAAATTCATAAAATTTTGGGGGGAATTTATGTTCCAATTTACATGAACAAAAAAACAAATGTTGTAGGTGACAAGACATAAATACAAGGACTGTTTCCAAAAGTCAAGAGAAATTATGCAATCAGTAGAACATTCAAGATAAAAAGTTTATTCTGAAGTGGAATTTTCCATCACACAATTTAGTAACTGTCTATCAACAAACTATAAGGCCTAATCCAATTGAAGGAACAACTAGGAAGATCTTGATTCTCAAATTTAAGATGCTTTCCTTGTACCTAGAACATGCCAGTCAACATAAAACACTACAACACCCTTTTGAAAGGACTTCTGATCAAAGGACTAGATGCCTCTCAAGGATTAAAGACTATCAGGATTGACATACAACCAATACAACGTGTTACAGTAAAACCATACAGAGAGCAACAAAAGCAAAGGAAACATGGTAAGTGAGTCAGAACCGCATGAGTTCTAAATAAACATTGCACAACTGTAACAAAACCTGAATGCATAAAATAATTTACCCTCAGCAGCTTTACTTATACCTATCCACTCAAACAGGTACTGTATTAGTATGGTCAGAGAGGCCATAACCTGAGACAGAGGTTACCATCCATCTCCACGGTCAAAAACTCCCCTCTCCTTCCTAATTAGCCCCTATATCATTTACACAACAGACAAAACTTGTGCAGAGCTTGGTATACCTGATGTTTTCAGCCGTTACTTTAGTAATTCTAGAAACAATGTTCGTAAACATTTACGTTGTTATCTTTGCTATTACAGCTATTTCAAGTGTTGTTTAAGCATTATAGGAAACAATAAAATGAATATGAATTATTAATATTAAAGCTTATCATATCTTCAAAGAATTTACTTCCTTTTTTCAACATATGATAAGATAGCAAATAAATTTACCAAAATATAAGAAATTCTATACAAATTCTGTGGGTGTGTTTCACTATGAAATTCTTGCTTTCAGCGCAATAGTACTTACTCTGTGAATGCTCTGCATCGATACATCCATATTTGCATCGCCTTCATGCTTCGTTCGTCCTGACACTGCCTTTATGAGCTCCATGGCATGACGTTGGAATTTCACATGTTCCATTCGTTTATCTTGAAGAATGGGCTCTTTCATCAACACTAAAATGTGAGAAAAATGTTCTCTTTAAAGTTACAAAATTAAATTACTTCAATTAAATTCATAAAACAAAGGACAATTTCATTACAGTTCAGCTGTACCTCAGATTACAAGCATACACATTGAAATCAGCTTATGAGCATTGTATCGGTTTGCGAGAATAGCATGCGATGAGCAGAAAGCAGTTGCGCGGTGAGCAGAAAGCAGTTGCGCAGTTGCGCGATGAGCAGAAAGCAGTTGCGCGGTGCTCACATAGCACCTAAACAGAGTTCACGTGATCTTTATGCCATTTTGTTTTGCCTTGGCTTACAATTCCAACGACCCTTCGCTGAGACCTTAACTCTTCCACTCTCCGAGCAGCAGTCATAGCAGCATCATCAATAATATCATGCGGGTGTCTTTACGATTGTTCTTTGCAGAGTTGTGACAGTGGTTTCTTTATCGAATTGTAATCGCTACTGTTCACTGTCAAGTTATCAGTACAGTATCGAGGCAATGGCTCCCAAGATGATTAAGAAGGACATGACTACAAAAAAGTTAAAAAGAAACTACCAAGAAGAAAGAGCAAGACGTGTGTGGCAGACATGTCAAAATGTAAAATTGTACAGAATTGACATTTTATACATAAAGTGGTAGTAGCAGATTATAGGCTGAAAAAATAAGGAAAAGAAAAGCCCCCAACCTGGAATAGGAGGATTAAACTTAGAAGCTGTGGGGGAAGGCAAGACAGTTCCAAAGTAAAGTGGAAAAATCCTAAAAGGATTGATACATAAATGGAATGTCAAAATCACCTGAAGAGATATGGGATGTTATGAGAGAGATTGTGGTATCAGCAGCAACAAAACTGTGTCGGAGGCCAAGTGGTAAGCAGTAACAGGAAAAATAAACATGGTGGAGGAATCAATAGGTTCTTCACAAAGGAAGAATATTGCCAGATGAAGGTGGGAAGATAACTACCAAACAAGAAAGAAATATAGATGGAATATAGATGGCCATGTAATAAGAAAGGAGGTGAAACCAACCAAGAGAGAAAGAACATACCATTGACAGAGAAGAGTGTGGGGTTTCAGCAGATCAAATGGATCCATGTGGTGAGGTGGGACTAGTAGATCTATGTATCTATATACCATGGCACTTACCCCAATTTTGGGGGTTTGCCAACATAAAAGAAAAAGGGGAGGGGCATTTTTCTTCTCTTCATTACTCCTTAAAAGGGATTCAGCCAAGTTTGATTGGTACTGCTAGGGTACCACAGCCCACCCTCCCCCTTTATCCACCCCAAATGAAGCTTCATAACGCTGAATCCCCTACTGCCGCTACCTCTGCGGTCATACAAGCCAACTGGAGGAAGCAGCAGGGCCTATTGGAACTGTGCCACAATCTTTTGCCATTCATTCCTATTTCTAGCATGTTCTTTAGCCTCTCTCCCATCTATCCTCCTACCACCCCAAGCTTTCTTCACTCCATCCATCCACCCTACCCTTGGCCTTCCTCATGTGCTTCTCCCACCAACTTTTGCATTCATCACCTTCTTCAGCAAACAGCCATTTACCATTCTCTCTACAAGGCTAAAACACCCCAACACATTCATATCCTCTCTAGCTGCTAATTCATTTCTTACACCTGTTTTCACCCTCACTACTGTACTTTTTACCCCTCTGATGGTCCAGCACTTTGCTGCAGTAGAGGGGCTTGAGTGTCTCAATGATGGGCTGGGCAATGGCGGTGGGGTAGTTTATCCACCCTGGCAGGCTCAACCATACCGCTAAGGCCAGTTCTGAGAGACCAGACCAAGACTGGACCCCTATAGGCCTTCTCCTTTATTTAAGATAGGCAAAGGCTAGGAGAAGGAAAACTCCAAAATCAAACCAAACAAGACCCCAACGGCGGAGCTTCCCAGCGCCGGCGGAAGAGGGCAATGCCTGCCGGGCAGGCAACAAGGCGGGCCTTGACATAACAAGAACCCGGCAGCCCGATGCAACCAACATCGGAGAAGCCGCCTGTCTCATATGTCTTGAGCCGCGGTGAAAACGGTGTGGGCCAAGTGTGTGTGCCTGGCCGTTGCAAAGCCACGACCACCCAAAACAATATACCCAGCTACTGGCCTTCTGTCGTTTCCTCCACCCTTCTTCATTTATCAGACATAAGCACCCACCCCATAGATAGGAGGCTGATGGCTAACGACAGAACCCAATACTCGGACACGAGTGGGCGCCGCCGACGACGACGACTGTACTTTGTTCGTATCTCTATCTAATCGAGATACACCAGCCATGCTTCTCACACTTCATCTCAAACACATTTAATTTCTGTCTCTTCATCACTTTTATCCCCCACAACTCCGAAACATACATCACAGTTGGTACAATCACTTTCTCATACAATACTCTCTTTACATTCATCACTAACCCTCTATTCTTTATCACTCCCTTCACTGCCCCTAACACTTCAAATCCTTCATTCATCATATGACTTACATCTGCTTCTACTCTACCATTTGCAGAAACAACAGACCCCAAGTACTTAAACTGATCTGCTTCCTTGAGTAACTCCACTCAACAGAACATTCAATCTAGCACCATCTTCTATTCTCATGCAACTCATAACCTAACTCTTACCCACATTAACCCTCAATTTCCTTCTGTCACACACCCTCCTAAACTCTGTCGCTCATCAACCTACTTCTCCTCTGAATCTAAAACAATATATCATCTGCAAACAAAAATTACTTTCCCTTACCTTTGTATAGCGGAACAATACATGCACACACCCAGCCATTAAACAATCTCCCCATCCATTCAAGTACATTTACCAGGCCCTTCTTTTAATATCTTAGCCCTCACACCATCCATACCAGATGCTTTCCTTGCTCTTGTTTCATCTAGTGCTCTCTTCACTTTGTCTCTTGTAATCTCTTTCTCATTCTCATCCCTCATCACTGGCTCCTAACCACTTGCAACAATAATCATATCTGGCCCCCTATTATCCCCAGCAACCTTCAAAATATTCAGCTCACCTTTTCCTTGAGTACCCTCCTTTCAACAACCCTCCATTTTCATGTTTTAATGTTTCTTCATTTCTAGATCCACCCTTCCATACTTTTGTTTTTCAAAAACTTCTTAATCTCTTCATACAAATGACCCAATTCCTGACTCCACCTCCAGTCAGCTGCCCTCTTTGCCTCACCTACCTTGCATTTTACTTCCCCAATTTTTCTTTCTGTATCTTTCATACTTGTTTACACTGTTCCTCTGCAGCCATTCTTCAAATGCCCTCTTTTTCTCTTCCACTTTCCTCTTCACTCCTTTATTCCACCATTCACTACCCTTTCTCATGCTGCCTCCAACAATACTCTTGCCAACACATCACTTGCAAGCCCAATGAGATTTTGTTTTACTAACTTCCACTCCTACTCTAGATCACCAGTTTCTCTCACTTTCACCCTGTCATATGCCACTTCCAACCTTTCTTAATATTCAGTTCTTACCTCTAGTTTTTAACTCTCCAACATTCATTACTTCCTTTTCACACCCCACCCATTCTATTTCCCAACTCATTTACTACAACTAATTTCATTTCACCCCAAAAAAAATATCACACAAAGTTAACCATACCTTAAACACATGCACATCTTCCAATCTTCCAAACACCCTTCTTGTTATCAACACATAATTCATTTTCTACCCTTCTTCAATTCCCCACTCTTACCCATGGATACTTGTTCATATCTTTCTTTTTTGAATAACTACAATTTATTACCAGCTCTTGTTCACCACACATATCTAGCAGCCTCTCACCCGACTCGTTTTCACCTGGTACGTCATACATCCCAATGACACCTTTTACTTCTCCAGCACCCACTCTGGCATTTAAATCACCCATCACAACTACTTAATTCCTTCTACACATATTAATTAATTCCAGAATTCATTCACTTCTCTCACAACCTGGTCCATATGCACTAACAAAATCTCACCATTCCCTGCCCAACCTAACACTTACCCACATTAACCCAGATGATATCTCTTTTGAAGTATTAAAGGGTCTCATTGATAATGCTTGTAGCAACAACGTTAAACCACTCAGTTTATCATCTACATACACGTACACTTTGGTTCAGAATTTGTAGTGACAAGTGTAACAGAGTTTATGAGGCAACAGAGAGGTAAAAAAGGTCATTACAGCTATTATAAAATACAGAGGGACTTACGTTGTAATTGGCCAGTAGTAAAAATAGGAAGTTTACTCATAATCTGGCGTGCCGTTTCACTTCTGGATAAGCCAACAAGTGCACGGCATGCTAATCCTCTAATGCAGTCTGCATCAGTGATGGGCATCTTTTTGTGGAGCACATTCAATAAATACTGAAATTATAAAAACAATACTTTAAAAAAAGAGATTTTAAATTTAAATAATTAAAGTTAAAAATTCTTTTTACAGTACAATTAAAATCAGCCTTTCCCACATACAAGCTGGATCTACTTGGATATCCACAACTAAGACAGAATTACAGCATCCAATTTATTAGTTATGTATTCAGCTTAAGTTCATGAAAATTTCAAAATAATGTACAAGTATACCGCGCTTAACATTGTTTCGAGTCAAGTCGGTCATCAAAAATAATACATGGGAAAATAAAAATTAAGTTTTGAGTAATTTTATTTGAATTTTCGTCTGTCCGCTATAAGTAATGAAGTAATAATATCACTGGGATAGTGATAAAAGCACATAAAACATGTCATTTTACAATAACTAAGAATTATCGTATTTAAAATTATATGAAACTTCTTACACTCGGAGTAACGTTCACATAACATAAATCATAGTAAACGAACTATGAAAACATCTTTTTATATTAGTTAGCAGTCTTTAAAAGCTCAACTGTGGTAGTTCAAATATCTAATATTTGAAGCATTAACAGAAAATAAAATCATAATATCCTACGATAAATAAGAATAAAAGTATATGAAACAAATTTTTGTATTCAGTTTTTTCATTTCAAGTGCAACTTAACAATCAACGATTACTTTTTTATTTATGGTTGTGATCAGCTGATCAAATCTATCGATAATAACAAAGAATAACTTTTGAAGCATTTTATATATATATATATATATATATATATATATATATATATATATATATATATATACATACATAAATATTTCCTATACAAACAATCAAAACTTTAACAAAAACAAGAAGAAAAACCAGATAGAATAGTGTGCCCGAGTGTACCCTCAAGCAAGAGAACTCTAACCCAAGACAGTGGAAGACCATGGTACAGAGGCTATGACACTACCCAAGACTAGAGAATAATGGTTTGATTTTGGAGTGTCCTTCTCCTAGAAGAGCTGCTTACCATAGCTAAAGTCTCTCTTCTACTCTTACCAAGAGGAAAGTAGCCACAGAACAATTACAGTGCAGTGGTTAACCACTTGAGTGAAGGAGAATGGTTTGGTAATCTCAGCGTTGTCAGGTGTAAGAAAGACAGAGGAGAATCTGTAAAGAATAGGCCAGACTATTTGGCGTCTGTGAAGGCAAAGGGAAAGAACCGTAACCAGAGAGAAGGACCCAATATAGTACTGTCTGGCCAGTCAAAGGATCCCAATATATATATATATATATATATATATATATATATATATATATATATATATATATATATATATATATGTATGTATGTATGTATGTATATATGTATGTATGTATGTGTGTATGTGTAATATAAATATATATATAATATAAACAATATATACAATATATATATATATATATATATATATATATATATATATATATATATATATACAATATATATATATATATATATATATATATATATATATATACATATATATATATATATATATATATATATATATATATATATATATATATATATATACAATATATATATATATATATATATATATATATATATATATATATATATATATAGAGAGAGAGAGAGAGAGAGAGAGAGAGAGAGAGAAGGATACTATGAGCTTTTATTAAAGATAATGTTATTACAAATATTTTACTTGCCGTATCTCTAGAAATTCCTACACACGTCGCATAGCAGGAAAACCATTTTGTTTCCGTTTAGTCAACAATATCAAATTACCTCTAATGACAGTATGACAATTTTATGGTCTTATGAATGTTCGAAACTGTCACAAACCATTATTTTACATTCCATTTCTAAAATATTTTTTCAAACTTCAGTTCTTAGTTTAATTTCTTAACTTGTACCCACATCAATTATGAAATCACCAGCAACAAGAAGAATGTCAAGGCTAGTAGTTTTAAATTAAGTTACAGAAGCAACCAAGAAATCAAACAAAATATTGTGCTGCCGCTAGAACATTTGATGTGATATGGATATTGTGAGATTGGAGAAAGAGTGAGGATAATTTGAATCATGGTGGATTTTCAATGAACGACAAATAAGCTTATCTAAATTTTATTATAGCTGTCATTATCGATACCATTAAAATTATTGAAAGATTAGAGAAAGATAAATGCTGCTGAGGATACAACCATAACCTGAATGTTTATATTTTGTCAAGGGCTTGCATACATAAAAGTTGATTTCATTGTTGATATGGAATATTTCCTCAAAAAGGCTATTTATCATGAACTTATGCAATAACAAAATATAAATATGGCTTGGTTACTTTGATTATCGGTTATCATACTGAGACCTAGGCTAGCATAACAATAAACACAACTTGGAATTTAAGGTGTGATCTTTTTATCGGTTGTATAAGACGACCCCCACAATTTTCAGGATGAGTTTTAGGATTTAAGTGTTGTCTTATATGCGAAATATACGGTACTTCTGTTTAAAAATAGATAGGATGAAATATATGAACCTACTGTAATTCATTGTGATCAGATTGATATAATTTTAGTGATTACTCTGAATAATTTGTAGACACCTTGTTTAATTATTCCTATTTTCAAACTCAAGAAATTAGCCCGGTGTTCACAGTCTTCTCTGGATTAGCCTGAACTAAATGAAAACAACACAACAAGGTAACAATGTTGTTAAAGTTTACGTCTGATTACTATTCAAAGCAGTCAACAGACAGTTGAAATGACTTCAAGAGGGAATGATAGCGAACAACATTCCTCCATACACAAACATAACACTAAGGTCACAGGCCAGATAAGTTTACAGTAAATACAGTATAGCCACAAAAAATTTGAATCACACTGATTTATCAGTTCAAAATGAAGTAAAGAAATTCAATTCATTTCAAGGTGACGAAATAGACGTTTTATTAGACACCAGAGAAGAGATGAACTGAAAAGCAGGAGATAAATGGTTGTGTTATCGACTAGTTAGTTGCCCTTAACTATCAGATGACATGGTAGTTTCTAGAGAGGGAGGCATTTTGCAGAAAGAATGGAAAATTTTAATATAAGGGTAAGGGTACCATCACAGATTATAACCTTTTATCAGAACTTTGATAATAGAATGTTATGAACTAGGATAATGCAATTCAGTTTCCATATAGTTATATAGTTGTGATGGGGATAAAATAATGCATAAATAACTACACATAATCACTGTAACATATCAATTTATCATTAAGTAAATTTTCGGTGGATTATGAAGCACTTGAACAGATTTAGGGAAAATTTTTGCAATTCCAAAGAATAAAAGCACTTACCATGATGCCATTACTCGTTCGTACACAGTCCCAAGATTTGTTAAGAACATCTTCTCCATTAGTTATTCCTTTCTTTTTGCTACTGCTTGGTGTTGATGGCACATTATATCGATTACTGCTTCCAAGCTATACAATAAGAAAAATTTTATATAAATTATGGGAATATGATTTTTAAAGTTACAATATACAATGAAAATGACTAAATAAGCAAAAGCTACTTTTATGAGACACAGTTAATCATAAAACCAGTTATACAATACATTTTAACAACTATATATGACTAAAATGTTCTATTTTCTTAAAACTAAGAAATTCAGGTACACCACAAAAACCCACAGCAAAACAGAAAAGAAACAGTATTGATATGTAATGTAGAACAGGACTCATTAGGAAACTGAATAAAATAATTTAAAATTAAGTAAAAAATTATCCTAATTCCTCTAGTGATGAAATCACTAATTCACTGTCACTATGAGATGAGAATTTTGTATAGAATTAATGGTTATGCATGAAAAAGAAATATATATATATCATATCTTGTCTTGCTCATACCAAACCAAATAAAAATGCATTTATGAATTTGGACTACAGATTAGTAACAGGGGCCTTTGAACCCATTCAGTATCCAAGAGTAACAGTGGGAAAACACCCAGCTACATTTGCACTGTACAGAATATGAGTATAAATATAAAAAAAATAAATATAAATATAAATATATATATACTGTATATATATATATATATATATATATATATATATATATATATATATATATATATATATATATATATATATATATAGAGGGGATTTTGACAAAGGAAAAATCTATTTCTGGGCAAGGAACCTGTGTCACCCCCCTCGAGTGACTTCCCGTTTTCTAAAAACACGTGACCTAAGCCTACCCTTTATGTAGGGAGCGGCGAAAGGCGTAGGGGGGGAGAGGACACCATGAGAGGGGAAGGCAGGCTCAAAATCAGGTGACCTCTGTGATCGGAGGGGTGGGTACCACCCTCCGAAACACAAAGGAAAGACCCGATGAGGCGCCAAGCATGTAGCTTCCTGCGAAGCACGCAAAAAACAGTATATAATAGCAGAAGCAAAAATATATAAATTCACTAAAATAAAAGACAATGAAATGCAATTAAATAGGCTAAATCAACAAACTGAGTAAATTAAGGGGAAAGGAACATGGCACAAAAGAAAATAAAAACAAAAACTTCCAAAAACCGGGTAGCTGCCGACTTGGAATGGAAAATAACATTCAAGCACAACATAAGTTTCCAAAATCGGGTAAAGTACCGACCAGGAAAGGCAGAGCGCAAACCGTGTTCCGACTCCCCGTAAAACACTCAAGAATACGTAAAATCTCGTATGAAAAGCTACCGACCAAAGCCGCATACGGCTCGGCCAAGCAGGTCAACAAACATTGTCCAAAAAACCTAAATAAAAAACGAAATCATGCCCAATTATAAAATAAATGTCCAGATCACAAAAAGGGACTGCAATTAGTATGAGGAACTAATTGAAAGTCCGACAATACAAGGAGATCACGAGGAAGCTACATCAAAAAGGCCGCGAACACACCCGTAAGGGAACGTGAACAAATGACTGAGAAAAAAACCAACTAGGTAATTGAATTAACGAGTGTCGCTACCTCGAAATCCTAAACAGACAATTATAATACTCAACTTGGGAGCAGGAATCTCCAAAACGTCGGATATCTTCAAAATCACAAAACAACACAGAGCAATGAAAAACACGTCTGAACCGTCGCTGGTGCTAAAGAGGAATGAAGGTAAAGGGGTGGGGAGGTGTAAGGGTGAGAGGAGGATAGTCGTAGTAAAGGCAGCAGTCGGGTGTTGTTCCAGGGGATGTTGTTGAAGGAGAGGTCTAACTGGTGAGGGACCTATGGTCGTGGTTCTATCACGCCCCAGTAACTATACCGACGCTCATTGAGTGAGCGAGCTGGGTTAATCCTGGCATTCCATGCATTCCTTTTTTCTCTGGTATATTTAGCAATATTTATGCCTTAGAAATGGTGCTTTAAGGAGCATTTCACGGAGCGACACAGGTCAAGCCCAGAAATGTATACTGTATATAATTATATATATATATATATACAATCATATATATATATATATATATATATACACAGTATATATATATATATATATATATATATATATATATATATATATATATATATATATATATATACATATATATATATATATATATATATATATATATATATATATATATATATATATATATATATACATATATATACATATATATACATATATATATATATATATATATATATAACTATATATATACATATATAACTATATATATACATATATAACTACAGTATATATAAACATATATAACTATATATATACATACATATATAACTACAGTATATATATACATATATAACTATATATATACATATATATATAACTATATACAGTAGGGTCCCGAATTAAGCGTGTTCGAATTACACGATTCCCCTTTTCCACGATCGCTATTTTTCAAAAATAAATTTTCTGTATCCACGAGGCTGTTCAAAGTTCGCGAGTCAAGCACTACAAAATGTATCAAATCTATAGTCTTATTAAGTATATTGGTAGCCCTAAATACGGTGATTTATAATAAATGTTACAAAACAATATTAACATTACATTTCATTAACATAATTTCATAATGAATAGCCTATTTAAGGATAAAATTCCACATCAACAATGAAATCAACTGTTAACTGTGCGAGTCCAGCTGACAAAATGTAAACAGAAATGTGGTTACGTTCTCGGCAATCTTTATCTTTCTCCAACCTTACGATAATTGTAATGGTAGTGTTAATGATGGTATATTAAAGCATTATTTTTGTTTAGTACAGTATATTTAAAAGCCTTATTTTTCCCTCTGGGCGTTCAAGGTTTTCACGAGTAGACTGGGTTCGTTTATCGGCAGTGAATAGCCTAAACTTCGGTAACGAGTCGTCAATATTTTGTCATATTTTAAACAGTATACATTTGATTTGCAAACATTGGTTTTGTAGAGTAGACGGTAAAATAAAATCTAGAGAGAGAGAGAGAGAGAGAGAGAGAGAGAGAGAGAGAGAGAGAGAGATTTGATGGCAGAAATCTCTCTCTCTCTCTCTCTCTCTCTCTCTCTCTCTCTCTCTCTCTCTCTCTCTCTCTCTCTCTCTCTCTCTCTCTCTCTCTCTCTCTCTAGATTTTATTTTACCGTCTACTCTACAAAACCAATGTTTGCAAATCAAATGTATACTGTTTAAAATATGACAAAATATTGACGACTCGTTACCGAAGTTTAGGCTATTCACTGCCGATAAACGATAACAAACCCTTTAATGCAAACTAACTGTATCCTTTGATATTCCTCTATATTTATCACGAATTCCTTCTATACCTCCTCAGACACTCTTATTTCAAATATCTAAATTATTCTTATCACAACTAACACCATCTAGTCATTTTCATTCCATTATATCTATTATTCCTCTGGATCTTATTCCCTTTCCTTATTCTGTTTATTCGATGGGATTCGTTTTTCCCTTTACCGTCTTTCAGAATCTATTTTTAGCCACTGGCAACCAAATCCCCCCTTCCCCCGTCTCCTACCGTCTCCCCTGCGAGTCCACCCAGCCTATCTCAACACTTCCCCCACCTTCATCCTCCCCTGTTCTAGGTCTGTAACCTTCTGCGTCATAATATCTCTCTCTCTCTCTCTCTCTCTCTCTCTCTCTCTCTCTCTCTCTCTCTCTCTCTCTCGTTATACAATACTTACAAATAGATGAAGAAACCAAAATCGGTTTTCTTGAAGTGTCAATTAAATACAAAACGAAAAAATTATACCGTGTATACATCCATTTCAATCATAGCTTAAAATACGGTAACCGATTTCGTCCGCAAACCACTATTTTTTAGGAAACACCATTCTATTCCAGAAAATTTTTACTCTTTAAATGTCAATTGCGCTATAATAAAACATGTACTTATGTTGTAAAATTTCGGGTGTGTTTTAAAAATCGAGTATTGCTGACTTATTTTTGTTTTACTTTTGGCTGTGATCACATCAGCTGATGTCTAGCTTCCGCGCGAATACAATAACAAAGAATTGTTTACACCATTTCTTAACTTATTCAAACCATCTATACAGTTAATATTACATAAACACCAATGTGTTATAACCTATCATATTTATTGTTTAGTACTTTAAAACCATCTCTCTCTCTCTCTCTCTCATCGAACGTTATAGCGGTAACCTAATTGTTCGGTGACTTTAAAAATAGGCCTAGTTCTTTCTTCTTTACCTTTTTTGCATATGGATCCATAATTGAGGTGGGTACAAGTTGACTTATAACTGAAGTTAGGAAAAGTATTTTGGATATGGAAAGGACAATTATCTTTCGTAACAGTTTAGAATTATCGTAAGTTATCACTCTGTCATTAGCGGCAGTTTGCTATTGTGGATTAAACGCATAAGGAAAAAAAAATTTCCAGCTTTGCTACGAATTTAGGAATTTATATGGATACGGTAAGTAAAATATTTGTAATAACATAGTTTACTAAATGTTTGTAATATCATTAGTTATGACTTAGATAATGTGTGTTTAATGCATTCGTTTGTTTATTATGATCGAAGATGGAGCATAAACAAATGGAAGGTTTCCGTTTCAGGTGGCATCATAAAGAAAAACATTTCATAAATGGCATTCATTTCATTTATTTGAAAGTTCTAATAAAAAATAATTAGAACATTGGTAATAACAAATTCAACATATAATCTATACTTGGTAAAATTGCTGTCAATTCAAAAACACATGTATAAATGCGTCTGTTTCTTCGTTGTGATCAGAGTTAAACGTAAACAAAACATTGGTTGTCGTTTTCTATTCTGCTTTTTAGCGTGTTTAGGAAACGCATGATATAAAATCGCCTTTATTTTGATAATTCTGGATTTTCAATCATACAACAAGCTAGTCTATAGTGATGGTTTTGCTATTCACCAGTTGTATTATACAATAGATATGACAAACATTAAAATTTGTCTGTATTTTGGGTTGTGTTGTAACGGGAAATATATGGTGTTTACACCTATCCTGGTTATAATTTTAACCATTTTTCAAGTTATTAGAACTTTAAAGTATATTAAATGTTTTATTTATTTACAAAAACAATCTGATATTATAAAGAAATACAGTATAGTACAAAGAAAGTATTGGAAATGGGTAGTAAACACATTTGAATAGGCAAATTGCTGGTTGCCATGGCCACAATGGAATTATTTCTGTTAGTTGTGTGTTTCGAAATTCGCGATTTTCCATTTACACGAGGTCATTAATCGACCAAATTCTCGCATAATTCGGGACCCTACTGTATATACATATATAACTATAGTAGTTCACGGTAAGTACTCCGTGTTGGAACAAATCACAAATTTTAATTAATTTGTATTTTTCCTAACAGTACTTACCTCGAACTACTTTCGGGTTATGGCCCGCCCATCCTGCTCCGAGTGCCTTACAGGACTTCGTAAAACCTATCTGTCAAAAACTTACTGGAGCTCGAGACCTGAGCAAGCATGCTCTCTGACCCCGGGTCACCTCATGGCGCGTATCACTCCGCCAGAGGTTACCCCGCATGAAAAACGGGAGTAGGGTAAACTACACAAAATTCTGGTCGGTTGGGAGATCCCAGATACTCCTAGGAAAGTAGTTGGAGGTAAGTACTCCGTGTTGGAACAAACTCATTTTCAGGATAAATCGTCCTGGCGTTGCAAAACCGAATGTCAGAAGCAAAAATGCTATGCAGTTGGGAGTTGTACTAAGTCACCTTATTCAGTGGTATGAATGTATAACTCCGGCCCCCTTAAGTAGTTCATATGAACCACCAGGTGCAGTTTCTGCACAGCAATATGAGTACAATAAGGTTGTCAGAAGGGGAGGGATATCACAAATTTTAGGTAATTTGTATTTTTCCTAACAGTACTTACCTCGAACTACTTTCTTAGGAGTATCTGGGATCTCCTCCCTAACCGACCAAGATTTTTGCGTAGTTCCCCCTATCTCCGTTTTCTCTTGTCGGGTCCCTCCGTGGCGGATGGATACTCGCCCTGAGGCGACCTGGGGTCAGCGCACGAGTGTGTGCTGCTAGGTCTGTCGCCAGTAAGCATCTGGTCGCGGCGTAGATAACATCTCGCCGCTCTCTCTCACATCCCGTCCGACCCACCATTGTGTTCCACGTGCTCCCTTTGTGCTTTCCCTCCCTCTGTGCCATCCCCATTAACATCCTTTCCTTGTGTTACTTGTGATGCTTGTGTATTCGTGTATTCCCGTATGGAATCCCAGCGTCGTTGTCCCGGGTCCAAGGCCGGTAAGTCTTGCGGAGCTTGGCTTTCTAAGGCCGATGTCGATCCGCACACGTTGTGCTCCTCGTGTAGAGGCAGAGTGTACTCGCCTGCCTCCACGTGTCCGGAGTGTGCGTCCTGGCCAGAGTTGCAGTGGGCCTTGTATGCAACAAAGAAGAAAAAGGCGTCGAAGCGGTCTCCTAGGAAGCCGGGTATCAGCTCGCCCTTGACGTCGCCTGCAGCTCCTTCGGAGAGAGGTTCTCCTTCCCCTTCCCCTACCCAAAGTAGGGGACGAGGTAAGTCCGTTGCAGGGAAACGGCCCATTGCGGTTCCCCATGAGTCTGATGTAATTGATGCTAATTGTATTGTGTCTACGCAGACGGGTGGCGAGTCTGCTAGTGTGGCAGATGTGTATTCCGTAGATGAGGTTCTGGTGCCAGCAGGACCCGTCTCGAGTGAAGACCCGGTGTAGGAGAAGTCAGGAACAGCTCCTTTCCCCCCCCCCCCCCACCCCTCGTGGCAGTGCTTTTCAGGAACAGCAGTTTCCGGGGACGGGCTAGACAAAGAAAGGCAGGCCACGTGCTCTTCAGACCCCGATTCCATTCTGTGGACAGCGCCAAGGACGCCCTTCAGGTCACCCATACGGCAAGAGGAGGAGTTTTCGGGATGGTTTGCCTCTCGAGGGGCACTACGCAAGCCCCCGGCGCCTTAGGATTCTCTACTGCCGGACTTCACGCAACCCGTCACCCAGGCAGCACAATCATAAGCCCCTAGGTTGGTAGCAGAAGACACAGAAGACTCAGATAGCTCCTCTTCCTCTTCATCTACCTCGGACGATCCCTCGTCCTACAGTTCGTCATCGTCGGAGGACTCCAGCGGCCGGGAGACGAGGAGGAGGAGAAAGAGTTCTAAGAGGAGGAAGTCGAGCTCATACGCAGGCCCTTCGAGGAAGAAGCCCAAGGTTACGAGGAGGAAGAACAAGAAGAGGAATTCTTCCAAGAGGAAGTGGGTTAAAGTGGCTTTTCCCCCTTACGGGTCGAAAAGGGCTCTTGCCGCTCCAGTGCCTGCTTCCGCGCCCTTGCCCAGTATCTCTTCAGCTCCGTCCACCCGTCGGATGCAGCCGTTGGCACACTTCAATTTTCCCTTGCCTTTGCCTGGCAAGTCACAGGCTCCATTCGTTCAGTGGAGGTAGCCGCTGGCTCGGCCCGGCAGCATGGCGCCCACGCCCATAGTCTCACCGGCTCCATCCAGGCATCGGATGCAGCCGCAGGCACAAGAGGACTGTTACTCTCCACGGATTTCCCCTGGAGGAGGTAGACCCATGATGGATACCTCCGCCCCAGCGGCTCCATCCGTGATGGAGGCAGCCGCTCCGTCGAGCCGGCCGGAGGAAAAGGATACAGCCGCCCCCACAGATCCATCCGTGATCAAGACTACAGCTGACACGGAAGATCAAGTGGTAGATGGCTTACTGGACACTGGCGAATGTTCCCCCAATGAAGTGCCCTCCTATAGGAAGGTCCTGGCACTGACCCGGCACAACCACAGGCTAGACGAGCCTATATCATCATCAGAGCAGGCTTGGCTTTCGGGTTTGAGAATTATGGTAGACAATCCAATTCAACAGAAACCATCCTTGACCCTACCCACGCGCCTCTAGGGTTCCGCAGTGGGACATGGCCAAGGTTCTCAAGGTTTTGACAAGGCCTCCCTTCGAACCCCTTAAGGATATCCTGGATAAATACCTCACTCTCAAGACAGTGTTCTTACTAGCTCTAGCCTCAGCCAAGCGTGTGAGTGAGCTCCACGGCTTGTCCTTCAAGGTCTCGCACTCGAAAGGATGGAAGGACCTGTCCTTTAAGCTTCTGCCTGAATTTGTGGCCAAAACCCAGAACTCAGCAGTTGCGGATCCAAGGTTCGAGGAGTTCTCGGTTCCGGCAATCCGGAAGACTTGCTCCTGTGCCCAGTGAGAA
Source organism: Palaemon carinicauda (assembly GCF_036898095.1). NCBI lineage: Eukaryota > Metazoa > Arthropoda > Malacostraca > Decapoda > Palaemonidae > Palaemon > Palaemon carinicauda. Next base: position 264,661,902 of record NC_090725.1, on the reverse strand, counting down.
CAGTCACGAAATACCTTAGTAGAACAGCCAGTCTCAGGCCAGCCATCTAAAGTCTGTTTGCCTCTTCAGGCCCAGTAAAGAGGGCAGTGTCTAAGAACACGATCTCTTTCTGGCTTCGGCAAGTCATCAAGAGAGCTTACGACAGTGAGGGGTCTGCGGTCCCTGGTACCCCACGACCCCATGATATTAGGGGCCTTAGCACTTCTCTGGCATTTGATAGTAACATGGCAGTGGGCCAAATCATGCGAGCAGGTACATGGTCCAGGCAGTCCACCTTTACGGCTCACTACCTGAAAGAATGTACGAGGAAATCCCTGGACACTTTCTCCATTGGTCCAGTGATTTCCGCCATGCAACAAGTTTAAAGCTAAAAGCCCCGGGTAGCCAGAGGGAAGTAATCGCAAGCGACACAAGTTTCCTCCTTACTCCCCCTTTTCCTTGCTACCCTTTTTCCCTTTCCTTTCCTCCTCCCAAGTGGGATATAGAGATTAAGAAACAAACTTTCTGTTGAGAGGCTTGCATTTCATTGATATTAGCTATATAACTTGAAGGTAAACTACATCAAAATAAAATGCACTGCTAATACATCTGTCTGTATTTCATGAGTGTTCCAGCAGTCGTGACATTTGTGACATCACAATCAATGAGGTTCCCTACTTATGGGTAACTTAACTCTTGACTACACTGGGATTTAAAGCTTAGACAAAGATGTTTGAACTCAAGCTTAGAAAAAGTTCAACTTAAACATACAAATACTTCTAGGGTAAACAACGATTCCAGGAAGAATTTTGTTATATATCAAGCAAAATTGATTGAAGGTAGCTTTACAAAAATCATACATTGCATATACTGTATTGTAAATTAGATACATAAGAATATCTAGAAAAAAATAGAAAAAAATTCAAAATAATAGTCAGACACATACTTACCCTATTAATAGGAGCACAAAGGCAGTTGATAAGAACATTCAGTGCTGCCTTCTGAACTTCAGGGGATGTTGTCACAGACTGCGCATTCTCATGAATGCAAGCTACGAGTATGGCATACCCAGGTACCTCCTGCACAAAACATTAAAAAAACAAATACTATATGAGAATTGGAATGAACATCATTACTCTTACTACATTTGAACTACCAATTTACCGTTCTATTTCCTATTATTCTGGTATATTCAACATATGGACTACATATTAGTTGTAACACCTCTATGGGAATAAATGTGTGATGTACATAAGTCTCATACTTTGACTTGGCCAATATGATTAACAGATATATAAAATATGTCCTTATTATACTAACACTGTTGTATATTAAGAAATTTAAAATACAAACTTACATTAATAATTCAGAGAATTTACCTATATGGGAGAGTAGGTAAAGATATAAAGTATGTCCTCAACATATGAATGTGATGTGTTCAAAGAGTGAGTGACTAAGTTGAAAAGTTTTTTATCTACATAATTAACTTGGAAATTCAACTTATAAACCTCGATGCCCCAATCTCCATTTTTTCAATCAGCTGGTTTGTCTAACTCAAGTGATCTAGCCTACATATGAATCAGGTTTTCACACAGTGACTTAATTATAAGAATATATTTTTAAAAAGTTTAATCATTGTTTATAAACTGCACACATAGGTTCTTATCACAAAAGGTTCTTGGGTCACATGTTCTTACCTTGGGAATTTACTGCTCACAGCCTACCCTATACTAATAATTTCAAATAGATGCCTGTACTATAGAGAAAAACTATAAAAATGAATTGATTGCACTCAAGCAAGAAATGTTCTACAAAGTTTTGTGAAAATAATGAATTAAGCTGAATATGCTACATCATCATCATCATCATCTCCTACGCCTATTGAGTCGTCTCTATCTTGAGCTTTCAAATAAATACTTTTTTTAATCATCTCTTACTTCACCCTTCATAGTCCTCAGTCATGTAGGCCTGGGTCTTCCAGCTTTTCTTGCACCTTGTGGAACCCAGTTAAAAGTTTGGTGAAATAATCTCTCTTGGGGAGTGCGAAAAGCATGTTCAAACCATCTCCATCTACCCCTCACCATGATCTCATCCCCATATGGCACTTGAGTAATCTCTCTCAAAGCTTTATTTCTAATCTTGTCCTGCCATTTAACTCTAAATATCCTTCTGAGAGCTTTGTTCTCAAATCTACTAAATCTGTTGGATATTGTTTCATTGCCATACCACGACTCATGTCCATACAGTAACACCATTCTCAGTAAACTGATATATAGTCTGATTTTTATATGTAATTTCAGGCGATTTGATTTCCTAATTTACTTATCCTAGCCATTGTCTGATTTGCCTTTTTTAATCTTTCATTAAACTCCAATTCTAAAGACCCTGTATTAAAGATTATAATTCCTAAACTTTTAAATGATTCCACCTCATTAATCCTTTCTCCTTCCAATATTTCTTCTTCCATTGCATATCATGTTCTCATCATATCTGTCTTCCATTTATTTTGAGCTCAACCTCATGTGATATTTCATTCATTTTGGTAAGCCAGTTTTGCAAGTTCTGTGGCGTTAGGCTAATAAGGACACCGTCATCAGCATACTCTAGGTTCACTAATTTCCTGTTACCAATCTAGTCCAATTCTTTTCTGCTATTCCCAACTGTTCTATGCAATACAAAATTCATGAGGACGATAAACAACATAGATGACTACACATTCCCTTGGAGTACTCCACTGATCACTGGAAATCTATTTGATAGGACTCCACTAACATTAACTATGCACTTGCTATGCTCATGAACAAACTTAATTAAATTTACATATTTAAGAAGAACTCCATAACAACGCAGGACTCTCCACAAAATTGACCGGTGCACACCATCGAAGGCTATTTCATAGTCCACATATGACATCAAAAGTTAATTTCTATATTCTACACACTGCTGTACATGTCTTAAAATGAAAAGTAGGTTAGTACAACTTCTACCTTTTCAAAACTCTGCTTGTTCATGTCTCAATTTTATATCAATCTTTCTATGTAGTCTCTTTAGAATGAGCATAATATATATTTGCATGACAATTGATGCAAGTGTGATGCCTCTGTAATCATTGCAATCAGTCATATCTTTTTTTTCTTTTTGCCATTTTCACCAACACTCCTAGCTCCCTTTCATCATGTTTTGCCTCTTCATGCCACATTCTACAAAATAATCTTGTAAGTATTCTGGGGATCCCTTCATTTATTATAAGTGAAAAAGCAGGATGCTATAAGCCCAAGGGCCCCAACAGGGAAAACAGCCCAGCTGGGAAAGGAAACAAGGAAAATTAAAATATTCGAAGAACAATAACAAATTAAAATAAAGATTTCCAAAATAAACTATAACAGCTTCAACAAAACAAGAAGAGAAATTAAATTAGATAGAATAGTGTGCCCGAGTGTACCCTCAAGCAAGAGAACTCTAACCCTAGACAGTGGAAGACCATGGTACAGAGGCTATGGCACTACCGAAGACTAGAGAACAATGGTTTGATTTTGGAGTGTCCTTCTAGAAGAACTGCTTACCATAGCTAAAGAGTCTCTTCTACCCTTTTCAAGAGGAAAGTAGCCACTGAACAATCACATTGCAGTAGTTAACCCCTTGGGTGAAGAATTGTTCGGTAATCTCAGTGTTGTCAGGTGTATGAGGACAGAGGAGAATCTGTAAAGAATAGGTCAGACTATTCGGTGTATGTGTAGGCAAAGTAAAAATGAACCGTAACCACAGAGAAGAAGCCAATGAAGTACTGTCTGTCCAGTCAAAGGACCCCATAACTCTCAAGCGGTAGTATCACCCAAAATCATCAGGGGCTTTCCATCTCTTTTGAATTTTTTTATGATAGCTTCGACTTCAACCACACAGAATTAATTCATGGGTACATCAAGGTCTTTCTCAGCTTCAGGTATATCAATCAAATTATTCCTCAGGTATATCAATCAAATTATTCCCTTCATATCTCCTATTTGTGACATCACTAGTGTTCCATCCAACATTGCCTTGCTACATTTCATTATAATTCCATAAAAAAAAACTTTCCTAACCCTAAAGAATAACTGGAATCACATTTAACTTTACCATGAACTAGCATAATTCTTTATTCATTTTATACTACACAGTACTGTCTACAACTACCTGGGGTTCACTTTACTAAACTCTTCTATAACTTTATCAATATCAAGATGAAGAGCAAAGGCCTCAACAATGATAATTTATGGACTTATCTTTTATATAATCTCTTGTGATATCACTGTTACTGCCTTCACTCCAAATGTATTATCATGGTAGGGTAACATCACTCGGTTAATGGGTCGCCATAACAACCATTTCATTACTTGTCTTAATGCTACATCAAATGCAATTTCCCAGAACAGTATGCAAATATGTGGTAATTCCTTCTTCTCTACATAGTGCTTTTCCTGTAATTTCCTCATGATAAACAATGCTTCTCTCAATCTTTCTGGCATGAGATCAAAGTGATAATTATCAATTTTACATAAGTTCAAGAAGTCATTACTTTGTAATTTCAATACTGCAGTAGGCACCCCCATTTACCTATGTAAACCATGTGTATGATAATTTTCTCTCTTTTAGTTTTATCCCTTCCTTACGTTTCCATATAAAGGATCTACTGCTAGTTCTATTAACTCACTTTTTATGATGGATGGTAATTGGATTTTTCCATTTTTCTCTACTAGGGTCATATTTATCCTTCAGCTTCCATGTTCTCAATTGGTCCCATTCTGTTTATTCAAGCAGGTCTTCAATATTTTCTTTATTTGAAGCTTCAATTTCTCCACATTTATATTTCATCTAGTTTGACCCTCTAGTATCTTTTCTGTACTTTCTAAGCTACTTCCATCTTCTAAATATATTCTTTTTCATTCTGCTGTGATGGGATGCTGATTCCATCATGTTACCCACACAATTCTGTAGCCTTTTGTATTCCTTCTTTTAATGGTTTCCATAACTAGCAATTTGATGCTTTATTTAGTGAAACTTTTATTCATAATCCTTTTGAAGTTTTCCATTTTAATCTATATACAGGTATTTTAATTCTTCTAATTGGGTTTTATCATTACTCTTCTACCTTACACTACTAAATTAGCATACATTAGTCTATGTTGTGTTATGGAAGCCTCTCCCACTATCGCTTTACAATTCCTATTTCTAATGTTGTACATTATTTTCATTTTCATCAAATCAATGTGTTTCAGGTTTTCAAACGCTTTTTGGGCTTTTAAATCAATGCATTCAGCAATTTTCATTCTTGGCAGTTTTGGCTCCCTGATATGCTATACCTACAGTACCAAACACATTCTTCTCTGTCTGTTCCCAAGTGCCCAATTAAAATTTCTTCTATCATTAGGTTACCTCTTATGGAAATACTGTCACAGCATCCGATAGTTTTCTAAAAAATCCTGATCATCCTGATTTTAAGGCACAGCCTGTAAACATATGCATTGTCCTGTTCCCCAACAACAACCAGCAGAAAATTACCTGTGGATCAAGTGTCTGCAGCAAATCATCACCAGCAGGAATAGTCAACTTGTCACAAAGGGCTGCTTGTATGGATGGCATTACACTGATGACGTAAAGGATATCCAGAGCAAAAACAGCAGTTTCTGTCCTATTGAACACAAAAACTTAAGGTACCAACAAGATCATAGTGCAGATAGTTTAAATTTCACATAATCATAGGACAGATAGTCTAAACTTCATATACAGGGAGCATATTCAAGATTAAAAATCAAAATCTTTTAAACTATCATGACAAAAATTTCTATGTCATAGAGTACCCATAGAAAATTATAAACAACTGTAAGTATGCAGAAATTTCTCAAATCTCATGACTCAAAATGGCAGTAATAAATGATAATCAAATCTCTCGCAAATGGGAAGTAATCAACAAATATGAAATCTATTAAAGATGGGAAATAATAACGATAAAATCTCTTAAAATCTTGCACTCACTTACAGTACTTATTCGTGAGTTTTACACCAACATATTTGACCTTACAATTCCATGACAGCACTTTTTCATTCAAATTTTCAACCATGCCAAAAAATTTATAAGGGCATCTGAAATTAGTCAATCTATAAATCAAATCTTTCAATAGGCAATTTTGTTCAGACAAGTACATACCAAATCTTACTCAAAGATGCAAAGCAGCTTTCATAAGAACAGCAATTATCATAATTAAACAAGAACAAGTTACACTGCTATCAGGGGAGTTTTTATTTACCCTTACAAATTTTGATGACTTTACCATTTATAACCTAAATGTTGGTGACCTGTGGCTATAAGACATTTATGGAATCTCAAGTCTGGGTCACAGTGACCACTGTTTATCTCATGAAGGTCATGTATCAAAGGTTTCTTAGACACTTCCTACTGCCAAGTTCACTACCCAAGGATTTCACTGTGCGGATCTTTTTAAAACTCCTATTTACAAATATTTTGCTGTCATTGTTTGAACATTCATGCATCAATCAACAAGGTTCAAAGTTATCAAGAAGCCTAAGCAGTTTACTTTGTTCAATAGTAACAGTACTAATTCAGAACATAGGATCAGCCACATCATGGTGTTTGGATTGGATTTATGAATTTATGCCATAAGGCCTGACACTAAGGCTTGGGAGGCCATTCAGCACCCATGTGAAACTGGGAGAAAACCCCAACAATTGCTTTATGAAGTAAAAGTTATTAGAGGATAGAGAACAAGATTTAAGAGAGCAGGAATGGATATACAATAAATGCAAAGACCTCTTACTTAGGTATTACCTAAAGTGAACCATATGAGGTGCACTGATGGCACTAATACCCTATGGGAAAGAAAAGTGTTTGAGTTATTGCTGAACCCATTACAAAAACAATTAAAACATAATATATTCTCAAGATCCTTAGCAATGTACCAGTGAACCTGACTTTAGCTTTAATGACCATGCACTCGAAACAAATTTCACAAATTCAAGTAATATCACAAATTTTTAAGTAATTTGTATTTTTCCTAACATACTTACCTAGAACTACCTTCTTAGGAGTTACTGGCTAACTCTACCTAACCGACCAGCTTTTTGTATAGTTTATCTCCCTCTTCTCGTTTTCTACGGGGTCAACCTCTGGCAGTGTGGTACATGCCCGAGGCGACCCCGGGGTCAGCCAGCGTGATATCTCAGGTCGACTCTCCAGTAAGTTTCGTTGGAATAGGTATTACTAGATCCTGCAGGTTCTCGGGGAAGGATGGGAGGGCCATAACCCGAAGGTAGTTCTAGGTAAGTATGTTAGGAAAAATAAAAATTACTTAAAAATTTGTGACTTGTTCCAACACGGTTACTTACCTAGAACTACCTTCTTAGGAGACTTACACTTTAGGAGGTGGGAGTGTCCTGCAGGAATCAGGATTCGACGGGGAGGCACGCGCGAGAGGGAACCTCTAAGGAGGTCTTGATTCTAAGACCACTTGAAAACTGCACGAAAAGTAGGGGAAAACTATCCAAAAAACTCACTGTGTCTAAATGTCTTACCTTTTTCAAAACCAATTTCTTGAAGGTTATACCTTTCCGTGATTAAGGTCTTCTCCTCATCTTCCTGGCCCGTTCGATCCGGGGAAGGAAGGAAAAAGTGGAGGGGGGGTAAGGTTAAGGAAGGAACTAGTGTCTCATGGCATTAACACCCCCGGTTACCCTGTGGCTATGACCTTAGATCTCTTGAAGGGCCGACACGACCGGGCCAATAGAAAACTTGTCCAAGGATTTTCTCGTACAATCTTTTAGATAATGTTCCGTGAAGGTGGACTGTCTAGACCAGGTCCCAGCCTTCAGGATCTTACCCACAGCCATGTTCTTCTCGAAAGCCAGAGAGGTGCTCAGAGCCCTGATATCATGAGGTCTCTGTTTTCCAGGTAGAGGGGTCCCAGAAGCCTCGTAGGTTCTCTTTATCACTTGTCTCAGCCAAAAAGAGATGGAATTTTTCGGGACTGGTTTCTTCACTCGTCCTGTTGAGATGAATAAATTTTTGATCTGAGGGCGGCAATCTTCCGTCCTCTCCAGGTATTTTCTTATAGTTTGTACGGGACATAAGAGGAGATCCTTAGGGTTGCCGGATCGAGGGATGGCTGGCATCGAAAAACCCTCGAACCGAGGATCCCAACACGCTGGGTTCTGCGTTTTCGCCACAAAATTAGGGACTAACCTAAAGACAACTTCCCTCCACCCTTTGGAGTGTGAGACCTCGTAAGAGAGGCCGTATAATTCGCTAACTCTTTTCGCCGAGGCCAGGGCTAAAAGAAAAGCTGTTTTAAGGGTGAGTTCTCTGTCTAAAATGTTCCTGAGAGGTTCGAAGGGCGGTTCTGACAGAACTTTGAGGACTCTTGCCATGTCCCACTGCGGAACCCGTACCTCCTGGGGGGGACATGATTGCTCAAAACTATGAATGAGCATCGAGATGTGCCTCGAGGCTCCCAAGTCAATGCCTCTAAGGAGGAAGACTTGACCTAGGCTGCTCGAACTCCTTTGATGGCCGGGATGGACGAACCCACGTCGTCTCTCAGGTACACCAGAAAGTCTGCAATGTCCTGGATCGACGCCCCTAAGGGCCTGATGTTTTTGGATGCACACCACTTCAGGAAGACTGCCCACTTCGCCTGGTAGACAACTGCCGAGGAACGCCGTAGATACCCAGACATCCTTGTCGCGGTTCTCGATGAGTATCCTTCTTTCTTCAGGAGCTTCTCGATAACCTCCACGCGTGAAGGCGGAGGGATCGAGGGTTTTCGTGCCACCTGTGAAAGTGAGGTTGTCGCAGGTGGTCTGGCCTGTCCGGAAGTGGCCAAGGAGGACGAAGAGCTAATTCCTTTAGGTCTGCGAACCTGTCTCTCTCCGGCCACCAGGGCACTACTAAAGTCATCGACAGGTTGGACGACCTTCTCACTCTGTTCAGCACTTGCCTGATCAAACTGAAGGGAGGGAAGGCGTACACATCGAGACCGTCCCAGGGATGTTGGAAGGCGTCCTCGAACGCTGCTGACGGATCTGGGATTGGAGAACAGAACACAGGGAGTTGGGCATTCAGACGTGTGGCGAACAAGTCTATCACTGGGGAGCCCCACAGTAGGATGACTGCTCGAGCTACCTCCGGGTGTAGGGTCCACTCCGAACCTATCACCTGACCTGCCCTGCTGAGGCCGTCGGCCATCACGTTCCTCTTTCCTGGAATGAACCTTGCCGTCAGTTCCAACCCTTCTTCTGTGGCCCACTCCAACAGTTCCGTGGCTAGGGCGCAGAGGACCTTTGACTTCATGCCTCCCTGCTTCTTTACATACGCCACTACTGTGGCGTTGTGGCACATTAACGCCACAGTGTTCCCTCGCAGTAAGTGTACGAACTGTCGACACGCCCTTAGAACTGCTATCATCTCCAGGATGTTTATATGGAGAGACGCCTCCTCGCTGGACCACAGCCCTTTTGCTGATTTTCCCAGCAGGTGCGCTCCCCAGCCCTCCTTCGATGCGTCCGTGAACAACAGCATCTCCGGGGGGTCTTAGGCGAAGGGCATTCCCTTCTCCGTGTTTGACCTGATGCTCCACCAAAGAAGGGTCTCTCTCGTCTTCAGGAGGACTGGCACTACATTGTGGGGTTCCTTGCCTTGGACCCACGACTCCTTTAGATTCCACTGTACCGGGCGGAGCCTGAGCCTCCCTTGCGGTACTAATTTTTCCAGGGAAACCAGGTGACCCAGTATCTTCTGCCAGTCCTTGGCCCTCCTGGGTTGTCCCGTCAGGAAGGGTTGAAGGATACGTTCCAGGTTGGCCAACCTTTCTTCTGAGGGGAAGGCCCTTACTAACTGGGTGTCCAGGACCATCCCCAAGTAAGTCATCCTGGTGCTGGGGACTAGCTGGGACTTCCCTAGGTTGACCGTGATCCCTAACACCTTGCAGAGGTTGAGCAACATATCGCCTTGCTCCTTCAGTTGTTCCCTTGAGGCAGAAAGCAACAACCAGTCGTCCAGGTACCTGAGTAGTCTAATTCCTTTCTCGTGTGCCCACGCCGAGATCGAGGCGAACACTCTCGTGAACACTTGCGGGGCCGTCGAGAGGCCGAAGCACAGGGTCTTGAACTGCAGGACCCTGGACTCCCACTTGATCCTGAGGAACTTCCTGCTGGAGGGGTGTACAGGGATTTGAAAGTAGGCATCCTTGAGGTCGAGAGACATGAGGAAATCCCCCTCCCTCAAGGCTGCGATCACTGTCTTGGGGGTATCCATCTTGAATTCCGTCTTTGAGACGAACTTGTTGAGGGCTGAGAGATCTATGACTGGCCTCCACCCTCCTGTTGATTTTTCCACCAGGAAGAGCCTGCTGAAGAAACCTAGGCCGGGGTTCTCCACTGTCTCCAAAGCTCCCTTGTTGATCATGGTCGCTACTTCCTCTTGTAGCGCCAACCTCTTCAAGGGGTCCTTTGGAACCAGCCAATTGGCCCTCTGGGCTGGGATGAGAGGGGGAGGCTCTTCCAGGAACGGGAGTCTGTAGTCCTCCTTCAGGACCGTCACCGTCCAGGGATCCACACCAAGATCCCGCCATGCTTGCCAAAAATGTCTGAGGTATCCCCCTACTAGGGGCTCCTGCGGGAGTAGGGGGCCTCTCCTCCTACCTTCTTCTGGAGGAGCGGCCAGATCTACCTCTCCTAGCGTTACCATAGGAGGGTCTGTAGGCTGACTGAGGGCCTGCCGTGGTCCTACGGGTGGGCTGTTGCGAGGCTTGAAGCCAAGGGGCTGAAGGAAGTTCTCTTCTGGGAAGCAAGGGTGTGGTCTGTGAGGAGTGAGGGACGTCCGTTGGAGCTCTCCTAAACGTGGTCTTCCTCATAGGCGGGGGCCTAGGATCCGTCTCTCTCACTTTCCTCACCTTCTCCACAGTATCCTCTACCAACTTGATGGGGAAAATGTCATTCCCCCACACGGAGGAATTTCTCAGTCTCCTTGCTTCCCTGTCAGGCAACTTCCGCATTAGTTTGCTCAAAACAGTATCTCTTTTTCTCAGGACCCAGTTCGAAGCTACCGTCAAGAGACTGGGACGATAAGAATTTGAAAGCCTTGCCCCCAGAACTAACAAGGTCCCGCAGCATGGCCTGATTTTCTGGAAGGGAGAGGTCGTGTGATGCCTGAAACCCCACCAAAGCGCACGACCACCAATCCAACCAGGAGGACACGTAGACCAGGTCCTGAGCCATGTCCTCCATCATAGATGCTTCCGTCGGGGAAAAGCACACGGGGGCAGTGGATGCCCTGTCTTCCGACGTTCCCTGGTTCAGCGCGGACACCGCTGCTTCCACCGCACGGGGACCGCCGCGATGCCCTTCGGGAACGTAAAAACGTTTCTGCGATTTTAGGCCTGGCAGAAGTTTGGAGGAACTCTGACTTCTGGGGGCCTCTGCTAGTCCTGCCAAGTATCCATCGATCTGTTCCATCCCCAGCTTTACGTCTTGAGCGAGAGGGAGACCCAGAGATGGCTTTTGTTGTACCGGACTGTCGATCATCCTGGACAGTCCGGAAAGTACTGCCTTTGCAGCTGAGGGCTTGGGCTCATCCAACCGGTGGTGTCTTTGGATGATGGCCAGTACCTTACAGTAGGAGATGTCGTCCGTCGAGCACTCCCCTCCTTCCACCAGGTCTTCAGTCACCAGTTCCTCTGTACGGGGGTAAGCCGTGACGGTGGGAAAAACAACGCCCGACGGGCCTGCCAGTGGTACGGGCTGCCCCGTGGGGACGAAGGCATCCGTCATGGGAGTACCAACGTCCTCCGAGCCTGCCAGCGGTATGGTCTGCCCCGTGGATACAAAGGCATCCGTCATGGGAGTACCTTGTTCCACGGGGGGCTCCGTGGATGGGGGATCCATGCGGACCGACAGGCGCCCTTGGTGCTTAAGGAAGGCCTCCAAGGTGCCCGTGGTCGACGCTAAGCCTTCCTTCATACTCCTTATATCCTCCCTAAGGGAAGAAGGGGCGGAGGCTACTGTAGGGTTAAACAATGCACGGGGGTCTCGGTTCGAGCCCTCCCGCCGGGCGGCTAGGAGGAGCTAGGAGGGTGACACAACAAAGGCGAGGCTCTAGGGAGCCACCCGGAAGAGGCCGCGGCTGTGGAAAACCTAAACAGCTCGCTCCGGGGCACTGTGACATTCACCCAGTCCTTTGACTTACTCCTCTTCGCTTTTTTCTTAGAGGACTTCGACCGTTTCCTACCATGCCTCGAGCGGGACTTTTTCTTCCTTCGGGATTTCTCCCTCTTCCTTTTGATCAGGTTCCTGTCTTCGTCCTCTGATGACGAAGAAGACGAAGAGTCCGATGACGACGACGACGAGGATGAGGACGGAGCTCTCCGACCGGCCGACACGTCCAAGACCGTGGGGGGAAAATCACGTCGTTTCTCAGGTGCGGGCGGTTGCAGAAACACGGGGGGTAGCGTAGCCGAGGGAGCCGGAGGGGTCCCCGTGAGTCCTTTACAGAGCCACTGATCTACCTGCTCTCTAACGGGAGACCTGAAGGGAGTCCTAGGTTTCACCCACGTGGCGGGGTCCGAAGACGTTGAACTACCTTTCTCCGTGTCTCCCCCGGCGGTCGAAGCACTCGAAACACGCCACGAGGCAGGGGAAGTATCGGCACTCGGCCTACCCCACATAGGATAGTCCGAGGCGACGGGACCTGCGGGCACCAGGCCCTCTCCTCCTACCCACACTTCTGCACTCTACTCAGGCCCCACACTGGACACATCCCCCACAGGAAAATCACACTCTTGGGGAAGGGCAATGGGCCTCTTCCCCGCAACGGACTTACCTCATCCCCTACGCTGGGTAGGGGGAGAAGAGCGGGCGCTACGGTCTGCCGAATCGTCTGGCGAACCTGCAGGCGAAGAAATGCTTGAATCTTTAGGCAACTTCTTAGCTGCCTTCTTCTTCTTGGTCCCGAAGCGCACCCACTGGATCTCAGTCCAATCAGCACATTCCGGGCACGTAAAGGTAGGGGAACACGCTTTCCCCCTACACGTGGAACACAGGGAGTGGGGATCAACCTCAGGCTTGGAGAGGAAAGCCCCGCAAGACTTCCCAGCCACAGGCCTAGGGCAACGACGAGGATGCTCCATAACACAACGCTAACACACCAAGAGACACAAGGATGAACGGGAAAGTGAAATGAAAACACGTGGGCAACACGCGGTAAGCACAAAGGATTGGGGGACACGAGGGTCGCACAGGTAAGAGAGAGCGCGGCGAGATGTATATCACGTCGCGACCAGAAACTTACTGGAGAGTCGACCTGAGATATCACGCTGCCTGACCTCGGGGTCGCCTCGGGCATGTACCACACTGCCAGAGGTTGACCCCGTAGAAAACGAGAAGAGGGAGATAAACTATACAAAAAGCTGGTCGGTTAGGTAGAGTTAGCCAGTAACTCCTAAGAAGGTAGTTCTAGGTAAGTAACCGTATTGGAACAAATGATATTTTCATAAAATAAATTTGTGAACATACTTACCCGGTAGTTATATATATAGCTATACGTCCCTGACATCTGGCAGAAATCTCAAAACTCGCGGCAATCGCAGATTGGGTAGCCAGGTGTACCACCTGTGTGCCCTCTAGCCAGGTACCTGGAACCATTCCATGATTCCTCAGATCTTCCATGCCCATAGTCTCTAGAGGGGAGGAGGGTTGGAATTGAATTACATATAACTACCGGGTATGTTCAAAAATTTATTTTATTATGAAAATATAATTTTTAAACATCTGACTTACCCGGTGGTTATATATATAGCTGATTGACACCCTTGGTGGAGGGTCAGAGACAGACAGCCAACATTGTTGGAATTTACTTAAAGAGTTAATAAACAAGCTTAAGGGTTCGTACCTGATAAGGAAGCTTACTTCAATGATTCTCTGCCTCATTATGTCCGCTTTCCTTATGAGATCCAGCGATCCTCCCAGGGAGCTGAAGACCTCTATGAGCTGTCAAACCGGTGTATATACCTCTATGTGACAGGACTTCCTCCAATACCCTTGTTCCGGGTGCTCTCAAGGTACAAATTGACCGACTGACTAAAATCAATGATTGCCGAACTCGCAATCTCCACAAAACAACCATAAAAAACAAATTATAAGTTCCAAGAGAAGAAGAAAAAGGTATTAGGATTATGGGAATGTAGTGGTAGATCCTTCCCCCACTACTGCACTCGCTGCTACGAATGGTCCCAGAGTGTAGCAGTCCTCAAAGAGAGTCTGGACACATTTCAAATAGTGTGAAGCGAACAGATTTATTCCTCCAAAAGGTTGTGTCCATAATGCTCTGCAACAATCTATTCTGCTTGAAGGCCACTGAAGTTGCTACAGCTCTAACTTAATGTGTTTTGACCTTTAAAAGCTTTAGGTCTGCCTCACTGCAATGTGCATGAGCCTCTCTTACTAAAAGTCTGATGAAGAATGAAAGGGCATTCTTTGACATCTGTAACGAGGGCTTCTTGACCGAGAACCAAAGAGCTTCCGACTTGCCTCGCAACTCTTTCGTTCTGTCCAGGTAGAACTTCAGGGCTCTTACTGGGCACAGGACTCTCTCCAACTCCTCGCCAACCCCATCTGAGAGATTCGGAATCTCAAAAGCCTTGGGCCAAGGTTGAGAAGGGCGTTCATTCTTGGCGAGAAAGCCTAACTGCAATGAACAGATAGCTTTGTCATCTCGAAAGCCAACGTTTTTACTAAACGCATGGATTTCACTGACTTTAAGCTGCTGCTAGACTAACCAAAAACAGTCTTCATCGTGAAGTCCTTAAAGGAAGTTGAATGCAAGGGCTCAAACCTGTCACTCATAAGGAACTTCAGGACTATATCAAGATTCCAAGCTGGTGAATCCTGGTGCCGTTGCTTGTGAAGTTTCAAACGATTTGAGAAGTTCCTGTAGATCTTTATCATTCGAAAGGTCCAAGTTTCTGTGTCTGAATACAGTCGTTAACATCCTCCTGTATCCCTTAATGGTAGAGGTTGAAAAATTGCGCTTCCTTCAAAGATATAACAGGAAGTCAGCAATCTGAGCTACTGTATAGAGGTACTGGATGAGGAAACAGAGTTGACTCTGCACCAATCTCTAAAAACCTCCCACTTGGATTGATAAACTCTGATGGTCGAAGTCCTTCTTGCTCTTGCAATAGCCCTAGCTGCCACCTTCGAAAAACCTCTAGCGCTTGTGAGTTTTTCGATAGTCTGAAGGTAGTTAGATTAAGATTTTGGAGACTTTGATGGTACCTTTCCAAGTGGGGTTGTCTGAGTATATCTACTCTTAATGAAAGGCTTTTTGGAGTGTCCACCATCCATTCCAGTACCTCTGTGAACCATTCCCTTGAGAGCCAAAAGGGGGCCACTAGAGTCATTCTGGTCCCTTCGTGTGACACAAACTTTAGTATTACTTTGTAAAGGACTTTGAACGGGGGGAAAAGCGTGCACGTCTAGATTGGACCAGTCCAACAGGAAAGCATCTATGTGGACTGCTTCAAGATCTGGTACTGGGGAGCAATAAGTCTCTAGCCTCTTTGTCTTTGAGGTCGCAAATAGGTCTATGCAAGGACGACCCCAAAGTCGCCACAGGTTCTTGCAGACTTCTTGATGGAGTGTCCATTCTGTGGACAGAACTTGACCTCTCCTGCTGAGGCTGTCTGCCATCACATTCTTCTCCCCCTGAATAAACCTTGTTACAAGGATTACATTCCTTTCCTTTGCCCAGATGAGAAGATTCCTCGCAGTTTCGTAAAGGGACATCAAGTGGGTTCCGCCTTGCTTGGCAATGTAAGCCAATGCTGTGGTGTTGTCGGCATTGACCTGCACCACTTTGTTCAAAATTGACCCTTCGAAGCTTCTGAGGGCCAACAGGACTGCTAACAGTTCCTTTTGGTTGATGTGAAAGCTCTTCTGAACCTCTGTCCACAACCCCGAAACTTCCAACTTGCCCAGTGTTGCTCCCCGCCCCAAGTCCGAGGCGTCGGAACACAACACAAGGTCTGGGTTCTTCTGTTCTAAGGGGAGACCTTCTTGAAACTTGTCTGGATCGTTCCACCACTGAAGGTAACTTCTTATGGATTCTGTAATGAGAATGCACATCATCTCTAAATCTTTCTCCTTGTTCCAATGAAGATTGAGGTGGAATTGGAGAGGACGAAGATTCAGCCTTCCTAGGGAAACAAACTGTTCCAACGAGGAGAGGGTTCCCAACAGACTCATCCACTTCCTCGCAGAACACTCCTGCTTCTTTAGAAAAGATTGCAGTTTCAAGATGGCTTGCTCCGTCCTTAAGGGAGACGGAAAAGCCCGAAAAACTCGACTCTGAATCACCATCCCCAAATGGTGTCAGAAGAGACTTGTCCCTGTAGACAAGAAGACCCAATTCTTCCGTTAGTCTCAAAGTTATCTGAAGATCCTTCAGGCAGCGATCGTAGGTCTGAGCTCTGAGAAGCCAATCGTCTAGATACAGGGAGGCTCTGATGCCTCTGGAGTGCAGAATTCTTGCTACATTGACCGAAACACAGGGCTCAAAACTGAAACACTTCCTCCTTGAAAACGAACAAGAGAGACACTTGGAGTTGTAAAGCTTGCCTCTTTGACTCCTCTCTGTATCTGGGAGAGAGATCTATTGGAGCTAAAGCTAAAGGAGGTTTCCCTATGAAAGGGATTTTGAAACCCTCCTTCAGAAGTTGTATTGACCAAAGGTCTGCTCCTCTTTTCTCCAAAGCTCGCCAGAAGTTGTGTAGTCTGGCTCCTACTGCCTGAAGGCGAAAGCAGTCAGACTCTGCTTCGCCCTGTCCTGAATCCTCTCCTTTTTGCTCTCCTTCCATCGGGCCTGGAGCTACCCCTGCCGGAAGTCTTCCCTCGAAAGGGATGAGAAAATTTAGGGAATGGCGTTTCTTCCTTTGGTTTGCGGCTAGAGAAGGAAGATGGTAAAACTTTTCTTGCCGTTTTTGAAACTAAATCTTGAGTGGCCTTCTAGGTTAATGCGGCTGAAATCTTTCTAATCAATTCCTGTGGAAACAGAGAGGAAGACAGAGGTGCATATAGCAGTTCCGATTTCTGAAATGGAGTAACCCCAAGACACAGAAACAAACACATCTGAACTCTTTTCTTAAGAATTCCTGCTGAGAAAAGTGCTGCAAACTCATTAGAACCATCTCGTAATGCTTTATCCATACAGGACATGATGTGGATTAGACTAGTTGTGTCACCATCTTTAAGGGCAGAAACTTTCTTCCCAATGCTCCCAGAGTCCAGTCGAGAAAATTAAATACCTCGAAGGCTCTAAAGATGCCTTTGAGAAGATAATCCAATTCAGAAGTACAGTAGACCAGAGAATCTTGGTCTTCCTCATGGCCGACCGACAAGGAGCGTCTACTAGGCTTGAGAAATCTCCCTGGGCAGAGGCAGGAACTCCCAAGCCGAGAACTTCTCCCGTCTTGTACCAGATACTAGATCTCGATGCCAGTCTAGTCGGAGGAAAAGCGAAACCTGCCTTTTCTTGGTCCTTCTTAGACTCCATCCAGTCTCCCATCATCCTTAGAGCTCTCTTCGATGACCGTGACAGAACCATCTTGGTAAAAAGAGACTTCTTCGACGCCTTCCCAAGCATGAATTCTGAGGGTGGTGAATGTGGAGCAACGGGCACAAAAGAATCTGGAAACTCGTCATTAAAAACTTTCATGAGTTTCTTAAGATCTACTGAAGGCTGAAAAGACTTAGAATCTTCTCCTTCTGATAAATCCTCAAACAATTCAACAGGGGAAAGGTGATCATCGATGTTTTCCTCGGACAAGGCCCTAACAGAAGTAGCGACGTCGTGCTTATCAAGATACGTGTCATTAAGGTCCTGACTTCTGGCATCAAGAGACCCCAGATCATCGCGTCTGTCGTCTTGTTGACCTAACGCTTGACGCTCGGTAAAACGCTCGCGATCGGAACTAAAGCGTTCTTGATCTCAACATCCAATTAGACTAGTGTCATCACGAAGTCGGAGGCTCTCATGTTCAATGTCATACCTTACTTCTTGACTCCCGACATCACGTAAAGTAGATCTACGCTCGATGTCATGCTCTGTAAGACGCTCGACGTCGCGTCCTGCTTGACGCTCGACGTCCCGTCTGGTTGCTTGCCGCTCGACGTCGCGTCCGCTCGACGTCGCGTCTCGCTGGACGCTCGACGTCGCGTCTCGCTGGACGCTCGACGTCGCGTCTCGCTGGACGCTCGACGTCGCGTCTAGCAGGACGCTCGACGTCGCGTCTCGCTGGACGCTCGACGTCGCGTCTCGCTGGACGCTCGACGTCGCGTATAGCAGGACGCTCGACGTCGCGTCTAGCAGGACGCTCGACGTCGCGTCTAGCAGGATGCTCGACGTCGCGTCTAGCAGGACGCTCGACGTCGCGTCTAGCAGGACGCTCGACGTCGCGTCTAGCAGGACGCTCGACGTCGCGTCTAGCAGGACGCTCGACGTCGGGTCTAGCAGGACGCTCGACGTCACGCTTTGCTGGACGCTCGAGAGCTCAACGTCACGCTTAGTAGGACGCTCGGCGCCCCGTTCTGTAGGACGCACGACGTCACGTCTAGCAGGATGCTCAACATCATGTTTTGCTGGACGCTCGAGATCACGTTCTGCAGGACGTTCAACGTCACGTTTAGGAGGACGTTCGGCGCTCCGCTCTGTTGAACGCTCGACGTCACGTCTGGCCGCTTGACGCCTGGCGTTACGTCTGGCCGCTTAACGCCTTGCGTCACTTTTGGTTGCTTAATGTTCGGGGTCAAGATTATGTCCGCTTTCCTTATGAGGAATAGTCTCACGACATTTAACGGGAGAGATGTAAAGGCGATTATCACCAAGAACCTCTCGACTAAGTGCCTTACGCCGCTTGGCGTCCAGAAGAGAAGCTTCCTGACGTTCAGGATCCAGGCATGCTACTCTCTTATTGTCCGTAGATTGATACATTTGCATGAATGAAGAGAGTCTCTGTTGCATCTCTTATAGCATGTTAAAATTTGGGTCAACTCGCTGTGATACAGGAGACGTCACGTCAATCACGAGTTCGTTATCCACGCCGCTCAAAGAACGTTCAGAGCGTCCAGAGGGCGATAACCAGTCTGACGGCGGAGGAAGAGCATGAACTGAGGTCATGCCCAGTTCAGACAACTGACCAGCAACTGTAAGAACTGGACGTTTCTTGACAGAAACCGACGTCCTTGAAGGACGTTTGGCAGGAGAGCTCTCTTCGGAAGAAGGAAAACGCTCCGGACTGCTCCAATGGCTACATCCAGGAGCTTGGGGGGTAGTAGGACGCGGATCGACTTTGTCCATTTTCCTCTTAAGAGGTCTGGAAGCTTGACGCCAGCCTCTTTCAGGAACCGCGTCATCCGAGGATGATGAAACACCTGAAACCTCACATTTCCTATGGTGAGGGCGAGCGTCCTGAGAAACGTCAACAGGCACGCCAGAGTGGACGTCTGCTTGGGAGCTAAAGCCTCTCGTTTCCTTTCGTCGTTCGACATTCATTCTCCCAGGGGTTGGGGAGCTTGGAAGAGGTCTAAGACTATGAGAACGACAGGCCCGAGCAGGCGCACCCTCCACTGCACTTTTAGCACTGTCACATTCTAACTGTTTCACATCGGACATCAATTGCGTTTTATCCGCAGCGAGCGATTCAACCCTCGCGCCCATAGCTTGAATAGCCACCATCATATCCTTTAGCGTAGGCTCATTAGCAGTAACAGTAGTGGGATCTGAAACCACCACTACAGGGGAAGGATTAGGTTCGGTGACACGGGAAGAGGAAAAGTCTCTAGAAGAACGAGAAGAACTTCGTCTCAGCCTATCTCTCTCTAGTTTACGAGTATAGCGGTCAAACTCAAGCCATCCATTCTCAGATAAAAGAATGCATTCGTCACAATGATCACCCAACTCACATACTTTACCTCTGCATTTAACGCAGATCGAGTGGGGATCAATGGAGGCCTTAGCTAATCAGGTCTTACACCCACTCACACACAATCTAAAAGTTAAAGGAGGGGCGGCCATTTTGAATATTAGAGAGAGAGATCAACAGCAAGGGTCAAAATATCAAAATCCAAAAGTAATTCAAGAGTATCCAAAAGAAAATCCAAACAAGCGAGAGTCAACACCAAATTATTATACATCACCAAAGCAAACTGCAATAAATCAGGTAAATAGCGAGTAGAAATATCCAATGATGTTGCCGTAATAGCGGCGACAGGGAAGATCTGAGGAATCATGGAATGGTTCCAGGTACCTCGCTAGGGGCGCGCAGGTGGTACACCTGGCTACCCAAGCGGCGATTGGCGCGAGTTTTGAAATTTCTGCCGTGACGTCAGGGACGTAAGCTATATATATAACTAACGGCTAAGTCAGATGTTTAAAATTGAGTAACTGTCTTAAAATCACAAATTTTTAGTAATTTGTATTTTTCCTAACATACTTACCGAGAACTACTTTCTTAGGAGTTACCTGGAACCTCCTCTCAACCGACCAGAGTTTTGTGTAATTTACCCTACTTCCGTTTTCTGAGATGGTAGGCCTAGGCGGAAGGATACGTGCCCTGAGGGCAATCTCGAGGCAGGCCTCATGTTAGCTTGGGTCTCGACCTTCAGTAAGTTCTTGAAAACAATAAATACCAAATATCAGTGAGGCGGCACTCGGGGAAGGAAGGGAGGGCCATAACCCGAAAGTAGTTCTCAGTAAGTATGTTAGGAAAAATACAAATTACTAAAAATTTGTGATTTGTTCCAACACAGGGACTTACCTCGAACTACTTTCGTAGGAGACTTACACTTTAGGAGGTGGGAGTGCCTACCTGACCTAGACCCAACTAACAGGATTGACATGGACCTAGATAGGAGACTAGGTACGGAAGGATAAGGAAACTGGATAGTAGGTCAAACTACACAAAGAGCTCATATTAGTGTTTAAGTACTCACCCTTCAGAATTCCCAGTTGGTGTGCTTGATGAAGACGCTGTATATTCATGGCTTGTGCAGGCCTACTGGTCACGAACTCCAAGGGAAATAAAGAGTAAAAAGAAGACAATGGGAAGGGAGAAAAATCGCACCTGTGTCTGTTGGTTTTGATACCCGCGATTGAACCTGGGGCTTGGGCCGTTAAATCGGTTGGAGTGCGGAGATGACTGTCCCGATAGAAAAACCATCTAGAGACTTCCTCGTACACTCCTTGAGGTAGTGAGACGTGAACGTAGATTGGTTTGACCAGGTGCCTGCTCTGAGGATCTGTGCTACTGCCATGTTCTTCTCAAAAGCCATAGAGGTACTAATACCCCTAATGTCATGTGGTCTGGGTCTTCCTGGTACTGACAGACCAGCACTACTGTATGCCTTGATGATCACTTGTCTGAGCCAAAAAGAAATGGTATTCTAGATACTTTCTTCTTAACAGGACCCGTGGAAACGAATAAGTTCTTTATACCTAGACGGAGGCTGGCCGTCCTCTTCAGATATTTTCTTATGGTTCTGACGGGGCACAATTTCAAGTCCTCCGGATTACCTGATCTAGTCATTGCCGGAATCGAGAAACCCTCAAACTTAGGGTCCCAGACTGATGGGTTCTGTGTTTTAGCCACAAACGAAGGTACGAACTTGAAGGAGATATTGCACCAACCTCTTGAATGTTCTACTTCATAGGATAACCCATGGATCTCGCCCACTCTCTTCCCTGAAGCCAAAGCTAACAAGAAGACAGTCTTAAGCGTAAGATTCCTATCCACTATATCTTTCAACGGTTCGAAAGGAGGCTTACTAAGCATATCAAGGACTCTAGCTACATCCCATTGAGGAACCCTGGAGGCATAGGGAGGACAGGATTGTTCTAAGCTCTTGACGAGCATAGAAATATGTCTAGAAGCACCTAAATCAATTCCTTTCAAGAGGAAAACTTGGCCTAGAGCGGCACGCACTCCTTTCACCGCTGGAATTGACATACCCACCTCATCCCTGAGGTGGACGAGAAAGTCCGCGATGTTCGGGATCGAGGCTCCTAAGGGCTTGATTTTTCTTGAGGCACACCATCTTGTAAATGTTGCCCATTTTGCCTGGTATACTGCTGTTGATGACTGTCTAAAATAACAAGACATCCTGTCTGCTGTTCCTGCCGAATATCCCTCTCTCCTCAGAAGGCGCTGGATAACCTCCAGGCGTGAAGACGAAGGGACTGAGGATTCTCGTGGAACCTTAGAAAGTGTGGTTGTCTCAGGAGGTCTGGCCTGTCTGTTAGGGGCCACGCAGGAAGACACGCCAGCCCTCTTAGATCTGCGAACCACTCCGAATCGCTAGGACCGACTTCGGAGTGTCCATCTTGAAGCCGGTGTTGTACCCGAATTGTTGAGGGCTGAAAGGACTCCAGAACCCTGTCGCTTTCTCCACCAGGAAGAGCCTGTTGTAGAACCCTGGACTCGGTTTCCGACTGGTTCTACTGACCCTTTCGCCAGCATTGCCGAGCCTTCTTCCTGCAATATTGCTACTCTCCAGGGGTCTCTGGATGCCAACCACTCCCCCTGTTGATCTGGGATCCGAGGTGGAGGTCCGCTAGGAAGGGAAGCTTGTACCCCTCCTTTAGTACTGCTACGGTCCCCGGATCCGCTCCGTGGTCCCGCCAAGCTTGCCAATATCGTTTGAGGCATCACCCCACCTGAGGCGCCCGCAGGAGTAGGGGGGCCTCCCCTCCTAACTCCTTCAAGAGCCGCGGCCTGAACGCCCTCTCCTGGAGTCTGAGTAGGAGGGTCTGAAGGTTAACTGAGGAGTCGAAGCTCCCCTACAGGGAGCAAGGCAAGGGAAAGATTATGTGTGCCAATTTCTACATCCGAAGGGCGGACGGAGCCGAAGAGGCACTGGGCAAAGGTGCGGGGCTCCCTCTCCAGCAGCCACTGAGGCAGGCACTGGAGAGGCATTAGCCCCGTTCGACCCGCTCGGGGAAAAACCACTCTGCCTTCGTCATGGATGGGGCCGTCATGGGCCTACCCCCTCCCGGGGAAATCCGTGGGGTATAAGTACCCTGCCAAGTCAGCGGCCTCTTCTGATGCTTGGATGGGGCTGGCCGGGACAATGGCAAGGCTGGCCCCATCACGGATGGAGCCGCCGGAACGGAGGTATCCGTCATGGGTGTGTCAGAGGCCACCTCCAATGCTTGGATGGGGCTGGCCGGGACGATGGAGCGGCTATCTCCATCACGGATGAAGCCACTGGGACGGATGTACCCGTCATGGGTCTACCCCCTCCCGGGGAGATCCGTGGGGTTTAAGTACCCTGCCATGTCAGCGGCCGCCTCCGATGCTTGGACGGGGCTGGCCGGGACGATGGCACGGCTGGCTCCATCACGGATGGAGCCGCCGGGACGGAGGTAGCCGTCATGGGAGTGTCAGCGGCCACCTCCAATGCTTGGATGGGGCTGACTAGGACGATGGCACGGCTGGCTCTATCACGGATGGAGCCGCCGGGACGGAGGTAGCCATCATGGGTGTGTCAGCGGCCACCTCCATTGCTTGGATGGGGCTGGCCAGGACGATGGCACGGCTGGCTCCATCACGGATGGAGCCGCCGGGACGGAGGTAGCCGTCACGGATGTGTCAGCGGCCACCTACAATGCTTGGATGGGGCTGACCAGGACGATGGCACGGCTGGCTCCATCACGGATGGAGCCACCGGGGCGGAGGGAGCCATCATGGGTGTTTCAGTGGCCACCTCCAATGCTTGGATGGGGCTGGCCAGGACGATGGAGCGGCTATCTCCATCCCGGATGAAGCCACTGGGACGGAGGTAGCCGTCATGGGTCTACCCCCTCCCAAGGAATCCGTGGGGTGTGAGTACCCTGGCATACCAGCGGTTGACCACGAAGCCTGAATGGAGCAGTCGTGGTACCGGGTATGGATGCCATGCTGCCAGGTCGATCCAGCGGCTACCTCCGCTGGAAGGATGGAGCTCCTGCGGATATCCATGGAGCCACGGGCTTCCCCGTGCTGGCTGGTTGGTTCCTTCGTTCAGGGCTGGCCATCGAAGGACCGGAGGCCGGGACAGGGCTGCCAGTCCGAAGGGGCGACTCTCTCCGCTGGGCGGGAGAAGTCGGAACTTTCGCGGGCTTATGCCTGTCGACCGAGACCTGGCTGTCGAAGTCTTGGAGGCTGGGACACGGTTGCCAGACCGAAGGGGAGACTCTCCGCTGGGCGGAAGGAGTCGGCACCCTCGTGGACTTATGCCGGTCTGCCAGAGCCTGCTGTAGGGTTGCCGGGGTTCACGTCGAAGGGCGGGCATCACCGTCGGAACGGGGGCCTCCGTCCTGGGTCCACTGCGCTCGTGCCGAGCTAGGTGGCCTTTGGAGGACTTATGCCGGTCTGCCAGAGCCTGCTGTAGGGTTGCCGGGGTTCACGTCGAAGGGCGGGCATCACCGTCGGAACGGGGGCCTCCGTCCTGGGTCCACTGCGCTCGTGCCGAGCTAGGTGGCCTTTGGAGGTCAGGACTCGACTGCCAGACCGAAGGGGCGACTCTCTCCGCTGTGCGGATGGAGTCGGACCCTTCGCGGACTTACGCCTGTCGACTGGAACCTGCCATGATGAGTCCCTCCGTCGGGTGCCGCTGCTGAGCTTCCTCAGCGCCCCGTCTTGGGAGTCTCCTTCTCGGCGACGTCCTCGGCTGCAGAAGTGACTGAAAAACACGCCAAAGAGGCTGGAGAAGAATTAGGGACATTTTTCCCCACATGGGGTCATCAGAGGAGACGTGGTCTGCTTGCACCAGGACTCCCTCTCCCAACACACTCCCGCCCCTCCCTCGAGCCCCTCACTCATCTGGAACGATGCCACAACCCCACTATCCTGAAGATCAGACTCTTGGGGAAGGGCCGCGGCCCTCTTCCCCACAACGGACTTACCTCGTCCCCTACTCTGGGTAGGGGAGGGTGGTAGGGAAGCTCTGTCAGACGAGACGCCCGGCGAAGCAAGGGGGGAAGGGGCGCTAGTCTTCTTAGGCGACCTCTTCGTCGCCTACTTCTTCTTGGTGCTATACCGCACCCACTCCGACTCCTGGGGAAGAGCAATGGGCACTTCCCCACAACTGACTTACCTCGTCCCCTACTCTGGGTAGGGGAAGATGGCTGTATAAAGAAGCTCCATTCAACGAGGCATCGGGAGAAGTAAGCGGCGAGGAGAGGCTCGTCTTCCTACGAGACCTCTTGGACGCATTCTTCTTGGTGCCGAAGCGCACCCACTGCACCACGTTCCAGGACTCGCACTCCGGACACGTGGCTGTAGCACATAAGCTGCCCCTACACGACGAACACAGAGGATAAGGGTAGGAAGGATGATTTATTGTTAATTTGTTCTCTTCAGCTATTTATTTCCTTATCTCACTTCCTCACTGGGCCACTCTTCCCTATTGGAGCCCCCGGGCTCAAAACATCTTGCTTCTCCAAAAAGGGCTGCAGCTAGGATAGTAATAATAATAATAATGGGTCCACATGGGGACCGCGAAAGACACAAAAGGGGGGTCGGGGACACAGGGTCGCACTGGGTAAGGAGAGAGCGGCGAGATGTTATCACGACGCGACCAGAGAACTTACTGGAGATCAAGACCTGAGCAAGTATGCTCTCTGACCTGTGGGATAGCCTCAGGGCATGTTCCACTCCACCTGAGGTTACCCCTCATAGAAAACGGGACTAGGGTAAACTACACAAAACTCTGGTCGGTTGGGAGGAGATCCCAGATACTCCTAAGAAAGTAGTTCGAGGTAAGTATTCTGTGTTGGAACAATCATAGTTTTAAAACTTCAACATGCAATACACAATTTCGTTTAGTAGCAATGAGACAAATGTAAATAATTAGTAACTTGAGTTTTTTCTTCAGTCAAATCAATAGTCAAACAGGAAACCATATTCATAAATATATACTATAAAATAAACTATAACAGCAATTATGCCTCAACTTATTTACATAGGTACGCTTAACGATGTATTCAAACAAAAATTCTCCTAAATGAACTTATAAAATCCAATCTGCACTTACTTTGGACTGAAAGATTCATTGAGCACCATAGCTACTAATTGAAGCACCAATTGAAGGCCTTTCAAAGATACAAACTGCTCCACAGGCTTCCAACGAGCGCGAATTGGCAAGTATTCCAATAGGTGTTCAATGTTTTCTTCCACTACCTCAGTTGCAACATTCACAGCCTGAAGTAAGGTAAATTCTAATACTGTAATAGTGTATATACATCAGATTAACAATTACTTAATTGCATATAAAATAAATCTCCGCAGTGAACCAAGTTTTAGCTATTCTAAAATAAACTGCTCTGAATTTCTAATATACCTAGAAAATTTCTGAAATAATTGTAGGGTTCTCTACTGATGACTGACTATAAATCTTCAATCTCATCTGGAGAGAAAAATAAATAACCACAAGAAAGAGTAATGACCTGCGGGCTAGTAATAAAAATTTGTTTGTGCAGGCACTCAGTAAGGGAAATATTTGAATGTTATTGTTACTTTACAAGACAAAAACTAATTTCCATGAAAAATAAATATACAGCAGTACCTCGGTTTAAGAGTTTCATTACTTCTGAGAGTGAACTTGCAACCTACAATGCTCCTATTCTAAAAGTCCACGAATACATATATACACTCATTTTTATAGATTTTGTAATGGTAATTATTCAACAATTTATAACCCCAACATTAGAAATGACTAAAATTAATATAATTTACAATGAAAAACGGAAATAATTGGCAAATTACCTAACATTTTACCTTAGAGGAGACTAGTGACTGGTGAGAAGAGGAAGAGGAGGAGGAGGTAACTGCTTGGAGGAAGAAGCTCTCTCCAAACTTAGTTCTGGTAAATATTGGGGGCCCTCTCTTGAATGATATTCACTATCAGTAACTAAATCACTACAATACAATTAATGGACATTTGGTTTTCTTTTATTTTACAATCTTTTGTTCAATTTTGGTAAGGAACCTAACTAGTGATGACTGCATTTGCCAATTCTTTAAAATGGCATGAAAATGGGGTAAAAATTATGTGAAGAGAGCATAGGTAGTGTATAGGCACTGTGTAACTGATTTTGTGCTTGTTTCATTAGCACTTGTCCATAAAAAATGCCCATACAGTGCAAAATATTTGCTTGCAGACTGATGCAATAATCGTAACCTTACTCAAATTTGTATGCTCATATTCAAATCTACTCAAAACCAGAGGTACAACTATATCTGCATTCGCACAAATATTAATAGGAATCCAAAATAAGTTGATAATAAAAATAAGCAAAACACGGGAGTCAAGGAAACATGTGGGGGGAATATATTTTTACAACAATATACAATTCAAATTTGCACGGTAAGATTGGTTATAGGCAATTTGGGGGATGTCAGTAGGGGAAGTTGTGAAAATGTTGTGTTAAGAGAGAGGGCTACTTACCTTGTAAGAAGGCATGGAAGGTTGTTGCACAGCACCAATTTCTTTACACAATCTCTGAAGGCTCTGGACCTTCTGAGACAAATGAGCTTCAAAGTAATGCTTCAGACTAAGGCACACTTGTTTGACAGTTTGCCACATCATCGCTTCATTTGGTTCATCTAGAATATCTTGTTCCCAAACATCTTGGAAGAGAGACAATGTGGACAGCATGTTCAGTACTTTTCTCAGTCCATCTTGTTCATCAAACCTTTCTAGGATGCCTCTAAATCGGAAAACCATTCCAAAAAACATGACAGCATGTGTCCTAGAGGACTGATGGGAGCATTCTAATAACCACAAAGCATAACGGATCAGTTCTGAAAGCACCTTATCTGGTAGCAAACATATTCTTTCTACAGCCTCTTCACAATATGCCAAATACCACATACAAAGAGCAACACCATCAGCAGGAAGGGAAGGGCGAGGAACCTGTAATAAAGATTGATTAATGAGAAAAATACACATGAAGGGACATAAACTTCTATGTACACTACAATACACAGTATATACAAAATGATCAAATGAAAATGCTTATCCAAAAGCTTTTCATTGTTAACAAAATATATGGATAATACAGTTATCTAATATCAACACTAAGGCATTCTGACAACTTTTTTAATTTCAATATGATATTTTAATTATAAAATAAATTTTTGAATATACTTACCCAGTGAATATATAATAGCTGCAACTCTGTTGCTCGACAGACACATACATAAAAACTCGCCAGCGATCGCTATACAGGTTGCGGGTGTGCCCACCAGCGCCAACTGTCGGCCAGATACCACTCTCGATGTAAACAAAACCTCAATTTCTTCTCATCCCACTGCGTCTCTAATGGGGAGGAAGGGAGGGTCGTTTAATTTATATATTCACCGGGTAAGTATATTAAAAAATTTATTTTATAATTAAAATATCATTTTTAAATATTTAACTTAGCCGGTGAATATATAATAGCTGATTCACACCCAAGGAGGTGGGTATAGACCAGAGTTAATTATGTTTACATCGTATAAGCTAAGAGTTTTTTATTTCATTTTGACAGTTATCAATATAACAAAACCAAAATAAATAGGTACCTGGTAAGGAAGTCGACTTAGACGATTACTCTGCCTTGTAAGTACGTCTTCCTTACGGAGCCCAGCGATCCTCTTAGGATGCTGACAGACCCCCAGGAGCTGAAGTATCAAGGGCTGCAACCCATACAACAGGACCTCATCAAACCCCTAATCTGGGCGCTCTCAAGAAATGACTTTGACCACCCACCAAATCAACCAGGATGCGAAAGGCTTCTTAGCCTTCCGGACAACCCAAAAAAACAACATTAAAACATTTCAAGAGACAGATTAAAAGGATATGGAATTAGGGAATTGTAGTGGTTGAGCCCTCACCCACTACTGCACTCGCTGCTACGAATGGTCCCAGTGTGTAGCAGTTCTCGTAAAGAGACTGGACATCTTTCAAGTAAAATGACGCGAACACTGACTTGCTTCTCCAATAGGTTGCGTCCATGATACTTTGCAGAGATCTATTTTGCTTAAAGGCCACGGAAGTTGCTACAGCTCTAACCTCGTGCGTCTTAACCTTAAGCAAAGATCGGTCTTCCTCACTCAAGTGTGAATGAGCTTCTCGTATTAACAATCTGATAAAATATGACAAAGCATTCTTTGACATAGGCAAGGATGGTTTCTTAACCGAACACCATAACGCTTCAGATTGGCCTCGTAAAGGTTTAGTACGAGCTAAGTAGAACTTAAGAGCTCTAACAGGGCATAAGACTCTTTCTAGTTCATTGCCTACGATCTCCGATAAGCTAGGAATATCGAAAGATTTAGGCCAAGGACGAGAAGGTAGCTCATTTTTGGCTAGGAAACCAAGCTGCAGAGAACAAGTAGCTTTTTCTGACGAAAACCCGATGTTCTTGCTGAAGGCATGAAGCTCACTGACTCTTTTAGCCGAGGCTAAGCATACCAGGAAAAGAGTCTTAAGAGTGAGATCTTTCAGGGAGGCTGACTGTAAAGGCTCAAACCTGTCTGACATGAGGAATCTTAGGACCACGTCTAAATTCCACCCAGGTGTAGCCAAACGACGCTCCTTAGAGGTCTCAAAAGACTTAAGGAGGTCTTGCAGATCTTTATTGTTGGAAAGATCTAAGCCTCTATGCCGGAAGACCGAGGCCAACATGCTTCTGTAGCCCTTGATAGTAGGAGCTGAAAGGGATCGTACTTTTCTCAGGTATAAGAGAAAATCAGCTATTTGGGCTACAGAGGTACTGGTCGAGGATACGGAAACTGACTTGCACCAGTCTCGGAAGACTTCCCACTTCGATTGGTAGACTCTGATGGTAGACTCTCTCCTTGCTCTAGCAATCGCACTGGCTGCCTCCTTCGAAAAGCCTCTAGCTCTCGAGAGTCTTTCGATAGTCTGAAGGCAGTCAGACGAAGAGCGTGGAGGCTTTGGTGTACAGTACCTTCTTTACGTGTGGCTGACGTAGAAGGTCTACTCTTAGAGGAAGACTTCTGGGAACGTCTACTAGCCATCGAAGTACCTCGGTGAACCATTCTCTCGCGGGCCAGAGGGGAGCAACTAACGTCAACCTTGTCCCTTCGTGAGAGGCGAATTTCTGCAGTACCTTGTTGACAATCTTGAATGGTGGGAATGCGTAAAGGTCTAGATGTGACCAATCTAGGAGGAAGGCATCTATATGTATTGCTGCTGGGTCCGGGACTGGAGAGCAATAGATTGGAAGCCTCTTGGTCAGCGAGGTTGCAAAGAGATCTATGGTGGGTTGACCCCAAGTCGCCCAAAGTCTCTTGCACACATCCTTGTGGAGGGTCCATTCGGTTGGAATTACTTGACCTTTCCGACTGAGACAATCTGCTAGGACGTTCAAGTCGCCCTGGATGAACCTCGTTACTAGGGAGATGCCTCGATCTTTTGACCAGATGAGCAGGTCCCTTGCGATCTCGTACAAAGTCAGTGAGTGGGTACCTCCCTGTTTGGAAATGTACGCCAAGGCCGTGGTGTTGTCCGAGTTGACCTCCACCACCTTGCCTCTAAGGAGATTCTCGAAGCTTATCAAGGCCAGATGAACCGCCAAAAGCTCCTTGCTGTTGATATGCATGCTCCTCTGACTCGAGTTCCACAGACCTGAGCATTCCCGACCGTCCAGCGTCGCGCCCCAGCCCAAGTCTGATGCGTCCGAGAAGAGAACGTGGTTGGGTATCTGAACTGCCAGGGGAAGACCCTCTCGTAGGCTGATATTGTCCTTCCACCAAGTCAGACAAGACTTGATCTTTTCGGAAATCGGGATCGAGACCGCCTCTAGCGTCTTGTCCTTTTTCCAGTGAAAAGCCAGATGGAATTGAAGAGGACGGAGGTCTAGCCTTCCTAGTGAGACAAATTGCTCCAGGGATGACAGCGTTCCTACCAGACTCATCCACAGCCTGACTGAGCAGCGTTCTTTCTTCAGCATCTTCTGGATGGAGAGCAGGGCTTGATCTATTCTGGGGGCCGACGGAAAAGCCCGAAAAACTTGACTGTGAATCTCCATCCCTAAATACAGAATAGTTTGGGATGGGACCAGCTGTGACTTTTCCAAGTTGACAAGGAGTCCCAATTCCTTGGTCAGATCTAGAGTCCAATTGAGATCCTTCAGACAGCGATGACTGGAAGAGGCTCTGAGAAGCCAGTCGTCCAAATAAAGGGAGGCTCGGATGTCCGATAAGTGGAGGAATTTTGCCACATTCCTCATAAGCCTCGTAAACACGAGAGGAGCTGTGCTTAGGCCAAAGCACAGGGCCCGAAACTGGTACACCACATCGTCGAAGACGAATCTCAGAAAAGGTTGGGAGTCTGAGTGAATGGGGATGTGGAAGTAGGCGTCCCTTAGGTCTAGAGAGACCATCCAGTCTTCCTTTCTGACCGCTGCTAGGACTGACTTTGTGGTCTCCATGGTAAACTTCGTCTTTGTGACAAAGACATTCAGAGCACTGACGTCTAGCACCGGTCTCCAACCTCCTGTCTTCTTTGATACTAGGAAGAGACGGTTGTAAAACCCCGGTGATTGAAGGTCCGAGACTTTGACCACCGCTCCCTTCTCTAGCAAAAGAGACACTTCCAGTTTCAGGGCTTGTCTCTTTTCTTCCTCTCGGTACCTGGGAGAGAGATCGATGGGGGACGTCGCTAGAGGAGGTTTGCGTACAAAAGGGATTTTGTACCCCTCTCTGAGCAACCTCACAGATTGTTGATCTGCGCCTCTCTTCTCCCAGGCTTGCCAGAAGTTCTTGAGTCTGGCACCTACTGCTGTCTGAAGTTGCGGGCAGTCAGACTCTGCCCTTAGAGGACTTGGATCCTTTCCTCTTCCCTCTCTTCCCTTCGGCACGAGCACCTCCCCTGCTGGAGGCTCTGCCACGAAAGGGCGGGATAAACCTGGACGCAGGAGTGTCCATCCTAGGTCTGGCAGACAAGGCAGGCAAAGGGGGAGCTTTGCGAGCCGAGGACGCAACTAGATTGTGGGTGTCCTTCTGCACTAAAGACAAGGCAATTTCCTTAACCAAGACTTCAGGAAACAAGCACTTAGACAAGGGCGCAAAGAGTAGCTCGGATCTTTGGCATGGCGTCACTCCTGCTGACAGAAACGAGCACAGAGACTCTCGTTTCTTAAGGACTCCGGACGTGAATGAAGCGGCAAGCTCGTTGGACCCATCACGGACGGCCTTTTCCATGCAGGACATAATGAGTAAGGAAACATCCCTATCGGCAGAAGAGATTTTCCTACTCAGGGCTCCTAAACACCAGTCCAGGAAGTTAAAGACTTCAAAAGCCCTAAAAATGCCTTTAAGAAGGTGGTCCAGGTCCGAGGGTGACCAACAAATCTTCGAGCGTCTCATGGCAAGGCGGCGGGGAGAGTCTACAAGACTTGAGAAGTCGCCCTGGGCAGAGGCAGGAACTCCCAAGCCGAGAACTTCTCCCGTGGCATACCAGACGCTCGATCTAGACGACAGTTTAGATGGGGGGAAGGCAAATGCTGTCTTCCCTAAACTCCTCTTGGTCTCTAACCAATCGCCTAACATCCGTAAAGCTCTCTTGGATGAGCGAGAGAGAACGAGTTTAGTAAAGGCAGGCATGGTAGCAGGAACGCCTAAGACAAACTCTGACGGCGGCGAACGAGGAGCCACAGAAATAAAGTGGTCAGGGAACAACTCTTTAAAAACCGCCATGACTTTTCTAAAGTCCAAGGATGGTTGAACTGCTTTAGGCTCATCTAGTTCTGAAGGTTGATCCTCATGCTGTGGTTCAGCAACGTCCTCATCTGACTGTTCCTCATCCGATAACTGATGAGAAAACGGCAACGGAGTAGGCAACGTTTGACTCGCAGAGTCCGGTCGCACAGGTGCATACGTGACGGAGCCGGACGCAGCGTCCTGGAACTGCTGAACAGTCTGGGAACTGTCACCAATAACAGGTGCGCGAGGACGCACAGCGTCCACCCGAGACTGTTTAGACCGTCTGGGTTGTGCAGTCAACACCATACTGGGTTGCGGAGGTTGACGCACCGCGTCAAAACAAGTCACCTCTGATGGTTGATGAACGTCCTGAACGTCACCAATCGCATCAGTGCGTTGCCTAACGTCAACGTGCGGCTGGAAATCCACACTGGGTCGCATCGGTGGAGGTACCACCCCAACTGGTTGACGCGAGAAAGCTACATCCACGTCAACAGGACGCACAACAGAACGCTTGGATGGCTGAAGGCTCGTGGGTTCAACGGTAACCTTCTCAGCGTTGTAGTCCTCCATCAAGGACGCAAGCTTGGACTGCATGTCTTGCAGTAACACCCATTTAGGGTCTACGGAAGCAGGTGCGGTAACAGACGGGGTTAACGAATGAGACGGCACAACTTTGCCTCTCTTAGGCGGCGAGCAGTCATCAGATGACGGCAACGGGTCCGAACTGTCCCAGTGGCTACATCCGGGACGTTGGACTTGTCCTGAAGGGACCGACTTACGCTTTAAAGGTCTGGAGACCTTGGTCCAAGGTTTCTTACGTGAAACACCTTCGGACGACGAGGTAAAAATGGGCTCTCTCGTCTTACTTAGGTAGGGGCGATCTTGGAGAGATACGCCTGATACCTTAGAGGGAACGTCTGATCGCTGATCAAGGCCTCTCGAACCCATGAGTCGTACGACATTGCTTCTCCCCTGGGCTTGGGAGCTTGCAAGAGGTCCCGGACTAGGAGGACGACAGGCACGAACAGACGAACCCTCGAGCGCAACACTGTTCACAACACTTTGCGTAACACTAGGCACTTTGACACTATCCTTCGTGGCACTTTGGCACTTGAGTTCCTTTACGTCCGCCATGAGTTGATTTCGGTCACTTGCTAAAGACTCAACTCTCTCCCCCAAGGCATGAATAGCACGCATCATGTCTGCCATCGACGGTTCCTGAGTGCTAGGAGGGGGGTTAGGAACAACCACTACAGGGGAAGGAATAGGTTCAGGGGCATGTGGAGAGGAAAAATCTACCGACCTAGAAGAACTTCTCCTTACCCTATCTCTCTCTAGTCTGCGTGTATATTTATCAAATTCGATAAAACCGAATTCCGAAAGGCCCACTCATTCCTCACACCGATCTTCCAATTGACAGGTTTTACCCCGACAATTGGAACAAACAGTGTGAGGGTCGAGAGAAAGCCTTTGGAAGACGCCTATGACAGTCCCTAGCATTGCACTTTCGAAACTTGGGAACTTGAGAAGGGTCAGCCATTTTGAATTAGTCAAGGGAAAATTCCAAAAACGATCTAAGTCATCAACAATTAATCCGATTCAAAAAAGAGTTCAAGGATTTATTTGAAGAAAAACACCTGTACTGCGAAAGCTCAAACCAAATTAAAGTACTTCACCAAATATGATGGGAAAAACTCCAGGTTCAACAGCGAGTAAAGTACGTCTTGTCGACACGTCGACAGAGAAGAAATTGAGGTTTTGTTTACATCCAGAGTGGTATCTGGCCGACAGTTGGCGCTGGTGGGCACACCCGCAACCTGTATAGCGATCGCTGGCGAGTTTTTATGTATGTGTCTGTCGAGCAACAGAGTTGCAGCTATTATATATTCACCGGCTAAGTTAAATATTTAAAAAATATATTTACTATATACACTGTATCAATATTTTCAATATATTAATCCTTAACTAAGAAATACCATAAATAAAGGAAAATAGAAAATTTCCATGCAGTCCCTTCATCATCAAAATGAAGGTGCTAGAGACCATTACATTGCAGTAGCATATAAATATTTCACCATTTTTTGTATAATTTATATTTGGATGAAAGAGACCACTTACCTGCAAAAGCTTTTGCATCCCACCCATCGTGACAAATTCTAGGCAAAACTTCTTGTGAAAAAGTAGTGAACCAAGGAACCTAAGAGCTTCAAAAGAGAGCCTAGCATTTCCTGTTCTTCTAACGTTGATGTAGTGGAAAATCAGCTCTAAGGCATTGTATTCATAAACATGTCCCAAAGACTGAAAAGCAAAATTGAAAATAATGTGAAATAAGGAAGCAAAGTACAAGGCCCTTATGATGCAATAAACAAGGAAATCACACTGTTTTTCAGGTAAAGTTACAGTGTATTACATCTAAACTTTAAAGGTTCAAATGCCTCATAAACATTGGACAGTCAATACCCACAGCTTAATATCTCAACTACAACCAATAGAAAAAATAAGTAACAGTTATATTCCCCCTTATAATGGCTCTACAAAAATGATAAAAGATATTGTACTTGGCTCTATAATCGACAAAAGGGCAGACATAATCCAGGAATCATTAGGTAGAATTTATTGTAGATTTGCAAAGTAAAATGAAATTTCTGTAGAGAGAAACCTTACTTGTCTTGCTAAAAATCTTTCATGGGGCCAATTTAATTTTCAGGGAAACATGCACACCTAAAATACAATCAAATTAATTAATAGCATAGTGTAGGAAAACATTAACTGGTTTATCAAACTCTCTCTCCATATCAACTATTTAGGAATTTTTCACGATATTAACTACTAAATGTTTTTGTGGTAACTGTAGCCCACCCAATTACAGCCCAACTTCCATTATCTTACAAATTATCTAGTTTTCAAAACATCTTAATAGGTGTTGAAGGTAATCATCTGCTCACTAGTTTCCAGTCTGGCTTCCACAAAGGCCTTGAGTATGTGATGCCTTTCATACAATTTTCAACACTACAGAAATCCATCAATTGTGGTCAGGATGTTCATATGGTTACCCTTGATTTAGTGCTGCTCTTGACCATGTTAACAATGAGACCCGTTTTCAAAATTAAACAGATTGGAGCAAGTAGGTTTTTTATTAGCACCATTATTGAATTTCTATGTAATAGGTTACAGAGTAGCTACTGCTGGCCATATCAGTGACTTTACATATGTAATATATGGAGTTCCTCTTTGATATGCAAAAGATATTACTCACTTTAGAATGATTTTGTTTCAACATCCAGATCTTTGGATTGACAAGCTCTCTTTACTATAAGTACATATACAATTCATTTAAAATTCTAGGTGATTCTTAATTGCAAACTTACTTTTCAGAAACACACTGGGTCTGTGAGGAAGTTGAAAGATTTTCAGAGATCAATCTATCCCAAGGATACGTGTTACTTATATCAATCTATCATGTATTGAGATTGTTCTCCTGTTTGGTCTTTAGCTACTGACATTTATCTAATTCTTTATTCATGATCTGTATAACAATCACTGGCACCATTGTTCAATTGGTACTTTGTGCATTTTGAATAAGATTTACCATGATTCTGACCACCATTTGCATTCAGATCTCCCCAGACTGTACTACCCTCAAAGTAGTATCAGATATACAGTACAGTTGATTCCAAAAGACTTGCCTTATCCATCAAAAGACTCAATACTACTCAGTATTCTAAGTTTTACTCAAGCTGTGATTAGATTGTGGAATGATCATCCTTATGTGGCAGTTAAATCAGTGGTAATTCAGATGCTCACACTTATTGCAAATGTTTACATATGACATCTATTTTAACATTGTTACTGATCTTGTAATATTACTTTGAAAAAAAAAAAATTACTACTCATATCAACAGCATTTTAATTAATTAATTCTAGATTTCCTTTCCTCACTAGGCTGCTTTCCCTTGTAGTACCCTCCTTTCCAAACCAGGATTGTAGCTTGGCTGGTAATAATAAGAATAATTCTCCATCTTGCATAAGAGTCAAAAGTTGTAGGTTTTATTGATTCATAGATATCAAATGGGAGTGAAAGGGTTAATTTTAGGGCTTGGTTTATCGATTGGAATTGACTATACCACTATGTATTTAAAAAAAAAGCCTGTTTCAGAGAGTACCATTTATAGTTGTTTTGCAGGGCACACACTGTACACTGTACTAAAAATACTCTGCAATGGCCCTTTATGTTCCCTCTGATCTGCGCTTCAAGTTTTCTACTTCCTTACCTTATTCTTTTTTAATTTTATTCTCAATTTCCAAAAAAAAATCCTGTAACTGTAATTATAGCTTAAATCTAATAAAAAGGCTAAACTATTATATCTTCTAAAAATAATAGTAGCAATGATGAATTATGGCAACCACATTAAATTCCATGTGTTTTTTATTGGTAGACTAGCCTAGGCCTCAGTATCACAGAATCATGTTCACCTTACATATTGTTGGCTTAAGTTCATGAAAGTAACTTAAGAAAAAAATTCAGGTCAACAATAAAACAAACTTTATTCTATGAGAGTTCAGCTGATTAATGTAAACATGGAGTTATAGAAGCATTCTCAGCAACCTTTTTCTTTCTTTTTCTAACCTTTCGATAATTCTAAAGGTAGTGTTAATATGGTAGTACTAACATTGATATTAGCATAATATTCATTAGTCATTAAAAACCCATCATAATTCAAATTATCCTCACTCTTTCTCACCATCTTCTCTGTCACACTGAAAGTTATAGCGGCTGCTCAATTGTTCGATTCCTTGGTTTCTTTGATTTATAACTGGCCTCGTACTTTCTTTTTTTGGTAGAGGTTTTATAATTTCATAATTGATGTGGATACAAGTTGATAAGAAATTAAACTAACTTCGAACTGAAGTTAGGAAAAATATTTTGGAAATGGAATGTATAATATCATTACTAACAATTTAAAAAAAAAAATTATAAGACTAAATTTTAACGTACAGTAAATTACAATGCTGTCATTAGGGGTAGTTTTTTTCTTACCAAACAAATACAAAATGGTTAGTGAAATATTTGTAATTACATCATCTTTACTAAGAGCTCCAGGAATCATTAGTTATCACTTGGACGTGTAAATGCGTCCGTTCGTGTGTTATGATCGACGATGAAATGTAAACAAAACAATGGATTCTTAGGTGGCATGCTTGGGAAAAACTTTATCCTTTATCCTTACAAAACAAAAATAAATTAAGGAGATTTTATATCAGCTTTATTTCATTTATTTTAAATTTCTAAGGATAAAGTAACTAAAATAATATTAACAATAACATCATTACAAAGCCAATACTTAGTAAGATAACTGTTGCAGCAAAAGATAACCTACGGACAGATTTGTAAATGCATTCAGTTGTTCATTATGATAGGCAGTGAAACAAACAAATCAATGGCGGAGTGTTGTGGAAAATCTTGATATAAAATTACTTGAATTTATTTTGGATTTTTAAGGATACCTGTACAGCAAAGGCTAGCCTATACACTAATAGCTTTGTTATTTATCATTCGTCTTATACAATATATATGACTTAAATTTATTAAAATTTCTCCTAATTTTTTACCTTGTCTTATCTAAAGTTTGTTTTATACGCAGATATACAGTATATGGTAAGTCCCATTCAGAAGCCAGGAGTACTACGCAATTATCGAGTAGCCACCTCAGCACTTACAGGAAGGTGTCCAATGGTTGTTACACCGTCTAAGAGACAACAAGGGCAAAAGGACCCCTGCATCTCTCAAAAGTTGGTCATCATGAAGAGCCTCATACTCTCCTAATCACTTGCAGGTGCCTCCTCAGGTTAGCAGTAGGACATGTGCCAGGGACTTGAGGACAAGGACCACTCCACCAAGGGACCTAATCCCAAGGATGAACAAGACTGCTTGACGTTACCTTCGAACATGAACCATTTTCCTGAGGAGGAGGAATCCAAAGAATACCAAGGAGTCTCTTTTCCTATTCTCTTGTCAAAACAGAGAATAAAGAGAGTCTTGAGGGATAGACCTTGTCATGACCTCCTCAGGTTAGCAAGAAGAGCAAATGTCAGTGTCCTGAGAATGAGAACCATCCTGCCCTGGGAAACAAGTCCTGGAGTAGGCATGATTTCTTGAAGCTTACTTACAGTATGGTCGATTTCTCTGAGGAGGAGAGAACTAAACACTACCAAAGAGCTTTTTCAGCTGCAGCAGAAGAGGAAGTCTATGAACCGCTGAAAAGTACTCTGGTTTGAGATATGTTCTCTACGAAGCCCTTCTTAAAGAGCATCTCTCTCCCGTCTTACCTAAGAGCTTGCAAAATGGGACGCCACTCAAATTTGGACAACCATAATCACAGTTTGCCCCAAAAAAGGACCAGAGATGTGGACAACCTAGTTTCACTACCTGGACAGTGAGGGTACCTGATCCCTGGAGGGAATTTTACCTGCTGCTGGTATGTCGGAAATATCTGCCATACCAGGCCCACTCTCTGGATGACAGACTCCTGGGGAAATGGTCACTTCATGAGCTCTGTCACTCCCTTCTGAAGGGTTGGCTAGGGCACCAGCAGCCTGTTGAAATACTACCGCTTAAGAGTTATTGGGTCATTTGACTGGCTAGATAGTACTACACTGAATCTTTCGCTCAGGTTACGGCTCATTTTCCTTTTGCCTAAACATATACAGAATAGTCTGGCCTATTCTCTACATATTCTCCTCTGTCCTCCTACACCTGACAACACTGAGATTACCAAAAAAGTTCTTCCCCGCTCAAGGGGTTAACTATTGCAATGTAATTGTTCAGTGGCTACTTTCCTCTTGGTAAGGGAGGAAGAGACTCTTTAGCTATGGTAGGCAGCTCTTCTAGGAGAAGGACACTCCAAAAACAAACCATAGTTTTCTGGTCTTGGACAGTACCATAGCCTCTGTACCATGGACATTCACTGTCTTGGGGTAAAGTTCTCTAGCTTGAGGGCACACTCGGGCTCACTCTTCTATCTTACTTCTCCTCCTCTTGTTTATGTAGTCTTTATAGTTATACATGAAAGATTTATTTCAATGTTATTCTTAAAATATTTAATTTCAAGTTAATTATTTGTTTTGTAGTTTCCTTATTTCCCTTCCTCACTGGGCTATTTTCCCTGTTGGAGCCCTCAGGCTTATAGCATTCTGCTTTTTTAACTAAGGTTGTAGCTTAGCAAGTAATAATAATAATAATGATAATAATAATAATGATAATAATAATGATAATAATAATAATAATAGTAATAATAATGGTGGTGGCTTCAAAGGCAGCATATACCATACCCTTTCCTGGCCTATGGTGCTGGTGTACTGGTGCATGTTGGACAGCTTACCTGAAATCAGTACCACAACAGTAGATGTCACACTGAGAACATGCTATGGTTGATGGACCCCAAAGGAACCAGTCAGCAAGTGAGCTCTGTTTCTCCCTCTCGACAGAGGAGACATGCTTTCTAAAGATAAGTACACTCCTCCTATTCATAGCAGGAATGAAAAAGGTATGCAAAACGTCTTACCTTTGCCTAGCCATAAAGGCAGCGATGGGCAGACAATTCACCTGCATCCAATTAAAGGAGAAACAATCAGATCCAGCTCACAAAATCCTCAACCAACATTGAAGGTACTAGTCGTAGGATGAGAGCCAATAACTCTCTTCGGAGGAGGGAATAAATATTCCTATGGGCCAGAGCATTCCTTCTATGTAAGGACAAGACTGATGAAGGTACGGATTCATCAGAGTAAACCGAAGGGTAACGGTCATCGGGTGAGATCTATCACTCCCTCCCGAAGAAGACAGCATGCGAGAAATCCTAAGAAAATCATTATTAGATGCCTCCTGTATGACTAATACAGTTTTTCTTCCTTCAGAAAAGTGTCTGAAGATAAGGATGGAATGGTGAAGGAGGAATTTGTAGAGGAGGAGGAAGAGACAGTGAACACTCCTCCCCTTACCAACAGTTATTTCATGATACCATGGGTGCTTCAGAGGTTCCTATTGATTAGGAACAGGTGTAGAGTACTCCTTCTCTCAGTTTGCTAATATTAAAAGAAGGAAAATCCCCAGTTGAACAGCCTTCTCCAGAGTTCTTCCTTTGCATGGGTGTGAAATCAGACTCTTCTTAATCACACTCTTCAGACTGTAATAAGAGAAAGTATTAGTCCCAATCTCATCCCAGAAAGACCCAGAGGAGGCAATTCTAAGCAGCTCAAGATTAATACCCAAATGGATATTCATGAGAATGCCTAATGATTTTAAGAGGCACTTTGGGATGACTGAAGGCAAGCATGCACTGAAAGTCCCTTTCAAGTCACCAAAAGCATGAAGTCGGTCTCTTTGGAAGCTGAGTATGGAACAAATTCCAACACAAGGCAGCCTGACAAGTACCGGTTCAGCTGTGAGAACTACGGACTTGTGCCCTGTCCCAGCGACGACTCATGAAAAGATGATGAAAAAGGGCTGAAGGTAATACAAGACTTCCAACCCAAAAATCCAGGATTGTTCTGTTGCATATTTAGAGATAGAATCTGGAAGGTAGGTATGGATTGGAGTTGGATGAAAAAGGGCATAAATGCACAGGGCAAGATATACCCCAACTGACTGCAAGGGATAATTTTCACATTACCCCCCCCCCCCCCCCCCCCCGCCCCTCCTCTTAAACTGGAAAACCATCCTGGAACGAATCTGGGTGGAGCAAGAACGAGTTGGGCTGGATATAACCCATTCTGGAGGGAGAAGGTTCTAATGGTTATTGCTGGGATTTGGAGAAGGCCACGACATTCTTCAAACCCGAGCCTTATGACATAGCCCTCGAAGGTTTGGCCACAGTCTCCCTCAAAAAAACTAGATTCCTTGTTAACAATTAATGACATTCCAGCAACACCGAAAACATATCACTATCTAAAAGGACGAAAGCTTTCTACAAGAGTACGAACAAACAGATTCACCATTGTAAAAGCTTTTACTGTAATATGTTTCTATAAAGTTAAAAATTGCTCAGCTCTGGTGCTTTGCTAAGAAGTCATTCACTTTACCCAAGCAGTAAATACTCAAGTTCGTTTTAAAATCTAAAACCATTACAAGCATTTGAAATGTGTGGGAGGGCAATTGAAAAAAGCTACAGGAAAAGAGACATGATGGTGGAATCAAGAGGCTCAAAACAGAAGTGAAGTAAAATAAGAGTATAGCCGGACGAAGGTGGGAAGAAGATACTTCCATCAAACTAG
Source organism: Palaemon carinicauda (assembly GCF_036898095.1). Classification (NCBI taxonomy): domain Eukaryota; kingdom Metazoa; phylum Arthropoda; class Malacostraca; order Decapoda; family Palaemonidae; genus Palaemon; species Palaemon carinicauda. Next base: position 264,619,864 of record NC_090725.1, on the reverse strand, counting down.
TGAGGAATAGAGATGGATAAAGAGGAAAAAATAGAACAGTAGCAATTGCAAAGGGAGTAACAAGAACAGATTGGTATGAGATGATTGGAACAAAGGAGGAAGAAAAAATTATCTAAAGAATTGCAAAAGCGAGAAGAAAAGACAGGCATAATGTAGGAAAGGTAGAAATTACTAAATATTGAAATGGAAATATCTTAACTGAGGAAGAGGAAGTCAGAAGGTGGAAAGACTATTTTTCACAAATATTAAGCAATGAGAATGTGTGTAAAGAAATGAAAAATGTTCCTCAAGTACTGTAGAAGGACAAATAGCGAACATCAGTGAGAGAGAAGTGGAAAATACTATAAAAAAAAAAAAGTAAATAAGGCCGGCGAAAGTCAAAGGTAACAATAGAAAGGGTTAAATCATTGGGAAATGTACACTCTATTGGAAAAGATCTGGGATATGGAAGGGCTTTGGAAGATAATTGGTGGATTAAATTGTATGAACAAAAAGGAACGTGTGAAACTGGGGGAACCACAGAAGAATAAAACTTTCAGAGATTGTTTTCAAGATACTATAACAAATAATAGAACAGCATTTTTGGGTTCATGAATGGATAGAGCACAGTGAATGCTGGCTATATAGTAAGACAAGTCCAAGATAAATATCTAGAAGGAAAAAGGAAAGCTTACAGTAAAACAAGTCCAAGAGAAGTATCTAGAAGGAAACATGACAAATTCGGAGATAATTTGTATTTTTCCTAACCATACAAACCTTAGCTATTTACATAGGCTTTACTTTCGGCGTAGCTGAAAATGACGAGCCAATAGATTTTTAACGAGGGTTAACTACCCCAGCGCTAGTTAGCAAAGGGGTAGGGGAAGGGGTAGCTTGCTACCCCTTCCCCTCCCCCCACACACACACACACCGGTGAATTGTCTCACTTCACTTAGAGGTATGACTTGTCTTGGGGGACAGGGCTGGCGGGCAAATATGTGTAAATAGCTAAGGTTTCTATGGTTAGGAAAAATACAAATTATCTCCGAATTTGTCATTTGTTCTGTAACCGAAATACAAACCACGCTATTTACATAGGGTGACTTACCCCTTAGGAAGGGTGGAAAGTCCCCAGCCTTACTGGCTTTGGCTTTACCCGGGGACTCAGAATCCGAGTGAGTAGCACTCGAGAAAAGAAGTCCCTGCACCTCACAAGTTCCTTGCTCCGCGAGGAACGTGTGGCCTACATAAGTTTGTGTGGGGAGGAAGAGTGTGACTCGTCCTAGGAAGTTGACCTGGAGTCCTTTAGATGGAATCCTAGGCTAGGACGTTGCCAATACCACCTCGTCAGGGTATGGGGGACGCGACAGTATTAACTTAATACTAGGAACACAAGGGAGCATGGTTTACCTGCAGAGGTTGAGGTCAGCTATGCAGAACAGGATGCTGCTTTCCCCAAGAGAGGGGAGGATGAAGAAAGAAGTAAGGGCCAGACATACTCTTTCATTCACGCAGACTAAGACCGGGTAACAATGCCCTCAACCATCTGCTACTTGTCCACTAAGGAGCCTGAAATTAGACCAGCTGTTGTGCAGCCACCACGGGGCCGATAGAAAAGGTATCGAGGCTCCTGTGGGTCACGTCCTGCAGGTAGTGGGCTGTGAAGGTCGTTTGATGCTTCCAGACCCCAGCTTGTAGCACCTGCGTCACAGAGAAGTTTCTCTTAAAGGCCAGGGACAAAGCGATGCCCCTGACGTCGTGTGCCCTAGGGCGACGTGACGGAGGTGGGTCAGGATTCAAGGCGTGATGGATAACCCTTCGAATCCAAGCCGAGATGGTGTTCTTGGTGACCCTCCTCTTAGTCCTTCTTGTGCTTACAAACAACGCTTGCACGCGGGGACGAACTGCAGCTGTCCTCTTCAAGTAACACCTCAGACTCCTCACTGGGCATAATAGCAGATGGTCTGGGTCACTTGTTACAGAACGGAGATTCGTGACCCTGAAAGAGTCGAACCGTGGGTCCGGCACTCCAGGGTTCTGAGTCTTGGCAACAAACTCAGGGACGAACCTGAACGTTACCTACCCCCATCCCCTTGAATGGGCGATGTCGTATGAGAGACCATGAAGTTCACTAACTCGTTTGGCAGAGGCCAACGCGAGTAGGAAAGCCGTCTTCCAAGTCAGGTGGCGATCAGAGGCCTGGAGTAATGGTTCGAAGGGAGGTCTCTTCAGAGCCCTGAGAACCCGAACCACGTTCCATGGAGGAGGTCTCACTTCCGACTGAGGGCAGGTAAGCTCATAGCTACGTATGAGTAAAGAGAGTTCTAGCGAGGAAGAAATGTCCACTCCTTTCAGCCTAAAGGCAAGACTTAAGGCTGAGCGATAGCCTTTCACCGCCGAGACCGAAAGGCGCATTTCTTCCCGTAAATACACAAGGAACTCCGCTATTCCTGGAATAGTGGCATCGAGTGGAGAGATACCCCTCCCACAACACCAACCACAGAAGACTCTCCACTTCGCCTGGTAGACTCCCGCGGAGGACTTTCGCAGGTGACGAGACATTCTTTCCGCAACCTGTTGCGAAAAGCCTCTCTCCGTGAGGAGACGCTGGATAGTCTCCAGGCGTGAAGCCGAAGCGAGGCTACGGCTTTGTGGAAGATGTTGCAATGTGGCTGTCTGAGTAGCTCGTGTTGTGGGGGAAGTTCTCTCGGAAGTTCTATCAGGAGTTGCAGAAGGTCCGGGAACCATTCCGCGTGATGCCATAGCGGAGCTATCAGGGTCATAGACAGGTTGACCGATAGTCTGGTCCTGTTGAGCACCTTTCTCATCAGACAGAACGGTGGGAAGGCGTACACGTCAATGTTGTCCCACCGTTGCTGGAAAGCATCTTGCCAGAGAGCCTTGGGGTCCGGGACTGGGGAGCAGTAAAGAGGCAGCTTGAAATTCAAAGCTGTCGCGAACAGGTCCACCGTCGGGGAACCCCACAAAGTCAGGACTTTGTTGGCTATCTGAGGATCCAAAGACCACTCGGTACTCACTATTTGTGAAGCCCTGCTCAGACTGTCGGCGAGCACATTCCTCTTGCCAGGAATGAAGAGAGATGATAGTGTTATCGAGTGGACTTCGGACCACCTCATAATCTCTACTGTAAGATGGGATAGCTGTTGTGAAAAGGTACCTCCCTGCTTGTTGATATAAGCCACTACCGTGATGTTGTCGCTCATCACCACCACGGAGTGGCCCGCCAGGGTCCGTTGGAACTGTTGAAGAGCCAGATACACGGCCTTCATTTCTAGCAGGTTGATGTGTAGGTACTTTTCTGATTCTGACCAAAGGCCTGAGACCCTCTGGTTCAGAATGTGGGGCCCCCACCCTTCTTTTGACGCGTCCGAAAACAGTGTCAAATCCGGGGGAGGAATGAGAAGATCCACTACCTTTCGTAGGTTTCCGTCGATCAGCCACCACCGCAGGTCAGCCTGTTCCGTGGGTCCTATAGGGACCAGAGAGTCCGGGGAATCGGAGCCCTGACTCCACCAGGACTTGAGCCGCCATTGCAGGGATCTCATCCTGATATGGCCGTTCGGGACCAGACGGGCCAGGGAGGCTAGGTGACCTAACAGACGTAACCATGATTGGGCTGGAAGCTCTTCCCGCCTGAGGAAGGGCTCTGCCACCCTCCTCAGCCTTGCTATCCTGTCATCTGATAGAAAGGCTTTGAGGAGATTGGTGTCTAATAACATGCCTAGATAAACCAGTCGCTGGGACGGCTGCAGAGAGGACTTCTCGAGATTTACCATGATCCCCAGATCTTGGCAAAGTCCCAGAAGCCTATCTCGGTGTCGAAGAAGGGTCGACTCCGAGTCTGCCAGGATCAGCCAGTCGTCCAGATATCGGAGGAGACGGATGCCGTTCCTGTGCGCCCATGACGAAATCAGGGTGAACACTCTGGTGAACACCTGAGGTGCTGTGGAGAGACCGAAGCACAGTACCTTGAACTGGTAGGTCTTACTGTCTAGGCTGAATCTCAAGTACTTCCTGGAAGACGGATGGATTGGGATCTGGAAGTACGCGTCCTTCAGGTCCAGTGTGCACATGAAGTCTTGTGGTCTCACTGCAAGTCTGACCGTGTCCGCTGTCTCCATGCTGAACGAAGTTTGCTTGACAAACTTGTTCAGAGCTGAGAGATCGATGACGGGTCTCCAGCCTCCAGACGCCTTCTTTACAAGAAAGAGTCGACTGAAGAAGCCTGGGGAGCCGTCGACGACCTCTTGGAGAGCATCCTTCTTGAGCATGGTCTCGACTTCCGCCCGAAAGGCCAGCCCCTTTGTCGATCCCATGGCATAGGAGCTCAACGACACTAGATTCGCTGTCAGGGGAGGTTGAGATGTTGTGAATGGGACGCGATAACCTTGGCCGATCACAGAGACCATCCAAGAATCGGCCCCATGTTGCTGCCACCTGTGCACGCAACTTTGTAGGCATCCCCCCACAGGTGGACACGCGGGGGGACTGCCACTCGATGCGGTAACATCTCTGATTGGTGAACGCCAAGACTGGGATTCAAGTCCCGCTCAAACTCGTTATTTCCTTGGTTACTGCAACCTCACCATCCTTGTGAGCTAAGGATGGGGGTTTAGGGGAGACTAAAGGTCAATCCACTGAGTCATCAACAGCCATTGCCTGGCCCTCCTTGGTCCTAGCTTGGGTGGAGAGGGGGATTGGGTGCTGATCATATACAGGTCAGTCTCTAGGGCATTGTCCTGCTTGATAGGGCAATGTCACTGTCCCTTGCCTCTGCCATTCATGAGCAGCATTTTAAATCTTAAAGGTGAAGAGGAGTAGGTAACTGGAAAATTTGGTCCCGGAAATTATTCTTAAACGGCCCTTGAAAACCTTAATTCAACTGATCAAAATCAATACAAAAAAAAAAAGAGAAGAGTAATTTTATAGATAAAAATAAAAAAGCCAATATCAGTAATTTTATTGATTAAAAATAAAAAAGCCTATATAACACCAAAACATATATTTATAAAATTTCCTTTTATCAGATATATAACATGAAAAAATTAGGAAAATTCTGTGCCGGAAAATTCAGCCCCATAAAATATTGACCCCAGACTTTATTTTATTTTTAACCAAGAGCTTGTGGTCTATTAAATTTCTTAATCTTGATCTAGATATTAAACTCTAGGACTGGCATTTAGTTACTTCTTTATCCATATTGCATAAGATTTTTTCATAATTCTGACAATCCTTTGAATTCAGATATTCTCGGACAGTACCATCCTGCTCGTATTACTAAGTACTGTATGCAGTTAATTCTAAAAGTCATGCCTTCTCCATCATAAGGATCAAAACTACACAGTGTTCTAGAAGTTTTATTCCAGCTATAAATTATTTGTGGAATGACCTTCCTAACCAGGCAGTCGAATCGTAGGAACTTCAAAAGTTCAAAGTTAGAGAATTTGTTTATGTTCAAAGGCTAACATAAGTCTCTCTTCATAGTTTATGTATGAAAGATCTATTTTATTGTTGTTACTTTTCTTAAAATGTTTTATATTAATTGCTCATTACTTCTCTTGTAGTTTATTTATTTCCTTATTTCCTTTTTTCACTGGGCTACTTTCCCTGTTGGAGTCCTTAGGCTTATATCATCATGCTTTTCCATCAAGGGTTGTAGCTTAGCCAATAATAATAATAATAATAATAATAATAATAAATTGAAAATTTTACAAGAGTTGACACTCATTAAACAAAAAATTGATCTCACAGCTATTACGAATTGCCTGTTCAAAGTCAATCGATACCTTACTATGTTAAATATTTGGTCGCAAGCTTTATAGCTCAAGAAAAGTTGTGAATATGTAGCTTCTCATATATCATTCTTGTAAAGTGTAATTTGTTTACAGTTTGTAAACAATCAACAGGCATAAAGAAGTGTTATGTTCTGAATGACCGATTCAAATGCTTTAAAGAATACTGTAACCAACAGCTAAAATCCTCCATTAAACCATGCACCCATTTGTTAACAGTTTCTAAACAACAACCACCACTGTATGCCTTTTTCAGAGAATTTATTTTGGGATTAGTCAAACAGAATTTAGAAATTGTCTGTGACCAAATTTTCCTAGCACCAGAGAAGTAAATGGTGTTGTTTTAACCAAGAGCAAGGCATTACGGCTCAAAATGACCTATAAGACAGTTATCATGCTCATACTACTATATGGGGCAGAAACTACGGTTCTCAAGGGGCAAGAGGAGTAACTCTTGGAAAAAACCGAGATGAAGAAGATGAGATAGATTGCTGGAATATCACTACTGGAAAGAGGGATAATCAGAAGATATAGAGAATGTGTAGTATATGTAAAGTAAAAGGTAAGACTACAGAAACTTGCCTGAAATACTATAGCCATGTAATAAGAAGGAAAGGAAGTTAAGAACCTACCAGTTATAGGGAGGAGTGAGGGTGTCAGGAGATCAGATGGATGGATGTAGTGAGGAAGAATATAGGTGGAGTGAGACTGGGGATAGAAGATGCAAGAAATAGAAATAGAGGGAGATAGTTAGAGAAATAGAAATAGAGGGAGATAGTTGACAAAAGCACCCAACCCTGACTAATAACAGTGAACAAAGAGGAACAAGATTTGGGGTAGAATTTTAATAAATTACCATTAATAATTCTTGAAGCACAGAGTTATTCTCTATTAGTCCTTACCTCTTGATACTCTCCTATTGGTCTCAAATACTTGAGGATGAAAATCTGTTTAGTATCTCTTGTCACTGGGAACATCTGAAATGTTCCTACAATGTAACAACTCATTTCTGCCCAAGAAGAATTTGAACAGTCCGAGTTAAGCATTGGATCACAGTTTGTTCCATCACGAGATGCTTTCGGTGAACCAAATATGTTGAATGTTCCACTGGTATTACCATTCTTGGTTGGATTCTTGGTTGGAGTAGCAGAATTTGCATCTGCAAAGAGGTAATCATGATTTAATATGCAACAAAAACAAACATGGGTTATCTTCATACAAAATTTCACAAATATTTCATACTTAAAAAACTTTACAGCCATCATCAAAATCACAGTGGAATAATAAAAAAATCCCTTATTAATAGTAACCGAGGAAGAAATACAACAATGCATTTGACTTCTAGAATAGGAAAACGCAGAAGAATGAGAAATTACATTTCCTTCTTTTAGGGGATGATTCTTCAGTCTCCTCCTTGTCATGAATATCCTTTCCATTCAAAATTGGGGCACTAACTGATTCTTCATTAAGATGAGCAAACGGACGTTCAGGAACCCCATCATGATCGGAAGCCTTTGAGTTATTAAGCTTTTCTTCTTCTGCTCCAGTATCTGAAAATTACTAAAAGTGGTCATACTTGCCTGACCAAAAGTATTTTATAATATACTTAAGACCTACAGTATATCTGAATGCAGAGACTGGCTTATTATAAACAAAACAATTTTATGTCTGCTTTTCTTTTATAAAGTTGGACCTGAAACTTGTTTTCTTCATTATCTTCTATTCTGAACTCGTTAAGACTCTTATCTTCATCTTTCCATGATTTACTTGGAATTCCTGGAGGTCTTTGTCCCGTTACTCGCATATTTGCTGTTTCCCATCTGTTCTCAGTACGTCCAAACCATCTCAAGCTTTTAATTCTTACTCATTTGGTCACTTTCTGATATATGATATTCCCACCATACTCCAGTATTGAATTGCATTTTATTTTACATCTGCTTTATAGAGTATAGTAGTGCACAGCTTATCAATGCTGTCACCAACCTCTTTCTTAAAACTCTCTCAGCTAGTACTTCACAATGCAGTGTCTTTTAAATAAGATAAAGGCTGAACCTCCTCTACCCTCTGCTCATTTATCACAACAGGGTTCTCAACTTTAATCATGTGCAAAATATAGTAACCTTAATGTTAATTTCACCTATTATAGGCTGTTGCTAACCAGTATGGTTCTCTTACCAAGCTAAGTACAGTATGACCATATGGATCAGCTACAACATGCTCATAATCCACAATGTAGACATGAATATTAAACAACAGGAACTTTGTTTAATTGCACCTCAACCTTACTCTTGGTGTCAAATATTCCATACCTCAACACACAATGTATCATAATTCAGTTTGTTCATCATTCTGTGATTTCACGGCCTCTAACATGCAGTAAGTTAGGCAAGTTTTCAGCTCTGAACTCTAATGTTCTTCTTGGCAGCTGAAAATGCACTCGAGGGAAAAGATGATTACCTCATAGATGTAAACCATGAGACTGACATAAAACTTAATCAATTTTAAAACTTAATAAATTTGAAAATGTGATGGAGGCTGAAAGGCAGGAGAATTTCATTTTGTGATGGCGACTACCACATTTCAAAGAAGGATGCTGCACAAAGATATGCATACATAGTCAAATTGTGAGCAAAAGATGGTCGGTATAAAACAAGACTCAATGGAATATTCTTTAAAGCTTGATAATAATTAAATCATAGCTAAAAGTTCCTGATGACTTCAAATAAAAATAGTATTAAAAAATTTCCCATAATTGATTCAGTTTTTTGGATTTGACAAAAATGAAACTTTCCAGGAAATGAGTGACAAGACTTTAAAATCATCTCAAGTCAAGAAACTTAGTACAAGCAAAAACGTATACACATGATAGCTAATAATAATGGCTATAAAAGAACTGTATGAAAACTGTGATTACCTGTAACATATTGATGCTGATATTATATTCATCATGATGATATTTCGAATAAAATGACAAATTTGTAATAACTTGTATTTTTCCTAGCATACAAGCATTCTACTATTTATATTGGGTATATTGTTTTCAGCAAAGCTGAACTAGCCATGATAATTTCTAGTGAGGATTAACTACCACACCCACTAGTCAGCAGGTGGGGGTGGGGGTAGCCGGCTACCCTGCTCACTCACACACCTGGGTTGAGTAACCACTTTGCTTACTGGCAGGACTTCTTGGGGAACAAGGTGGCACGTCAATGTGTATAAATAGTAGAATGTTTGTATGTTAGGAAAAATACAAATAATTACAAATTTGTCATTTGTTCCTGCACAAATAAAAACCTTCCACTATTTATTGGGTAGACTCGCTCTTAGGAGGAAGGAAGTCCTTTACCAACTGGCTTTGGTATATTCACCCGGGGTTCTCTCTACTTCGATAAAGCCCCAAGTAGTAGGAACCCTACCCTCGCTAAATTCTCGTGCTATGCCCTATTATGGGCAAGCGCTTTTAGTGGCCTACAGAAGTTTGTGTGCTCGTGAAACTAGCAACGCAGCTGGTCTTTAACGTAGGAACTCGAATACAAACCTGAGATTCCTTAGACTTTACCCAATACCCTCCCTCAAAGAGGTATTGGGGATGTAACAGAATTATTTCTATACTTAGGATACACAAGTGAAAATGAGTCTTATCTGCAGAGAGGTGAGGTCAGCTTGTACTGAGTGACCATGGTGCTGTTTTACCCAGAGGGGGGAGAAGAGAAGATGAAAGGAAGAAGCCAGTCATTCTACTCATTCACCCAAGACTAACCCGGGTAAGCTGAGCCCTCAACCCTCTTCTACTTGTCCAACAAGGAGCCTGAGGTGTTTAGACCACTTGTTGTGCAACCACCACAGGACCTATGGAGAACGTGTCCAGGTTCCTGTTGGTTACGTCTAGTAGACAGTAGGCGCTGAATGTTGTTTGACATTTCCACACACCCACTTGCAGTACCTGCACCACGGAATAGTTCTTTTTGAATGCCAGGGACGTTGCAATACCCCTGACGTTATGAGCTCTAGGTTGTTCGGAAGGAGGAGGGTCTGGATTGAGGGCGAACTCAATCGTCTTCTGCATCGAGAAGATGGAATTCCTTGTGGCCCTCCTCTTGACCTTCCCCCTGCTGCCGTTCTCTTAAGGAACCACCTCACACTCCTCACTAGACAAAGAAACAGCTGGTCTGGATCTTCGGTTACATAACGAAGACTCTCCATCCTGAATGGACCAAACCTAAGATGCACACCCGGACTTAGAGTTTTGGCAATGAACTCAGGGATATAGCAGAGAATTACTTCTCCAAATCTCCTTTAGTGGGAGATGTTAGACGATAGATTGTGGAGCTCACTAACTCTTTTGGCCGAAGCCAAAGCGAGTAGGAACACCGTCTCCCACATGAGGTGGCAATCAGTTGCCTGGCATAATGGTTCGTAAGGTGGACAATTCTGGGACTGAAGGACCCGAACCAAGTTCCAAGGAGGAGGTCTAAGTTCCGACTGGACAAGTAATCTAATAACCCTGTATAAGTCAGGAAAGTTCCGAGGAGGATAAATCTACTCCTTTCAGTTTAAACGCTAGGCTCAAGGCTGAACAGTAGTCTTTGACTGCCGTAACCGAGAGAAGCATTTCTTCCCGAAGGTGTGCAAGGAACTCCGCTATGGTTGGAATAGTGGCATCAAGGGGAGAGATACCCTTTCCACTTCCAAAACACTGAACACTTAGCCTGGTAGACTGACGCTGTTGAGCATCTAAGGTGCCCAGCCATCCTTTTTGCAACTTATTGCAAAACGCCTCTCCGTGAGAGGAGCTGCTGGACAGTCTCCAAGCGTGAAGTCGAATCGAAACTACAGCTCTGTGGTAAATGTTGGTGTGTGGTTGTTTGAGTACATCAGATCATGGAGGGAGTTCCCTTCGGGTCACCGTGAGGAGTTGCAGGTCCAAAAACCATTCTGCATGTTGCTACAGCAGAGCTATAAGCGTCATTAGTAAGTTCTTGCTTACTCGTACTTGGTTGAGGACTTTTCTCATCAGACAAAATGGGGGAATGTGTGCACGTCCATGTTCTCCCATTGATGTTGTAATGCATCTTGCCAAAGAGCCCGGGGATCCGGGACTGGTGGGCAGTACAACGGGAGCCGGAAGTTCAGGGTCATTGCAAACAGACACACAGATGGGGAACCCCATAAGTCAGGACTTTGTTGGCTACTAGATGGTTCAAAGACCACTCAGAGCCCATTAAATGAGTCGCTCTGCTCAGACTGTCCGCTAGCTCATTCCGCTTGACCGGAATGAAGCGAGCCGATGGGGACACCGATTTGCCTTCAGCCCCTCTGAGTATCTCTACTGTTAGATGGCACAGCATCTGCGAAAAGATACCACCTTGCTTGTTTGGGTAAGCAACTACTGTGGTGCAGTCGCTCATCAACACCAAAGAGTGCCCAGCCAGAAACTGGTAGAACTATCTGAGGGCGAGGAAAGCTGCACTCATTTCTAAGGGGTTTCTATGCTGATACCTTTTGGATTCGGACCACCGGCTGGAGGTGGTGTGGTGCAGCATCTGAAAAGAGCATCAATTCTGGGGGGTGGGGTGGGGTGGGGTGGGGTGGGGTGGGGGGGGGAGAACAAGAAGATCATCCCGTTTGCAGAGGTTTAGGTCTCTCAGTCTGCCCGTTCCTCTTGCCCTATGGGCACCAGTCTCCCTGGAGAGATCTCATCCTGAGGCGGCTGTTAGGAACTAAACGTACCAAAGAAGAAAGGTGACCGAGCAGACGCGCTGAGCTCTGCGCTGGGAGCTCTTTCCGCCTCAGGAACGGCCGTGCAACCTTCCTCAGCCTACGAATCCTTTCGTCTGATGGATATGCTTTCTGCCTTACAGTGTCCAATAGCATGCCTAGGTATACCAGGTTTTGAGAGGCAATCAAATGAGACTTATCGAGGTTTACCATGATCCCCAGCTCTTGGCAAAACCTTAGAAGCTCTTCTCGATGACGAAGAAGGGCCACCTTCAATCTGCCAGAATCAACCAGTTGTCCTGATATCTTAGGAGACGGATGCCGAGTCTGTGAGCCCATGCCGACAAATAGGCAAACACTCTCGTGAAAGCCTGAGGTGCTGTGGAAACACGGAAACACAGCACCTTGAAATGGTATGATTTTTGGTCTAAGGAGAATCTCGGATACTTCCTGGAAGACGAATGGATTGGGATCTGGAAGTATGCGTCTTTCAGATCTAGAGTGCACATGAAGTCTCTTGGTCTGATAGCGAGTCTGCCAGTGTCCGGAGTCTCCATCCTGAACGGAGTTTGCTGAAGAAACTTGTTCACGGGGTAGACATCGATGACTGGTCTCCAGCCTCCAGATGCGTTTTCTACAAGAAAGTAGACTATAAAAGTCTAGAGACCAGCCGCGGCCCTCTTGGAGAGCACCCTCCTCCAACAAGGTCTGGACTTCGCCCCTAAGGGCTGACTCCTTTGTAGATCCCTCCACATAGGAGTCTAATGGGAGAGGCACCCGAATCAGTGGAGGGAGAGAGAGTGCGAACAGGAAACGATACCCCGAACGGATCGCCTCGACCGTCCAGAGTTCGGCCCCGTAGTGAAGCTACCTCTGTCATCGGCTGTTCAGGCATCCCCCCCACACGTGGACAAATGGGTGGACTGCCCGTCCTAGCGGGGTCTGGCCTCGGCCAGAGCCACGCTTGCCTCTGCCTCCACGGAAGGACTTTCTTCCTCGAAAGAGCTTATTGGACATCTTGTGACACTGCTGTTTGGGGTCTCTAAGAGCTGGATTCATTTGTGGCTGAAGAGGGTGAGATCCTGAAGTCAAAACCTTGTGGATTTCTCCCCTACTAAGGCACTGCTCGAAGTCCTCTGGATTGAACAATGAACTCCCCTCAAAGGGGGCATTCCTGAGCCTTACTACCTCTGCCTGAGGGAGTTGTCTATGGAACTTCCCTATCACGGCATATCGTCTCCTATAACTGGTGTTGGCCCAATGGTTCACCTGCTCATGAGACAGGAACTCAATGGCCCGAGTGCCGGATAATAGGAAAGTCTACTTAGACTTCCAAGAGGTAGCATGCATGGCATACCTCACGACAATTTCCTGGTTCAGGATCACGGAGGTCGAAAACAAGACAGGCAGTCCCATTAACTTCTCAAAGGGCGTGCCCTTCGAGAGTGCCTCTGTAGAATGGTCTAAAGGCAAAACTAGTAACGGCTCATAGTACCTCCACTGCATGATTAAAGGCGGCGGGAGGAGTTTGGAGGAGCTAGTGCGAAGGAAGAAAGACGACCCAGTCACCTAGGACATAGACTTCTGCTTGTCACTCTTCAATGCCTTTGACCAGGGCAAAGCTGCACTGGCTTTCAGGGGTCTCTGAGTGCCATAAAATTGGTCTAGGACCATATACTTACCTTCAAGAGAGGCGGCCGATGGACCTGACAGCCCATTGATGGTCTGGATGCAGGCTAACACCTGCCAGAAGGCCTTCTCCATCTCCTTTCGCTCCGCCTCCGTCATTTTAGAGCTAGCGGGAGCCGGCAAAAGGTCGTCCTTGTAATAATTTTGCTCATCAACTTCGAAGCTCTTATCCATAGGAGCATGGAGCAGGTCAAGGTTGTCATCAAGATCGAAGGAGGATTGGACAATTCCCAAGAACGTGCTCTGTCCTCTCTGAGTCTCAGCTCAAGGAAAGCGAGGCGTGGCTGGAGATTTAGGGATGATAAATAAATCTTTCGACTCTGCACTGCAGCAGAAGATCCTTCATCAGTGTAGGCCTTGCAGCTTCCACTGGCCTGCAGAGATGGGACTCGGCAGGGACAGGAACTGCGTCACATCGAGAAGGGTGAGGTGCCTCCCCTGGCACTAACTCAGCTAGAGTCAAACGGAACAAGTCCGTATAGGAAATCGTCCGATCCTCCTTCGGAGGAGGAGGTCTAATCCTCTTCCTCTTCCCATTTGGACTAGCCTGTGGAGATTTGGCCTGTAGGAGACTCCCCTGTGGTTCTGGAGCCCTCTCTTCCCTGGCTATCTTGCGAGGAAGAATGTTCTACTCATCGCATGAAGGCTGTGCCGGAGCAGAGTCCTTAAGAGTTGCTCCTAGGATCAAAAGGGAGAGAGGCCTGGGATGAGAGGAGGCAACAGAGGAATCCTAGGAGTGGTGCGTAAGGACTGGGAACAGGGACTGACCCCATCATAGCTTGCTGTGTTACGTTAAATAACGCTTTAAGCCATGGGGGGTTGCAGGCTCTCCATTTGCTGGGAGGGAGGTCATTAGGGCAAGATCGGCACTGGCCTTCCCATCGAGAGAGGAACTGGGCACTGTCGGGTGGGCGACAGGTGCTTCGGGACAGGTGGAGGCCCACGAGGCTGGAGGGACTGGTGTGAATCTCTCCTAGCAGGAGGTTTATCCTGGGAAAGGAAACCCCCTGCAGCCAGAAAAGGTAATGGAACCTCATCCGAAGACGAGGGTACCACTGGAGCGGGACGAGATGGTTTTCGCGAGACCGATCTCTGCGTGACGCTGCCACATCACGAGACACTGCTCTGTCATGAGAAGACGCTTTCACATCACGCGACTCTGGTCTGCCACGCAATGAGGCGAGAGACCGAACAGGAGCAAGGGGGCGAGACCCGGGGGAGGAGCTACTTTGGATCGTGAATCTTTCGAAGGGCCCAAAGGGACCATCGTAACGAGAACCCGAAGGAACCCCGTCACCAATTCCTGACGGGAGGTGGTATCCCTCGGAAATCGCGCCGCGAGAAACCCTAGGGTTCATGCAATGAGGACCAATTGGATCCGCAGAGAAATGAGAGAGCGAAGACTCGTTGTAACAAAAGTCACAAGAGCCCGAAAGATCAGCATGACTAGAGTCCATGAGAGCCGAAAGACTGGTCATAACTAAGGTCACGAGAGCCCAAAAGTTCCTCGTAACATTGGTTACGAGAACCCAAAGGCTCCGCATAACCAGTGTCACAAGAACCTGAAGATTTTGCGCGACGAGGAACTGAAGTCTTCCTGTTACGAGAGCCCAAAGGCTGAATGTAACGGATGGCGTGAGAGCCCATGGGCTCAACGAAACCAGGGTTGCGCAATCCCAAGGGATCAACGCAATGGGAAACTGAAGTATCCCTGCTACGAGAGCCCGAAGGCTCCCCGTATCAGAAGGCATGAGAGCTCGAGGGCTCAGCGTAACTTGGGTTGCGAGATCCAAAGGGAGCTGCGCAACAAGAGACCAAAATCTTGTCGCGTGAAACCTGTGCCTCGGCATGACATGTGGCACAAGAGCCAGCTGACTCAATGTAACCAACATTGCGATAGCCTGAAAGCTCAATGCAACTGGAACCATGGGGTTCCATGCCGCACAAACTCGATGGTTAGACGCGCCGAGGATCTGAAGGTCCTTCAGTGTCATGAAAGCTCCAAGGCTCAATGTGACGGGAACCTGATTCTTGGGTTGCTAGAGCTCACATACTCTTGGCAACAAGAGTCCGAAGGCTCCTGACCAAGCAGACCTAGAGCGTGTTGGTCATGAGACCCCGAGGGGTTAACGTGACTGGAACCCTGAGGCTCAAAAAGGGGCCTCCACACAGTCTAGGAGGAGTGCGCCGAGGGGTGATAAACGTCTCCAACCTCCGGATCTCCAGGGAGGAACGCCCAGCAGGCTCCTCCCGAGGGGGAGTCTACGTTAACTACGCTTAAGACCGGCTTCTACCTATGCCCTAGGAGGAGAAGCATGAGTCTCTGAGCCGCTGTTGACCTTTGGTAGCTCTTTCCCGCGAGCGAGAGATGTGTTACCCCGCAAGGGAAACACTGGGAGACTGAGCTGCCACCATCCCTGGTGGATCAGTAACACCCTCAGAGTCACTCACAGGAGGCCCAAAGTCGAACTGAAGAACTGAAACATCTGCGTTCCACAGAAGGAGGAGGAACCTCCGCGGAAGAAGGAGAAGACTACTCTCCGCTCCCCTCTGAAGTAAGTCAAAGAGAACTTCCTTCGAGGGAAGGCCACCGACGCCCAGTGATGGCCAAAAAGAAAGCACCTCGGATATAGCACAGGTGCCCCCTGTGGGAAGGGGCGGGGCCAGCTCACTAGTTAAGTCAACATCGTCCCCCCCACCACAAGGTTGACCTGGAGTATTCAGGGCTGTGCTGCTATTCAGCGGTTCTTCGGAAAGAACCAACGGAGGAGCAGCTTCGGGAAGAGATTGGCGGGTAGAAGGAAGCCCTTTCACGCTGGTGGAGAAACTGATTGCTACTGCTGGGTGAAACAAGTGATCTGAACAAACTCAGCATGCTGAGCAAGTTTGGCTAGCTGAGCAAGCTCACCCCAGGGGAGTTGCAGGCAAGGCTGGAACCCTGTGGAGAACCTGTCACCAACTTCTCAGGTGGGCGAGGAGTTGGAGAGAATGCCTCAGTGAGGGGTACGAGGCTTAGACTTACAGAAGGGAACGCCACTCCAGAGGATCTATGAGCGTGGAGGTCGTGACCAACCCCTGAGGAGGCAGCTATGCACTCCTGCTGTACCCCAAGCTTAAGCAATCTACAAGCCATTTCTTAGAGGGGGAACCCGAAAGCCCTAAGGGAGAGCAAAGAGTCAAAGGGCAGAGAATACACCACTTCACTAAGGGTGGCCATGGGGTCCTACACACCAGAAGGTTATCCGGGGTCATCACTTATGTTCAACCACCCAACGGAAGAGGCCTAACAAGGTGCTGGAGAAAGAAGTCGGGATTTCTTCAACTTAAAGGAAGATCCCGAAGGGAAAGAACCCCTTTTAGACTTCTTCCGTCGCTTACCATACAACCCCCCCTGGATGACCACTTCCAACACTCTTCGCAGGGAGAGGCTCAGGGTCATCTGCACGCAAGTTTGTGAAGATCAGTCTCCCATGCTAAAATGCACAGCAGGAGTGGCCAGCTATGCCAGGGCAAACCCACACATTGGCAATCATCTGAAAAAATGAAGCACACTTGCATAGAAAAAGAAAACAAAGTGAGTCTATAGCAGCCAGTAAATAATTGGGTTAACAGGAGACCAAGACAGCAAGTCTTTACTCTACTGAGCCAAAACCAAAAGTGACCTAACGCACTGGGTTAGTGTGTGAGATGGTTGGCTCATCTAACCAACACCCCCTCGAACTAAAGGAGGGTCCTTAACACCTAACATTCGAAGTTTATGGCTAGATTCCAGCTGTGACGCAACTACATGTCCATAGTAAAGAGTGAAGGGTTTGTATGTGTGTAGGAACAAATGTGGTCTGGCCGAATCTCAACATAAATCAACCAAGAGCTATTTGAATGATGCAAATCAAGGGGGCCAGATTAAACCTTAAAGTTTTAGGATAATGATCATGCTAATAATAATAATAATAATAATAATAATAATAATAATAATAATAATAATAATAATTATTATTATGATGATAATAGTGATAATAAAACTAATAATACCAAAGCCACATTATGAAATTAAAACTAGTACCACAAATATTACACACCTTCATCTTTCAGCTCCCATAATCTCTTTAACATTACAGGGATGAGGTGAGCATTATGATCCTTGAATGAGACAGCTATCTCAGGTATGTCCATAGCGGCAGCTAAAAGTCCAGTAGCATAAGTACGAAGGGGTTCTGGACCCTTTTCAGCCCAAGAAAAGAGTCGCATAACAGTGGTTTCTGATTCATTGAAGACCTGCAAGGTGAGCTAATAAATCAGAACCATGATCCAAAGTTAGAAACTGTATATGCAAAAAGATTCAGCTGAACCTCACTATAACCATACTTGTTACATCTTAAATTTTGATTCTAACGATTAATATTGCTACAATTAAAACCTGTGATATTCAAAAGCCAAATAAAAGTTAAGTATGTCATAACAAAGAGGAAAAAACTATATATACCTGAGGGATATCCAAGCCATAAAGAAGGTCAATCAACAATCTGCATGCTCCAGTATTGAGGTCAGTTGAATCCTGGGTTACTCCTAAACTAGAAAAATAATTTTCTCTCAGATAATGGTTGACAAGCTTTGTCACAAAGTTGTCTTTCTTGAAGAGAGCACGCAAGATTTGCCCCAGGGCACATTCTGGCTCAGCGGTAATAGGATGACGGTCATCAAATGGGTCAGGGTCCTGAAAGAATATGTGTACAATTCAACAAAAATTGAGATATTTTTATCAACTGCTGTAAATGATCTTGATAAAGTACCTACGCTGACACACCTCTGGTCTTTATAATAAAGTACCTGTCCTGAAGTTGCTGAAAAGCTCTTCTGACAAAGAAGAATTGACAGTTACCATTTTAAGCATTTAAACTTACTAATACCTCATCATTTTGCCTGTGCCAGACCTAGAACTATGCTGTAATTACCAATATTCTACATTGTTCCTTATTTGAAAATTTACTATTAATTATATGATAATTATTCTAGTATTAATTGAAAGAAAAATTTTTGTAGAATAGTTTCATGTGATTTCTAAAGAAAATTTAAATAATGGGACTAAGGTCTCTGAAAAGGAAAAAAATTAAGTAAGTTTGGAGTTTGATTTTTGGTGCCTTATCATTCATTTATAAGTGATGTAAAGGGTGAAACATCATAACACCTGGATTTAGTTGTGTTGCATGCCCTAGATTTTAATACATTTCTAATGCCTATATATTGATGTATTTCCATCCTCTTAAAATTTCAAATTCAAAATGAATAAATGTTTAATTATTTCCTTTCAATGACTTTTACTTTTATGTGATGCACTAAGTGAAAACCATTTATCAAAAATAAGAATGCAAAGAACAAAATTAACAAACATAAACACAGCAAAACTGCCCTGCACATTTATTACAATATTCATTCTGAATTGGAATATCTGTCTCTCAAAAGCTCTTTCTCACTAGCTCTCTCTCTCTCTTTTTTATGCATTCTTGATGTAATGTCATGTCCGTTTTTCATGCAAAAAGGAAGAAATCTGCATCACAGACTTGAAACACATTTGATGATGTTTCTAAAACATTCACTAATCTCAGCCAGCTTCAACATTGATTAGTGATCTTGACTTGCAGAGGCTGGGGGGATTTGTTGTCATTATGTAAGATAGATCAAGATATAGAGCATACAACTCGATTCCACCAACACGAGAAACCCCCAGAGAACAACGCTTAAAGCGCATGTCCACCAACACGAGAAACCTTCAAAGAACAACGCGTAAAGCGCAGGGCCTATCAGGCTGTGATCATCTGAAGCCAGGCAAGTCTCCAATCCAGACACAAGCAATCCTTCTGAACTGGGGTGGATACAGAAAGGAGAGACATGGCATATATGTTGAACAACACTAGCCCTTACTGCAGTGAGCTGTAGAAAACTGACAAAGTGTTTCTCTAAGAAAGGCTGCAAAGGAAAATGCAAGTGGTTGCAGTCAATGCTCCCTTGCACATCGCTGCAGTTGCAGATGTGAGCAGTAGCAGCTGAAGGACCGGCAGCATGGTTTGAACATTGTTGTGCATTCTGCAAGTAGCAGCTAAAGAACCAGTAGCATGGTTTGAACATTGTTGTGCAAAGCTTATGAAATGAAAAACAAACAAAATAGTGGCCATATCGGAAGAAGTAAAATCCTGGAAAATGTCACTGCTTTAAAAATAATGAAATCTTGAAAAATATGTAATATTGCTTTACGTATAGCAATAAAAATCTACTTCAGTAGGGCTGCCACTATGAGCCCAGCAAACTCCACTGAATCCTGGGAAAACTAAAGACATTTTGTGCGCAGAGTTCAAGTCACTCACAGGTTTGGAAGAAAGATGCCTCAACTAGCCTAACTCTGCCCACAAAAAGTATTATCAACACATTTCACTTTGTCAGGGAAGTCTGCAATAATGCTGTCAAATCTCTGAGTGTATGCATCACCACTGGCAAGGAATCCTTGGGGTGCGACCTTGTACCGGAATCTACCCCATGAGGTGATGAAGGTGGTGATGTGTCTGTCCTCTTCACGGATTGGTACTGAGTGATATCCGTTCCATACATCTGTGATAGACTTTCTAGTGTTCTACGGGATTCGATGAGCAAAATGGAATGGACTAGGGACATGGGGGTCTGTCATACAGCATGACGATTCTGTGGCTGTAAGTCCACTCTGCGTCTGGGACTTCCATCAGCTTTAGCTGTGACAACTATCTTGGAGCACCATGTGACACGTGCGCTTGGACTAACCCGTTCAAGAACTCCAATACTAATATCAAGCTAAAAGTCTTTGAGAACTTTGTCATGACAATGTATGGGCACCAGGATGGGTTTGTGAACAGCCAATAGTTTGGCGTCTAGGTCAACATGTAGTTGCAAGGATTCACATTTTATCATGGGGAAGGGTCGGTGCTCAAAGACGTTGGAAGCATTGTCACCATAATAGTCCCGGAGCCAATCTTTGAGTGCTGGTACATCTTCCTCTGTAGCTGTTAGTCCTGGTGGCAACAACTTTGGGGCAATGGCAGGCAGGATCATCTGTGCTCTCTAAGGATGAAATAAGGTCAGGTGGTGGTTCATGCTGCTAACTCCAGGAAGTTTGCTGGAATGACACCCAGCTTTTCCAGTGCTTCTCTGCATAAGAATGCTTTTTCAGTCTTCGGTGACACATATACCAACTGTTTGGCTGACCTAACAGATCCTGTCTGATCATGGATGCATGAGTGAACAATTATACCTCCCTCGATACCCATGTCCTCCCTATTGGTGACTAACATAGCGAGTTTCACTGGCATGATGTCATTCTCGGTGTAACCCATTGCCAAAACAGACTTGATAGGAATCACCGAGCTCTGGCATCCGGAGTCGGCATCCATAGGGATGGATAGCCTCTTGAGTCTTCAGCTGTCACTAATGGGGTAACCAAGCTCTTCCTGGTCTTCAGGCAAGGGTATCAGGTCAATTACATTTGTGGGATGTATTTTTGAGGGGCATTCAATCCATCTATCATTGAAGATATGGTGGGCTATCGGTGATCGGTTTGGATGCTTTTGGTTGCTGCTCCCGTGAAGACTCAAGCTACACAACTGGTCAAATGCTAGCAGGTCATCTTCCACCTGACATGCATTAACCTTATGCTTATCTTTGGGTTCCCAGTGAGATTTCAGTCCTCTTGAAACCTTGCTCTGGGTGCAGTATTTGGAATAGCTGTCTCTAAGTCCCCACTTATTGCATGTTGAACATTTTCTTCATGCCGATGAGTAATGTCCTTTAATAGAACACCTTGCTCATGTTGACGACCATGCTGGGCATTATTTAGCTCTAGTGTTCCTGTCATTGCGCTGGTCATGACTTGCTGCACTGCATGCCCAGCACTTGGCAGTCAAGTAGTTAGTTTGTTTGGACCTATTTGTGAGAGACCCAGATTTACCTTGTTTCTTCTGAGCTACGAATGATACAATCTCGTCAGAGAAGCTATCAGTTTTGGGGGGCCTCGAGGAGGTCTGCAAGGATTTCCGGGTCGGCAATTCCATGGAAGATTTTGCCCTTGATGATCTCACTACTGTAGTCAAAGGTGCGGGTACTCCAATGGCTGTGAACACCTAGTCGTAAATTAACACAGTGAGGCCTGACCACGAAGGTTGCCCGGAACATTCTGTTGTACCGTTTTTCTGAACTTGATCCTGTGCAACAGGATGCTTTCCTCTTTCACTGAGAGATGTTTGATGTTAGCTAGGAGATCAGCCTCCTGTATCCCAGCAGTTCTGAGGTCATCACTGCAACAGTAGAACAGGGCTGTTGGGGTTTGTGCATCTGATATGACCATCCCTGCCTTGAACATGGCCTACTGTCTGGTGAATGGTGACCACTGGTCTGAGTCTTATCCAGAATTAATCTTGGGGTGATCCAATTTAAGCTTTGAGAGGGCAGTTATTCCATGTACAGCTTTGTCATGCATTTGTAAAGCTATTGCTAGGGCTGCTGCGAATACATTGTCCAGGTCTTGAGATTTCCAGGTCCAGCCCTGAAGAGGCCACTCGAGTTTCAGCATTACGAGAGTCTATAAGATGGCTGAACAAGACACAGCATTGAAGATCTTCACGAGTGACTCTTCAGTCATAGAAAGAGGACACCATTTTCCTTGTAAAACTTTATTTAGTCAAAAGGGATGACTGATGACTCACTTGGAACATAGAAGATACAAACATAAGTAATAGAATATATAACCTTAGTAATGGCTAAACTGAGGTAAATAACGTATCTATCTATTGTGGAATTATCATCGTAATTAGCCAGCTGAATTGGTGGAACTTTAAAAATTCAAACTTGCAGTGAATGTTTTCAAGTTGAACAAGTTGACATATGTCTTTCTTCATAATTTATATGTGATAGATCTATTTTAACATTTTTACTGATCTCCTATCCTCTGTGACATCAGGAGACTCAGGATCTGAGCGCCGTTTGGGTAGCGCTCGAATGGGCGAGGCGCATCTGAGTGACGCACGAAATGTTGAGACGCCTCTGGGTTGTGTGTGAAGTGGTAAGGTGCGTCTAGTAACAACTGTTCCCAACTTCTCATTGGGTGAGCACGCACCAGTGAGGCACACAGGGATTTAGTGCATGCTACTACTACAGGCTCAGGAGAGGAGAAGTTGTCCAGTGTGGACAGGTTAGTTAGTCTATGTGTACTCTCAAGAGAGTTAGAGCACCCAAGGCTAGCACGCTCAGATGTGCGAGCGTTTTGAGAAACTTTTGCTCGCTGACACATAGATCCATAAGAGAAGTGTGCTTCTCATAAACTGTACAAGCAACGCAAGTGTCCCAGAGAGAGGGAGTGCAGGAGACATGCTAACACTAAGCATGTCTCTGCTGCTAGTCTCAAGAGGTGATACTGAGACTGGTGTGATGGTGGACGGCTTTGAAGGGAGGAGCCCGATAAGGAGACACTCTTCTCTGACCTTGAAGGGGATAAGCTCAAGGTGTCCAGGGTAGGAGCAAAAACACTCCCGTGTTTCCTTCAAAGCCAGCGCTGTCACTAACAACTCCTTGGAAGGGGGGACAAAGAGTATATAAAACTCGCAGGGCATCATCAACCTGTAAATCTGATTAGGGCTCCTCTGGAGGAAACAGGAAGTTCTTCGGGCCTTGAGATTTAGCCTAAATCTCAAGGCCAGAAGGGTTAGAGGGAAGCACACCAGGGATCAGAGGAGGAGGTTGGGATTTCTTTAACTTTGACGATGACCCCGAAGGGGAAGAATCCTTTTAGGACCTCCTCTTCCTTCTCCTGCCATACGCAACCCACTGGGAGGCGACCATTCCCAACACTGGTCACAAGGAGATTCCTCTAACTACAGGAATGTCCTTTGCAAGCAAGGCACAATAGATAGGGATCCTTCTTCGCACTTATAAAGGTGCCCCAATGTCTCGACACCCTCGAGCAACTCCGCATGTCCACAGGCATCCCAACAGAAACACTCCCTAACATGATGGTAAGGTATAAAGAGAAAAGAACTAATCTTGCCAAAAATCCCTGGTCAGTGGCAGGACTTCCCCGCTCCTGGCTGATAAGTACTGGCCACCTGTTTACACCTTGTTTTAAATTTAATTGCTGTATCCTCCATCTTTGCTGATATTCTATCCCCCATAAAGGATGTGAGTTTGTATTTATGCTGGAAAAAAAGGACAAATTCGTAGATAATTTGTAATTTTCCTAACTATACAAACCTTAGCTATTTATTGGGGGTTACACTTTCGGCGGAGCTGAAATGACGAACCATTAAAATTTAGCGAGAGTTAACTACCCACACTGCTAGTTAGCAAGGGTAGGGGGGGGGGTTAGCTTGCTACCATTCCCGTTCACACACCTGTGAATTAGTCACTTTGCTTGGAGGTAGGACTTCAAGGGGGTTAGGGATGGCGGGCAAGTTTGTATAAATAGCTAAGGTTTGTATAGTTAGGAATAATACAAATTATCTACGAATTTGTCATTTGCTCCGTAACTGGAATACAAACCACGCTATTTATTAGGGGTGACTCACCCATTAGGAAAGGTGGACATCCCTGCCAATCTGGCTTTTGGCTTTCCCCGGGGCTCTTTATCTGAGTATGTTAGTACTCAAAAATAAGGAGTCCCTGCCCTCGCTAAACCTTGCTATGCAAGGTCCGCAGCCTATGTAAGCTGTGTGTTGAAACGTGCAGAAGTGTGACTGTCTAAGTAAAGTTATTCCGAGTCTATGAAGGAAAAACCTGATGTAACCAAGACTTCCCAATACCACCTCCCCAGGGTATGGGGACGCAACAGTATTAGCTTAATACTAGGTACACAAGGAAGCATGGTTTACCTGCAGTGGTTTGAGGTCAGTTTATGCAGAGAACCCAGAATGCTGCTTTCCCCACAAGAGGGTAGGATGAAGAAAAGAATAAGAGCCAGTCAAATCTTTTCATTCACGCAGACTAAAACCGGGTAAAAGTGCCTTCAACCTTCTGCTACTTGTCCAATAAGGAGCTTGAGGTATACAACCAGCTGTTATGCAGCCACCACTGCACCGATAGAGATCGTATCGAGTTCCTGTGGGTCACGTCTTGCAGGAGAAAGGTTGTGAAAGTCACCTGGAGCATTCACATCCTTCTTATAAAACCTGTGTCACAGAGTAATCTGCTAAGAAGGACCAGGGGCATAGATATGCCCCTGACACTGTGAGTCGTCATGTTGAGATGATGTTTGGTGATCCTTCTCTAGTCTCTTCCAGTGCTGATGACAAGAGAAGGGACCCGGGTGGGCTATTGCTGTTTTCTTTAGGTAAAGTCTCATACCTTACCCTGGGTACAGCTACGGATGATCTGGATCGTCCGTTACCGAGTGGAGACTTGTGTAGGATCCGTCACCTCTGGAGACTCTGTCTGGCGACATACTCAGGTACGAAACTGAACATTGCCTTTCACCCTTCTCAATAATGGGTGATGTCGAAAGAGAGATCATGAAGTTCCTTGACTCGTATGGTTGCTGTCCGAGTGTGTAGGAACATTGCGTTCCTAAATCAGGAGAAAATTTGTTGCCTGGTGAAGTGGAACATATGGAGGTCCCTTTAGGGATCGGAGAATTTGCACTAAGTTCCGAGAGGAAGGTCTCAATTCCGACAGGGGAAAGGCAAGTTGTAAGTCCGTATGAGTTAGGAAGTCTATCGAAGAGAGGGTGTCTTTTTCTTTCAGTTTGAAGGTGAAGGATCAAGGTTGAGTGATCATCTTTACCTGTCGAAACTGAATAGGGGGTCTTTTCCTCTTGTATATACTCGAGGATTCCGCTATTGCTGGAATCGAGGTATCAAGTGGAGAGACACACTTTCACATGACACCAACCACACAAGACGTTATACTGCCTGGTAGACTGATGCTCAGGAATTCTTCAGATATTTAGACAACGTTTTCGCAAAGAGGTATTGGGCAGTCTCCAAGCGTACAATAATAGCAAAGCTATAGCTTGTGGTAGGTGTCGAAGTGGGTTGTCTGTTATGTGGAGAGGGTTCTCTTGGAGACACTATCAGGACCTGCAAAAGGTTTGGAAACTGTTCTGCATAATGCCATAGCGGAGCTAGGAGAGTCCTTGAGAGGTTGACCGATGTTCTAGCCTTCTCGAGTGCCCTTCTCCAGATAAAACAGGGACTAGACGTAAATATCATTGTTGTACCCACCGTTGTTACCAGAGAGCCTTGGAGTCTAGGGCTGGGGAGCAACGGCAGCCGAGATTCAGGAGTGTTGCGAACAAACCCCTAGTTGGAGGAGCTCGTAAAGTTGGGACTCTGTTGGCTACAAGGCGATCCAAAGTCCATTCGGTATACCTTATCTGAGATGCTGTGCAGATTGTCGGCGAGCACGTTCTTCTAGTCTGGAATGAAGCGGGCTGATAGTGGTACCGAATGGACTTTGGCCCATCTTAGTGTTTATACTGTTAGATGGGAAAAGGCTACGAGCAAGTTCCTTCTTGCTTGTCGATGTGTGTGGTGTGTTGTCCATCACATCACTGAGTGGTCTGTTAGAAACCAATCTGTCAAGGAAAAAGAAACTTCAGAAGAGACAGGGACCAAGGATTCCCCATTTCGATTCCCCTTGTAGGATGGAATCTTCGGGATCTTGAATCCTTCTGTGAAGCCTTATTCCTCTTTTCCCGGTGGCAATGTTTATGTGTTTGTGGGGAGGAATGGGGCAATGGTGACCTGTCCAAAAAGTTTTATTCCTTTTTACTGACTATTGCGCAAGTGTGTAGGAGAGTACTGGAGCGATGGCACAAAGGATGATGCTGGTGCTTAATATCTGCCTGGAGAGCAGGCAAGTGCTGGCTCTTAGGCAAGTGCTGGCTCTTAGGCAAGTGCTGGCTCTTAGGCAAGAGCTGGTGCATTGGATCTGCAAGCTTTGACTCTTTGGCACGAGTTGGCGCATTGGATCCGAGACCGTAACTGTGCAGGAGGGCGCAGGAAAGTAAGGAAGACCGCTGGCGCGCAGTAAGGCACTGTGTAGTTTTGTCATTCTCCCTAGAATGCGCCGAAGCATGTAACTGGTTGCGCAAGGGTGGGTGCATTCGCGCGTGTGTGAGAGTACTACGTGGAGACTGTTGGCGCGTGCGTGCGGAAGACCATCGGTGCCCGTGTGCAGAAGACCGTTGGCGTGCGCTCAAGATTATTGGAGCGCGCACAGCGTGAAGGCTGTCGGCGCACGTGCGCGGAAGGCCGTTGGCGCGCATGCGCGGAAGACCGTCGACGCGCTCGGAAGACCGGTGACTCGTGCGCGGAAGACTGTCGGCGTGCATGCGCGGTAGACTGATGGTGAGCTCACGTGCACACAACTGTTGGCGCGTGCGGGAGACCATCGGCGCCCGTGCGCGGAAGAAAGTCGGCGCGCTGCGCGGAACTGTTGCCACGAGCGCAAGACTATTGGCGCGCGCAGCGAGCAGAAGATTGTTGGCGCGCTCAGCGTAAAATCATCGGCGCGCCTCGCGTAAAATCATCGGCGCGCACGCGCAGGAGACCACCGGCGTCCGCGCGTGCAGAAAACTGTTGGCGCGCGGAACACTTTTGCCACACTCGGACGCAAGACTGTTGGCGCGCACAAGACTATTGGCGCTTGCCCTCGCAATACTATTGGTGCGCGCGGGAGACTATCGGCGCCTGCGTGCGAGAGATCGTCAGCGAGTGCCCGGAAGACTGTTGGCGCGCGTGCACGTGCGAAGGTAGGGCTAGTAGGTTGGCAGGGCAGCTGACAGGACGATCAGGAACTGGAATGTGCCCTTTGGAAGGGCAAGAATCCACCGATAGGGACCGTAAAAAGGTCCACATTAGAGTCCAGGACAGAAGTCCAAAAGGACTATGTTGCAGCTCAAGGTTGCGTTGTTAGGTCTGCTGCGCTGGTAGGTTTGCTTGATCCTCCAAAGAGGTGTCTCTATGAGTGGCCTCTTTCACGAACGAGAGGGGTGAATCCTTCGTAGAAGAGACTTGAAGACACCTGCGATGACGCCCATGAGGGCCAGTGGATCAGCAAGCTGACCTTTAACAGCAGCGATACTTCGAAGATGAGTCTCTATGAGTGGCCTCTCTCGCGAACGAGAGAGGTGAACACTTCGTAGAAGAGATTAGAAGACGCCCATTGAGGGCCGGTGGATCAGCAAGCTGACTTTTAACAGTAGCGATCCTCCGAAGAAGCCTCTATGAGTGGCCTCTCTCGTGAACGAGAGAGGTGAACACTTCGTAGAAGAGACTAGAAGACGCCCATTGAGGGCCGGTGGATCAGAAAGCTGACCTTAACAGTAGCGATCCTCCGAAGAGGAGTCTCTATGAGTGGCCTCTCTCGTGAACGAGAGAGGTGAACATTTCGTAGAAGAGACTAGAAGACGCACATTGAGGGCCGGTGGATCAGCAAGCTGACCTTAACAGTAGCAATCCTCCGAAGAGGAGTCTCTATTAGTGGCCTCTCTCGCGAACGAGAGAGGTAAGCACTTCGTAGAAGAGACTTGCCAAGACTGTGCTCCGCCCCTGAAGGAAGAGAAACTCAGCAAGGGGGGAGAGAAGTCTGGGCGAAGGCAGCAACAGCAGTCGGAGACGATGAATTTATTAAGA